>NC_012871.2:52301288-52606635 GCF_000003195.3 Sorghum bicolor | reverse complement strand
CAGGACAAAACATCATGGCAGCGACCATGCTGCTACGTAACATGCCTGAGCCTTCAAACTCCTAGGCACGGCGCATTCGAGACGAGGTACAGTGTCTACTCCACGTGGCAGCAGCATAACAAGCCGAGAGCTCAGCCTCTCGACGTCAAGGTGCAGCCACAGAAAGACACGTCGAGCCAGCCCGAAACGAGAGGGAGGCGTCGGTGCATCAGGAACCACCCCCTCAAGAAAGGAAAGCAATACCCGTCTAGGAGCGCCTCGTCGACAATCAAGGGCAGCACGACGCTCGACAGGACATCAACGAGCATCGCCGCTGCCGACATGGGGATGCAGAGGAACGTGGCTACAACGCTCACCGCGGTGGGCGTTACGACAGCGACGAAGACCGAATGGTGCCGGAACCGCCGGGCCCTCGAGTCTTCAGCAGAGTAATTCGCAGCACACCGCTGCCAAGCCCGATTCGACCCCCAACCAGCATCGCCAAGTACAATGGTGAAACCAAGCCAGAGTTGTGGCTGGCAGACATCCGGCTGGCATGCTAGTTGGGAGGAGTTCGAGGGGATGATCGAGCTATCATCCACCAGCTGCCGCTCTTCCTCTCCGATACCGCTCGCAGGTGGCTCCAGGAGCTCCCCGCCAACCAGATCCACGACTGGACGGACTTGGTCTGGGTGTTTGAAGGGAACTTCATGGGGACCTACATACGCCCCAGCAATTCATGGGACCTCAGTAAGTGCAAACAGAAATTAGGAGAATCCCTTCGAGAGTACTTCAAGCAGCGCACCTTCAAAGAAATTAGGGAACTTCAAGCAGCGCACCGAGCTCCCACACATCCCCGACCACGACGTCATCTTAGCCTTCGTCTTGGGCACCATATGCAAGGATTTGGTGTGAGAGTTAGGTCGAAACCGACCGCAAACCGTCGATGAGCTGATGGATGTAGTGGCAAAATATGCCGCTAGCAAGGAGGCGGTCGGCGCTTTCTTCAACCATGAGGACGGCAAGGGGAAAGCACTGGTGGACAATGACGAGGGCCCCAGCAGAGGGTCCAAGAAGAGCAAGAAGAAGAAAAAAACACGACCGATCAAGCGGGAGGCAATCGACGATGATTTCGTCACCGCCGTCGAGCGTAAAAAGCCTCGAGGCCCCCCAGAGGGGGGCATCTTCGACAAAATGCTCAAGGAGCCCTGCCCTTACCACAAGGGAGGGGCCAATCACAAGCTTGAAGATTGTCCCATGTTGAAAAAGTACTTCGATAGCCTGGGGTTGAAGAAGGACGACCAGAGGAAAGACAAGAGCGATGACAAGGGGGGAAACAAAGAAGATGAAGGGTTCCCTACCGTCCACGACTACTACATGATCTACGGTGGGCCCTCGACGCAGCTCACCACGAGACAGCATAAGAGGGAACACCGCCAGGTCTTCGCGGCAAGGATGGCAATGCCTCAGTTCCTCAACTGGTCGAGCACCCCCATCACCTTCGATCATGATGACCACCCCGACAGGGTGGTCGCACCTGGCATCTACACGCTCGTCGTCGACCCCATCATCGTCAACACCCGACTCTTGAAGATATTGATGGACGGCGGTAGCACCCTCAACATCATCTACCTCGAGACCCTCGATCTCCTAGGCATCGAGAGGACGCAGCTCCAACCCAGCGCAGGCGGATTCCATGGCGTTGTGCCAGAAAAGAAGGCATTGCCGGTGGGTTGAATCGACCTACCGGTCTGTTTTGGCACAACGGCTAATTTCAGGAAAGAAACCCTCACTTTCGAAGTGGTGGGTTTTCGAGGCACTTACCACGCCATCATCGGACGACCGGGATACGCCAAGTTCATGGTGATCCCCAACTACACTTACCTGAAGCTGAAGATACCCGGGCCCAAGGGGGTCATCACCGTCAGCTCCTCATACGAGCACACATACGAATGTGATGTCAAATGCGTCGAGTATGGGGAAGCTGTCGAGAGCTCCGTCGAGCTCGCCTCGAGGCTTGAGGCTCTCACCGCTGAGGCACCGGAGCCTAAGCGCCATGCGGGCAGCTTCGAGCCGGCAGAGGGCATGAAGAAAATCCCGCTCGACCCTAGCAGTTTCGACGATAAGGTGCTGACGATCAGCACCGACCTCGATCCCAAATACGAAGCCGTGCTCGTCGACTTTCTCCATGCAAATGCCGACATGTTTGTATGGAGTCCCTCGGATAAGCCTGGCATACCAAGGGAAGTCGCCGAGCACTCCTTGGAGATTCGAGCCGGTTCCAAGCCCGTGAAGCAACGCTTGCACCGCTTCAACAAGGAGAAGCGTAAGATCATTGGCGAGGAAATCCACAAGCTTTTGACGTCTGGATTCATCAAGGACGTTTATCATCCTGACTGGTTAGCAAACCCTATATTAGTTAAGAAAAAGAATGTGAAAATGAGAATGTGCGTCGATTATACTAGTTTGAATAAAGCATGTCCAAAAGTTCATTTTCCTTTACCACACATCGATCAAATTGTCGATTCTACCACGGGATGTGAGACCCTTTCGTTCCTTGATGCTTATTCCGGTTACCATCAAATAAAGATGAAAGAGTCCGACCAGCTCGCGACATCTTTCATCACGTGTTTTGGGATGTATTGTTACATGACCATGCCCTTTCGGCTTTGAAACGCTAGAGCGACGTACCAGCGATGCATGCTTCATGTATTCGGTGGGCACATAGGGCCGACAGTCATGGCGTATGTCGACGACATCATCATCAAATCAAAAAGGCAAGGCGACCTGATCCAGGACGTCGAGATTGCCTTTAGCTTTTTGCACGTGAATAAAATCAAGCTCAATCCCGAGCAATGTGTCTTTGGCATACCTCAAGGTATGCTCCTAGGGTACATCGTCTCCCAACGTGGCATCGAGGCTAACCACGAAAAAGTCTCGGCCGTTGCCAGGATGGGGCCGATTCGAGACGTTAAGGGCGTGCAGAAAGTTACGGGCTGGCTAGCGGCACTGAGCCGTTTCATTTCAAGGCTAGGAGAAAAGGCATTGCCATTGTACCGGCTCCTCAAGAAAGCCGAGTGCTTCACCTAGACTATCGAGGCCGAGGAAGCCCTTGACAATCTAAAAAGGGCACTAACCACTGCTCCGATCCTGGTGCCTCCTCGACCCGCAGAACCTCTGCTCCTATACGTCGCAGCCACGACCCAGGTCGTTAGCGTGGCCGTAGTAGTCGAGAGACTAGAAGAAGGGCACGTGCTACCAGTTTAGCGACTGGTCTACTTCATCAGCGAGGTGCTCTCAGACACAAAGGTACGATACCCCCAGGTTCAAATTTTGATTTATGTTGTAATCCTCGCTCGACGCAAGCTGCAGCATTATTTTCTCGGTCACCCGATCACGGTGGTCTTGTCCTTCCTATTAGGCGAGATCATCTAGAACCGAGAGACCACTGGGAGGACCGCCAAGTGGTCGGTCGAGCTCATTTGTGAAACCCTCTCCTATGCCCCTCGCAAAGCCATCAAGTCTCAAGCACTAGCAGATTTTGTCACTGAATGGACAGACACCCAAGTCCCCCTAGCTCAGGTTCAAGCGGAACTGTGGACGATGAACTTCGATGGATCCCTCATGAAGACAGGAGCTGGGGCAGGCCTGCTGCTCATCTCACCTCTCAGCGTCCACATGAGGTATGTCATCAGAATACACTTCGCCGCGTCTAACAACGTTGCAGAATACGAAGCCCTCGTCAACGGGCTAAAGATCGCCATCGAGCTAGGGGTTCGACGCCTCGATATTCATGGCAACTCTTAGCTGGTCATCGACCTGGTCATGAAAGCCTCGAGCTGCCATGACCCAAAGATGGAGGTTTACTGCAAGGAAGTGCGCAAGCTTGAGGACAATTTCCACGGCATCGAGCTCATTCACATCGCACGACGATACAATGAAGCGGCCGACGAGCTCGCCAAGATTGCGTCCACACGAGGCACTGTCCTGCCAAATGCATTTTCAAGGGACATGCACGGGCCATGTGTCGATCTAGGCATGGGGGATAGCGCCGAGACTTCCGCTCCCGAGCCTACCGACACAATCGAGGCCCTATTAACAGCGGCAGAAGCAATGGCAGTCGAGCAAACCTCTCAGCATCTCGGTCGACCGTTCGACTGGCGCACACCTTTCCTCGATTACCTGATCCAGTTGAATTGCCAGAAGACCGAGCTGAGGTCCACCGTATCACTCGACGGGCCAAATCGTACGTGATCTACGGCGAAAGCAAAGAACTATACCGACGAAGCCCAACAGGGATCCTGCAGCGCTGCATCACCATAGAAGAAGGTTGAAGGCTCCTCGAAGACCTACACTCGGGGGCTTGTGGCCACCATGCGGCTCCTAGGACCCTTGTGGGAAATGCCTTCCGATAAGGCTTCTACTGGCCAACGGCCGTTGTTGACGCCATCGAGATCGTTCGCTCATGCCATGGGTGCCAATTCTACGCCAAGCAAACCCACCTCCCCGCCCACGCTCTACGAATGATCCCCATCACTTGGCCATTCGCAGTATGGGGCCTCGATCTCGTGGGTCCTCTCCAAAGGGCAGCAGGTGGATACACACATTTGCTGGTAGCCATCGACAAGTTCTCCAAATGGATCGAGGCTCAACCCATCACAAATATTCACTCTGAACAGGCTGTCCTCTTCTTCACCGACATCATCCACTGGTTCAGGATACCCAACGTCATTATCACCGACAATGGCACGCAATTCACTGGCAAAAAGTTCTTGGACTTCTGTGACCGGCATCACATCCGTGTGAACTGGTCCGCAGTAGCTCACCCTCGAACTAACAGCCAGGTCGAATGAGCCAACGACATTATCTTGCAAGGGCTCAAACCTAGAATATATAACCAGTTGAAAAAGTTCAGCAAGAAGTGGGTCGAGGAGCTCTCATCGGTCCTATGGAGCTAGAGAACAACACCAAGCAGAGCCACAAAGTATACCCCGTTCTTCATGTTCTACGGCTCCGAGGCTGTGCTCCCAATAGATCTCGAGTACGGGTCACCTTGACTCAAAGCCTACAACGAGCAAACAAATAAGGAGACTCGAGAGAACGCGGTCGACCAACTCAAAGAAGCTCGAGCCATGGCCCTCCTCAACTCGGCAAGATACCAGCAGAAGCTCCTACGCTACCACGACAAACATGTGCGCAAATGAGATCTAAACATGGGCGACCTCGTCTTGCGTTGATGATAAAGCAACCAAGGACGCCACAAGCTAACTCCACCCTGGGAAGGCACATACATGGTGGCCGAGGTTTTGAAGCCAGGGACGTACAAGCTAGCAGACGAAAAGGGGGCAATCTTCACCAACGCATGGAACATCGAATAGCTACATTGCTTCTACCCTTAGAGCTTCGAAGCATCTACATTTTCATGCACGCCTTGTACCAAAACCCTGAGAATGAATGTGTGAATAAATGGAAGTACCTTTTTAAGTAATATACGCTCATTAACGGTTAAACCTCAACGCTAGGAGGAAGTATCGACCATAACTCATTATAGTCGACACTCCCTCGGGGGCTAGCAGGGGGACCCCCCTATAGGCTTTTAAAAAACTGAACGATCTCTTCAAAAGCCTTAACGATACATTCTTTTTTGTCAAAACCTAAGGGAACGTCACACGGTCAAATAGTAAAGGCGCCTCGAACCCCTTAAGGGCCGGGGGAAGACGAGCCTAAGAACCCCTACGCCTCCGGGCTATGGTAACTCTACTCACTCCCTCACCCTCGAGGCAATCAAGGACGTCCTAACAAAAGATCAAGCGAGGAACACAAACTTAGGAAACCAAAGAAACTTAGGCAACAAAGGAAACTCGAGCATAAAAATAAACAAATATACATGAAAACCATAAGTCTTAAGGCCACTCGAGCCGCAACATTTAATCGAGACAAGTACTAAAGATATTACAATGGGTCTAGATACCCAGATTAAGCTCGTAGGCCCTCATTTCCGCCTTTAGTCTTCCACGCTCGCACCGGTCTCGGGGGGTAGCACCTCTGGTTCGAACAGCTTCGCCAGCCTTCTGCTAGGAGCTTCCGCGTCATCGATCAAGGCATGAAGCCTCTCCTCATTCTCGGTGTCAGTCTTGGAGATGTCGGTGATGAAACCATGGGACACCACCTCCATATCGTATGAGAAGCCCGAGCAGACAACCGCCATCGCCCGCCTCACCCCGGTATGAAGTGCATCCCGCACCTGGTCCCTCAGTGTGGCACCCAGGTAGCACAACTGATTGACCAGAGCGTCGCCTTGACCCGCCTCCCTCGACTCATCTGTAGGCTCGAGCTCCTAGGATGTCGAGAGACCGTTTATCGCGGTCCTTAGTCGATCGGTTAGGGTGACCTCCCCCTCGAGCTGAGCCTTAGAAGGTCGGGCATCGACTTGGACAGCCAATAGATGATCCTTAAGACCTTCAAAGATCGAGATAGGAGAGTTAGACAACGCGAAAGAAAGAAAGAACCCAGCAAAAGAAGCATGAGTGCACGAAAAACTTACTACGAATCTTTTCCTCGAGGGTCATGTTTTCACCAACTAAGTCGGTGTTGGCCCTCTCAATCTCCTTATAAGAGCGAGCCAGATCCGTGTTTTTGACCCGCAGGTCCTCGATCATCTTACCAAACTGTAAGATGGCTTCTTCCTTTTCACCACGCAGCATCCTCTTCAGACGATCAACGTCGTCAGAAAGGCCACGAGAGCGGATCTGCTCTACCTCAAGGTCCTCGCACGCTTTCTTCTCAGCCTCCACTGCAGCGCCTTGAGTGATTTCGCTTGTCATAAGTTCCTCCTTTATTCTGCGATAGGCGTTCCAGGCGGCGACGAGATCTGACTCGACAAGGCTCTTCTCCTTGTCCAGCTCAGCGGTCGCGCCCTTATACCACGCTGCCTCCTCTTGTGCTTTGGTAGCCACCTCTTCAGCCGAGATGTCCCGCTCCCTCGACTACGTGGCTTGCTCCTTTGCCTTCTCCGAGGCCTCCTGAGTGACTCGGGCATCCCCCTCCGCCTGGGAGACCTTGCTGTCCATACTGGACAGAGCCTTCCGAGCCTCGATTAGAGCGGCCTCCCTCTCCTTCTCCACCAAAGCCGCCGTAAGATCCTTGTAAGCCTGGACGAGTTTCTCTTGTGACTCAAGGAGTTGATCCTTAAGAAGAGGCAGCTGCTCCCGACCGCCTCTCGTCGCATGAATAAAGCCTGACTTTAGGCGGGAGGTCTCTTTCAAATCCTACAGCAGATTACAAAGCAGTAAGAACGCAAGCCTAGCAGAAGCTCCCAAGTAACAATGGTCCAAAGGTACTTACAAAGAAAGCCCTGCCAAGCCCGTTGTTGACGATGTCAGACATAAGGCCCACGATGTGCTTCATCCAGAGACGAAGCTCCTCGAGGTGCTCCCACTTCTCCACCTCCTTCCGGTCATCTATCATGATATTGGGCTCTTTCGGACAAGTGGATGCTCGAAGGTGGATCCTCCCGGGGCCCCAGTTTTCCATCTCCTCCTCCGTGCACGCCTTGACGCCTCGGATGAGCTCCTGCACGATCTTGAGCGAGCCTCCGTGGCGCAGGAACAAATCGACGAGGGAAGGAAATTGCCCATCGTCATCCACCGACCTCCAAGTCCCGGCCACATCTGTGTCACCGCCAACAGAAGTCCCAGCCTCGTCTCCCCCGTCGGTGCTAAGATCCTCCCATGGTCGTCGGCCCCGAAGGAACCCGGGGGTGATCCCCTCGACACCATAGATCGTACCTTTGATCTCAGACTGAGGGTCCGCTGGTGTGCACATGGCACACGCAAGCGCCACGACACCATCATCCCGCCCAGGTTTGGCCGGGATGGAGGCTAGCCCCCCAGGATGGAGCCACGCGGGAGTCGGTGGACTGTAAACCGGCAGCTCCTCTTTCTCGGTTTTGAGCCCTTGCAGTGGTGGCAATGGATGATCTTGCGAACCCCACGGCAGCTGCTCGAGTAGCTCCTCCAACTGCTGTTGCCCCTGTTGCTGCTGCAGTTGAAGTTCCTGCAACTCCTCCTGACGGCGCTGCTCTAGTTGCTCCTCGAGCCGCTGTTGCCGCTATTGCTGCTGCCGCCGCTGCTCCCCCTCCTGCTGCTGTTGCTGCTCCTGCTACTGCTGCTGCTGTTACACCTGCACCTCTTGCGGATGCTGTAATTGCCCCTGCAGGCTGTGTTGTTCTTCTTTGTCTTCTTCTTTCCTCCGCTCCTCCTCATCCTTCTTCCTCTTCTCCTCGACGGAGTGAAGCCCGATAGGCCATGGCGTCTGTCCCTCAACCTGAAGAGTCTCGACCCCCTTGTCCGTGGCATGAGTGTCTGTCAAGCGCGGGCCATCACCAGACTCATCACTGATAGTGATAGGGTCACCCATTTCCCCTGACTTGGGTGGCTCGGGGGCTCCCTCCTGGCCATGGGGACGAGGCGTCTCGCCCTGTCTGGGAGATGGCAGGACAATTCTATAGTCACCACCCTCCTTTGACGGGTGAGGCGGGGTCTGGTCATCACCAGCGAACGGTGGAGGGTCGAGAGAACCTGCATACGCCCCAAAGTGACATGTCAGCAATCAAAGACACTCATCGCTAAATAAAGCTAACTCTAGAACCTCAAAAAGAGGAGCAAGTCCATTACCCGAGGCCTTGGAGCTTGCCCCCGCTTTGAGCCTCTTAACCATCGAGGGCTGGGCCTGCTCCAACAGCCTCTTCAGCCTAAACAAAAAAGAGATAGCTTAGAGGGGCGGAAACTGATGGACGATCAAAATAACAAAGACAAAGCCACACGTGCAAATCTTACCCTACAGGAAGGACGACCCTCCTACCGGTACCTCAACCAGCGGGCCTCGAGCCGCCCTGCGTTGTGGCCCCTGGCTTCTCCTGGGTAGGCGCGAGCCTCGGCTCCATGCTTCCTGCCTGGCGAACGCTAGGACTAGCGCTCCTACGGTGTCCTTCCCTCTGGCTCGAAGCCGCCACGGCAGCACGGCCACGAGTCAACGGCCCCGTCGCCAAGGTCTTGACCCTATGGTCCAGGCCGGGCGCCAGAAGAGGTTGGGGCGGAGGAACGGAACAACCTTGCACGAGAGCAGGGGGTGTCAGCACGTGAGCGGCGCAGCGACGCCTCCTTTTGCCACCTGTCACAAGGTCCACCTAGTGGCCCCTTGGAACCCCCGTGTGCGATGTATTGATGTCAGCTCACGGCGGGCCTTCTAGGATCTTGTCGAGGCAAGCTGCCATCCCCTCGGAGTCATTGTTGTCATCGTCACCATCATTTCCATCGTCCTCGTTAGAAGAGTCCTCCTCAAACTCCCCCTCACGCCTTGACTTGGCTCGGTGTTTCTCGAGCACTTGCCGCTCGAGGTTCTTCTTCTTTTCCTTTATCTTCTCAATGTCCTTCGTGGACTTTTGCTTCTCCGCAGACGCATGCCTTTTTTCGCGATCGACGTCGTCTTCCTTCACCAAAGGCTTCGAGGACCGGGCGTCGATCGACCCCTGTCAGAGTAAAAGATCGAGAAAAAGCAACACGACCTACCACGAGAATCGAGTAACGACAGCGAAAAGAACTTTCCAAGTCATGATAGCCTTCCTCAGGCTTCATGGGGAAGCTGTTGACCTGCTCAAGCTGGAAGTCACCAGCGACAGCCGCCCTGACCCTAGCAGCAACTTCCTCGTCCGCGGGCGCCTCATCGGACATCCGGCATGCCTCGAGGTCCCGAGACGAGACACCGAGGCCCATCTCATCCATCCTCAGCGGTCGAGACATCAACGGTAGTACCCGTCGATGGTGGACCGCCGAGAGAACGAGTGCGGCGGTCAGACCTTCCTCGCGCAGCGTCTTCATGGTGTCGAGGAGGGGGCGAAGTCCAGACTGGAGGGTCTTAACGACGCCATAATTCTAGTTCTCCAGGCACTTTGAGATCAAGCGCCCGATATAGACGGGGAAGAGGTCGTCGTCATTACAGAGGTAGAACCATTGGGAGTCCCATTGGGCGTGGTTCGACGTCAGCCCGATCGGGATGTATTCTTGAGGCTCCTCCGCTTGGCCCGTCTTCTACACCAGATTGAGGCAGCCGGCCCGCACCGGCTTCCTCACCCCTGTGGCCCCAGCGAGAGCTCGAAAGAGCTCACCTCGGTAGGGGTGGAGCCACAGGTCCTAGTGTGGCATCACCCTAGGTAGCCCTCACACACCGCGGCAAAGATCGTCGCGACAGTGATGGCGTTCGGTGAGAAGTGTTGGAGCTCCAGGTCGTAGTGGTGGCAGAGCGCCCTCATGAAGCGGCTTGGGGAGAGCCGGGGCCATGACGATGGAACTTGGTAAAGGAGACAACATACCCCTTTGGCGGTTTTGGCTCCCGGTGGTCCACCGATGGTGTGATCCATTTAGGCCACGACATGGAAGTACGGGGGCGTAGGAGCCCCTCCTTCTCCAGGTCCCTCAATCAGTGCTCTGTCATGGACGACGGGCGCCAGTCATCGGGGGCGACGAGTCTCACGGGCATCCTGGCGGAAGAAGAAAGGCGGCTCTACTGGTCTTGTTCGCTCGAGGGTGCGTTGTGCTTCAAGAAGACAAGGAGAGCAAAGGCGAGAGCAATGGCGGAAGGCGGAAGGGACAGCAGCCATGGGGCCCAGCGATATTTATAGACACCCGATCCCAACGGGTAGATCCGACAAACGTGGTAACTCCCTTAGTAAATGTGTCGCCTAACGGTCTTTTTTCTCCCCCTGATAGGACGCTACGGATTCCGTGATGGCACATAGCCACAATGGCTCCCTCCTAAAAAGGCGCGCCCAACGGGCAAGAAAACAAACCGCCACGACTCTTCCTTCCACTGCAAGGTAAGATAGGCGCCCGCCGCCATAAGAACCTCGAGGGAGCGCAGACCGGCTCACCAGACGGGTTCGACGGTCGCCCTCGAGTACCAGTGTCAGGGACGCCTAGCGAAGGGTCAAAAAACGAGGCCGAGGATTCACTAGGAGTATCCAATGTAGGGGCAAGAAGGTCTAGAGGAATCCCCATGGAGGGAGGCATCGAGCTGCTGGACTTTATCGAATAAGACCGGTATCCCAGACCACACTGGCCCCGCTTCAATGGGGACGCCTCCGGGCTGCAGCAACCCCCTTGAAAGGGGCAAGGGTCCTCACTTGGATCACCCGATAATAACTCATCCTAGATGATGGCCCTCACTCCACTGGGAATACACCATGATTCCAGCCCTGAAAAGGTAAGACCGGCCAATAAGGGTCGGAGGCTCCATTCTAGAACTAACGCCAATAAGGGGAGATCGGAAACGGTCCCGCATGAAAAAGCAGTATAGCCCTCGAAAGAGTCCAAAACTCCTCCAAGGGCTCGGGGGCTACCCCCGCGGGGGTCGCTCGCACGACCCCCACGGAGACTCGACCGTTAGAAGAGGCTCTACTTGAGCACAAGCGCTCAAGCAGAGACTCAGGGCTACTGCCGAGGATGTCAATAGGGGGTATCCCAATCGATACTCATAATGGAAGGATTCGTGAGCAAATCGAGACCCTAACTCGACGCTCTGACCTAAACACGTGATCGCCATGGTTCTATGTTGACCACGACCTCGAACACGGAAGCAAGGTCCTGCGAATCAGCGAGGGCTCGACAAACTGTGACCGTCGAGTATGGAAAGTGGCTCGAGCGAATCGATGGGTCTCGAGCGCAAAAGTGCCTCCAGCCGCCTGCCATGCTCCCACCTAACCCGACAGTCACGGGAAACGTGATAGGGAACAAGCACGCGTCAAATCTCCACTTTTTCCAGCTTTATCCCCTGAGATGGATAAAAGTACGACCCAGCACGGTGTAGCAGATGTGATATCCCATCGCGATGTCCCTCGAGGCACCTGTTGACACTTCTTAACGCAACCACCGGATATCGGCGACGGCGCCAGAAGTGCCCTGGTAGGGTAACTCTATTTACTATTGGATAATTCCGCAAGCGCACAGAATGTACCGCTGTAGCACTTCACCAAGGAGTATTCCAAGGTATCGTAATTTATATTTTCCCAAGGGAAAGCGGCTAAGTGTGTTTAACAAAAAGGGGAATGAGATTCCTTGAGTTATCTAGTATCAACTAGTGAATAAGGGTGGTAAATAATGAATAGGAAGGGTAGTGGTGAATCCAAGGTCCTATGCTAAAGGTAAATGGTAGAGTTAGCTAGGTGGGAGGACAACGAGTGAGTAAAGGACTCCTATGTATCTAACTTGACTTCTGTGACTTACTTTAATAGATAATTGCCTTAACTACGCTAGAGCCTTACTAACTGTGTGCGAGGGATAGCCGAGCTGGTAAGACGCTTAGAAGGTTTTTCACCTAACCCCTTACCGAAAGCGACTATTGGGCTTATGGACGCCTTACCTTTTAAGAACTAGCCTGTACGTGAGGAGAACCTAATGCCGCCCACGATCTGTCACCTACTAGGGAGTGCGCTCCTACTTTCCGTTCAAGCCAGCGGTAATCAAAGGTAATCTTAAGTATGAGCACCACGCTCACACTTGATCCTACAACGCTAACTAGTTGCAGCTAGCTAGAGCTCCTATACAAGATAGGACGATGATGCACACACAGGAGTGGTTACAGGTCACTAACTTCACTAAGACAACTATATTACTAAAGTAAATGCACAACAAGACTAAAAGACTTGCACTAAGTAAGAACTCAGTAAAGTAAAGTAAGAATAATATATTAATAAAAGGAAAGTCTTACAAAAGTAGAAAGGTACAAGAGCTATACCAGACTCTCCAGAAGACGACTCCGGAGACCCCGAGCTTCACTCGACTCTAACTCCCACTCTAGACTAACTACTACTCTACTTGTATGCTTGGAACTTGTAATGCACTTGGCCTTGGAATTGCACCCTTGAAATGAAGGATGGAGGCTGCCTTTTATAGAGGGAGATGGAGTAGGGGTTACTCCATCGCCACGTCATCGATCCGCGTGACATCTTCTCTCCACCCTTGGATCAAACCGACCTCACAACCGCCATTTGATCAACGGCAGGGGCAAATCAACATGTGGGACATGTGGGGAAGGTCGGTGGGAGGCCACCGACCCTAGAACCGCCTTTGATGTGGGGTCGGGCGACCCCACTTCTGGGCCTCTGGGCCCACCAGCAGTGTCCACAGGGGTCCCTTATGTCGGTGGACTAGGTGGCACACCTGGGTCCCACCAAAGAGGGGTCGGGCGACCCCCTCCCTGTGGGCCCAGGGTGTCACCTGTTGTCCCCTCGATCTCCTCTTGATGATTCTGATGTTGGCTTTGTCAAATAATGTCTTGAATTTGTTGTTCCTGCATAAACAAGCTAAGAGTACAAGTGGAACTAGTTATGGATAAAATATGTTCATGTCATGTCGTTTCCCCTTGCAACCGAGGCATGTTGACGGTGTTTTGTATGTGGATTTCTATGGTATATCCACCGTCAACAGCACCCGAAGTCAGCGCTTTCACGCAATAAGGTCGCTCGAGCTCCTGGCCCTCGAGCAAGTGCATCCCTTCTCGATAGGGAGACGGGATGTAACCTAGGCCTTGAGTAAGTCTCCCTTGAATGTTGCCCTCAGTGTCACCTTTTATAGTCCTAAGGTGACACTGACGGCAACATTCAAGGGAGACGACTGGTAGAATACTATCCTTTCACCACTACCGGCTGAGACTTAGAATCCTTGGCCACACCAGCCTGTATTCACCCGTGTACAAGCACTTAGGTGCAAGATAATAGAAAATATTCTCCCCAGCTGGACGTAGGGCCTTCTCTTGCCCAAACCAGGATAAATCACTATGTCATTCTTGCATCACCATCCGAAAGAGGGAGCACAAACACAAATTCACTCATTGGTGTTACCCCCCGGGGTCAAAACACCGACAAAAAGATTTTGGATTTTGCTACTATAGCACTTTTGTTTGTTTGTGGCAAATATTGTCCAATTATAGACTAACTAGGATCAAAAGATTTATCTTGTGATTTACAGGTAAACTACGCAATTAGTTTTTATTTTTGTCTATATTAATGTTTCATGCATGATGTGTTGAAAGATTCGATGTGACGGGGAATCTTGAAAACTTTTTGGTTTTCGGGGTGAACTAAACAAGGCCTTAGTGAAGCCCGTCTCTTTTCATTGGCCTTGATGCACACTAGGTCTAACTCCTCTCTAAATCTTCTTCTCCAAAGTGACAGGTTACAATTTCCATTATCAAATATGATAGAATTTCTCATGGTCCATAGAACCCAGCAGCCCGTGATGACTAATTCCCTGAAGATGACATTTCCAAATTGTCTTCTAGCTTCTATCACCATGTCCAGAGGGGACAGGTTGAGATTCCAGTGAATTGAGATGGGGCTCCAGCAAGACTGAGTGAAAGAGCATACAAAGAATAGGTGAAAGCTGGTTTCCTCACAACCTGTGGAGCAGAGCAGACAGCCGTAGTCATCTAAATGCATATTTTTCCTTCTCAACAAGTTTCTTGTGCTAAGTCTGTCCCTAAGTAGCAACCAGAAGAAGAATTTATGTTTGCCAAGGTTGCTGGAGGACCAAAGCCAAGAGAAAAGGGGAGAAGCTTCCACATTCTGAATCAGAAGGCTATAAACTTTCTTGTTGCTGAATTTTCTATTGTTGCCAAGGAGGTTCTAGGGGTGAGTAACACTTTCATCCCATTCTCTGTCTAACTCAGATTCTAAAAGATCACTTAATTGTGTAGCAGCTTGTGTTGAGAGAGGTAGTCTGAAATTCACTTCCACTTCATTATCTAGAAAGAATCTGATGGAACATTTAGGTTTCTTGCTGAAAGAGAAGAGCTGAGGATACTTGTCTTTCAGAGCTAAAGGACTTCAGTTGCCTGACCAGAAGAGATCACTGTTTCCCCGATTAGGAGTGCACATTGTGAGTTTACTGAAGTTCCCAAATAGTTTTACAACCTCTTTCCACCAAAAGGAACAAACAGGACTCCTTGCTTGTGGGGTCGGGTTTGATTGTTGCTATATAGTTTGGACCATGTCAGCTTTACCCAGGGGAGGTTAGCATGATTGTAAAAGTTGTTTAAATGTTTCATCAATAAGGCATCATTATGTTTTTCAATGTCGATGATGCCCAGCCCTCCTTGGTTTTTGGGCTTGCAGGCTGTTACCCAGGCCACTAAATAGGAACCTTTTCTATTGATGTCACCCTTGCTCCAAAGGCAATGTTTTCTGTAAGTATCTATCTATTTGACAACCTGTGTTGGTAGCTTGAGGCTGCACATGTAGAAAGTGGGAAGTGCACTGAGGATAGAGTTAACCAGAATTAGCCTTCCATCATAAGACAATAACCTACTAAACCCAGAGAGTCTTCTTTCAATCCTATTAAGGAGGGGGTGAAGTCTTGTATAGTAGGTTTAGTTGTGCCCAAGGGTAACTCCAGATAGGTGAAAGACATAGTGCCCAGTTGACATCCAAAGGTCTATGCCAGGTGCTGAGCTTTGTTATTTGTCATGTTGATAGGGACTAGGAATGACTTGCTTAAGTTTACATGTAGACCACAAGAATCAGAGAAGGATCTAAGGAGGCCTTTTAGGTTGAAAAGTGTTCTGGCATTACCAGGTAAAACAAGCAAGGTGTCGTCGGCATATTGCAAAATAGGGAAGTCACCTCCAAAGTTATTAGAGATGGGATGGGTCAGGACCCCCATTAACCATGCCTTGTTAACAATACTCTGTAAGAGATCAGCAGCCAGAACAAAGAGAAGAGGGGATAGGGGGTCACCTTGTCTCACACCCCTTTTGCACTTGAAGACTTTACCAGGAATACCATTGAGCAGGATGGAGGAAGTGCCTGAACCGAGAATGTTTTCAATCCATTTGTCAAGAAAGCCTTTGTGTTTCATGACCTGGATGATGACTTGGTGCTCCAGTTTGTCGAAGGCTTTCTCAAAGTCCAATTTTAGAATGACAATTTCCTTTTTGGAGTGGTGATAGAGATGCAGGAATTGGAAGGCCCAGGCAAGACAATCTTGAATGGTTCTACCCTTGATGAAGCCATATTGGTTTTGGTGCACAAGCTCAAGGATCATTCTTTGTAGTCTGATGGAGAGGATTTTGGTGATGCATTTTAGACTATAATTAAGCAAAGAGATTGGTCTAAAATCATCAACTTTCTCTGGGTTGTCCTTTTTAGGGATCAGAGCAATGACTGAGGAGTTGATACTACTAATGTCCTCATTGTCAGTGTAGAAGTCCTTCAATAATCTGGTGAAGTCTGTTTTTATAATGTTCTAGCATTTTTTGATGAAGTGTCCATTAAAACCATCTAGTCCTGGGGCATGGTTGTTTGGGAGACATCTGACAACAAAGTCAATTTCCTCTTGGGTAAAGTTGTTGTCTATTCCTTCTAGATTATGTTCCTGAAGAATGGACCCCAGGTCAAAGGAAATGTTGGTGAACTCACTGTGTCCTAGCCTTTCCTTGAAGGCTGTCCATAGAAGATTTGCTTTCTATTCATGGTCGGAGATTTGATTGTCATTATGATCACATAGTGTTACAATGAAATTCATCTTATGTGAAATCGTGGCTATACTATGGAAGAATTTAGTGTTCTCGTCTCCCAAATTGACCCATTTGACTTTGTTGCGCTGCCTCCAGTAGATTCTCTTGGACTTGAGCAGGTTTGAAAGATGCCCTTTCACAAGGGCTCTAAAATTTGTCTCCATTCTTGATAGTGTTCTTTGTTCCTCAAGTCGATCAAGCAAAAGGAGGACCTACTTGGAGTTATATATGAGCTTATTCAGGTTGGAGAGTTCTTTACTCCAAGTTTTTAGACCAGCTCTAACCTGCTTGAATTTGGAGGATAGATTTTTAGCAGCATTGCCATAGACTGGGGAATTGTTCAAGTGGAGATTGACTGTCTCCAAGAAGCCTGGGTGCTGGATCTAGAAGTTTTCAAATTTGAAAGATTTTGCTTTAGGAATCTTACTCCCAATGTGAAGCACAAAAGGGATATGATCAAAGATGGGCCTGGATAGGGGTTGGACAAAAGTAGCTGGAAAGGATGAGGTCCAGTTTCTGCAAGTGAAGACCCAGTCAAGTTTTACCAAAAGGGGTCAGATTGCATATTGCTCCAGGTGTAATTCCTTCCACTAAAAGGTATTTCAACAAGATCTAAGTCTGAGATTAGCTCATTGAAAAGGTTCATTTCCCCCCAAGTCCCCTCCAGGCTTATTTCTGTTTTCAGGGTTTCTGATGAGGTTGAAATCCCCTCCTAAGACCCAATTCTCATAGTTATCAGTATCTAGATTCATAAGCCAAGTAATGAATCGTAGTTTCTGTGCTGGGTGAAAAGGCCCATAGATGTTGGTCCAATGTATACTTTTATTGTCAATTCTCCACAGAAGATTAACTGTGATAGCATACGAGTTGGTTTGCACAATTCTCCCATCAAAGAGCCTACTGTTCCAAACTGTGAGGAGCCCCCTAGAAGTTCCTATAGAGGGTGAGAAGGCAAAGCTGTCCAGGTTTCTTGGACAAAATTTCTTGAGATAGTAGGGATCAAAATTCTCTCTTTTGGTTTCCTGTAAGCATAAAACTTGACAAGCACTTTCGTTAGCTTTGTCCCTAATCGCGTCCCATTTTTCCTGGGAATTATCCCTCTTATGTTCGAAAATAAGATTTTTGTATGCCTGTTGTTATCCATGATAAAACAACATTGGAAATGATATACTTTGGATCACCAGGAACCAAAAGAGGATTCAGGATCGGGATAGTGGTCAGAAAATAGGGAGAAAATAGGGAAGCACATTGTGACTCGATTAAATAGCAAAGGCACACCATAATATTAGAGACCAAAGAGTTTAAGCAAAAGAAGGTGTCAACACACCAATTATAGCAGTGGGTATCTAAATTATTTGACCAGTGCGCAGACTAGGGATGTCCATAAACTGAGACCAAAGTAAAATGCGATTTGTGTACCAGGACCCACCCTGGTACACTGTGCTTATTACATAACCTACTTATCGATATCATCTTGTTTTAGGAGAGCAGCTGAGACACTCTCAGGCTGGATCTGAAGGAAGCCCTCATAGATTCCTTGAAGGATGTCCTAGGGCAGGTGTGGAGCAGGGGCAAAACCTGGTGCTATCATGGCAAGAGGCACGGGTTCCCCCTCAGACTCAACATGCGCCTTAGTCTTCCCAGTCTTTTTGCTCTTCTTTTTAATCTGCTTGGCATTGGTCTGAGCAGGTTCTTTGGCTTTCTTAGCACTTTTGGCATCTTTGAAACCCTCTGCCTTGATTGAGAGCCTACTACTGCGCCACAGGAAGCTATCATCAAGCTGTTCTTTGACCTTCAAGGCTTTCTTCTTCTTTGGGGTCCTGAAAATAGCAGGCACTTCTTCTAAGATCTCTATTTCCTCCTCGGACTCTTCATCCCCCTCGTTGTTAGCAACTATCATCTCCTCATCATTAGCAGCTATCATATCAACGTTAGAGTCTCTCTCCTCAACTTCCTCCTCTTCACTGTCTAGATAATCAAGTGCAATCTTCTTCAGGGCCTGATCACCAAACTTTTCTTTCAAGACGGAAGGGATCACTCTGATCACTAGTTCCTCGACAACAAAAGGCCCTACAATGATAGATTTTAGTCTGGGAGGTGAACTAACATTTCTAGGGTTGAGTGCTGGTCCAGACACTGTCTTAGTAGGGACCCTGGCAGCCTTGATCCTCTCTTATGGATTGGGCGTGCTAGTATTCTTTGAGGCATTGCTCTGGGTGATGGTTCTGTCTGGGTCACTATCTTGTGGTGCAACTCTTTGTTGCCAACGACCACGACCATCCCGTTCTACATTCATGTTCCCCCCACTATTGGATCCCACTGGGGTGTTGACTAATCCTGCAGGTGCAGCTGGTCCCATTCATCTAGGTGCTTGAGGCAGGATGGGGTGAAGGGGTCCCACAGAGACAAAGGCGTCTTCATCCATCAGCTCCTGCACGCTCTACCGTTTTAGGACATAGCAGGGTACCGTCCAGGATCTCCCTGTCTATGGTAGTCCTGCATTGACTTTGATGGAGTCTGGAATTTTGGCATCATCATTCAGATACACTTTGACGATAACTCTAGCGACATGTTCCATCTCATGCCAGTCAACCATTATCCAAAACCAGAGACCACTTTAGCCACCATGGCTGAGTTTTTGAGGTCCTCTGAATAAGCCACAAGCAAGACCTAAGCCTCACGATCTAGCTGGAAGGATCTAGCATTTTCTGTAGAATCATGCTTGACTAGGGACATTGCATAATTGCCAAACTGAAATATGGGTCCAAGAAATCTTTCTCTGTCTAAGGGGCTCAAAAATCTTACATAGGCATCACCTAGAGCGCAGGGGAGGATCTTTGTGATTCGAACCTGGTTCACTTCGTGGAAGAAAGTGCGCAAGCCTTCGGTTAGATTCTTGAAGTCTCGCTTGTCCACCGGTGGATTGAGCTTCACAACCGTCAGGTCCTCATTGCAGAGGGTGTAGCAGCCGGTGATGAACACCTCTTGGTGGAGATGAGGGCGGTGAGAGCGGTCCTTGAGGGAGAACCCATCCAGGATGAATGGGCGAGGGTCGCAGGCCCAGTTCACCATTGATTGATCGGGTTTTCGAGATTGAACAATGGCGTTGGGGATGAGCAGGGGGCGGAGGACTCGAGAGTGGGGGTCTGTTTGGTATAGGAAGTTGAGTAATGCGACCCTTGGCCTTCTAGTCGGAGAATAGGCCGGTATCGGCAATTAACGCGGCACTTACTCAGGTATTGTCGCGAAATATGCCCATAATTCCAGCATAGGCGGCACCTTACCAATTCCTTGCAGTCTTTCCTTGTATGGCCTAGGCCCAAGCACTTACTGCACTCAATCAACGATGCTAAAATGGCAGGTTTAGGAGGAATTGATCTGGGAGATTTTGGGATTGAAGGGTCGTAGGACTGGTGGAGGGATTTTGAAATTTGAATTCCTATGCACGAGCCACAACACGGCTAGGGATGGAACGGCGATGAGGAAGACCATTACTGGGGGACAGAGGAGAAGATCGTGAGGGGGGGTCAAGAAAGCGAGAAGCATAATCCCCAGGGTACTTCAAGCGAAGAAACACTGATTTGTTGGGTCTTGATTTAACAGCATCGGAGTAGGTTTTTTTGATCTTGGGGCCAACAAAGAGCCATTCAGCTTCTTGTTCCTGGTGCCAGAGATCATATTCTCTACGCCAGTTTGGGCCTCCTCCCCCCCCCCCCAAAGGTGGAAGAAGATGAGAAATGATTTGCAAGAGAAGCTTTTTAACTTGTAGATCATGAAACCAACATTTTTGCAAGAAATAGAGAATTTAAACATCTAGCCCGAAAGATAAAAACATTGTAATCTTTGGCTCTGCCACCAAGGCAAGCTTGCAACATGAGACTCATAGAATCAACATTGAGACGGACAGTAGATCGACCAAAGCTTGCCACTAGGTGGAAAGAAGAGGGGAGGAGGGATGTGACGGGGCTCACCGAGCAGCCAAAGCACTGTGAGACGAGCTCAGCGAAATCAACTCCATGATCAAAGCAAAGGTCGGAGAGGCCCTCCATGCCCGCCAAGACCACCAGAGGGAACAGATGCCAAGGCCATCACGGGAAGCAGGGGAGGTCTCGGCGAGAGCGTCCGACGAGAGACATCCTCGTGAATCAAAACTGTGAATTTTGGGTGACTGTTGTTTTTTTTTTGAAAAAAATTAGGTGAGTGGCTGTGCACGCATACTGGCGCTTTCATTTGTCACTGCTCACAGCTGACAACTATGCGTAATGAAGGCAAACCCTTTGGGCTCCATTTGGTCAGGGCAGTGATTTTTTTTCATCGCCACTAGTTAACATATATATGGACAATGCTGCGAATGGAATGGGTAGCAGTACGGGTCGGAGAGTGTTGTACATAATATATGAGTTAAAAGATCAAAATTTCAGGTCACATGCATGTTGTGCTTGCACTACATGAACATTGCAAGACTGGTCTCTAAACACCTTCTATGATAATCTGATGAAAGACACCACAGATTCAGTGACGATCACATTTTCATCACAAACAAATATGGCACTCTGAATCATCATAGAAAATGTCCAGAACTAATAGATGATGACGTCGCGAAATGACATGCCCTTCATACTATTAGAACATGGATGGTCGCGAAATGTCCACAACCTAAAGCGCTACCGCATGCATGCATGGATGATAACGTCGCGAAATGACATGGAAAATGAATTTGCAAAACCTTGACAAAATTAATATAGCCATAATAATTTACTAAAAGACGCATCAGTATGTTGGGCCTAAGATGAGTACTAAGCCCAAGAAATATGGGATATATTAGCCCTTTTTTTGCCAAACAATTAATATGTGCTCGGCCCATTTTATGGCCCAATTCAACCGGTATTTTTCATCATTATACTTTTTGCCAATTCTCTTTGACCATGCCCTTCATACTATTAGAACAATGTCAAGCCCATCACATATATTCATACAAACATATCAACAAGCACATGCAAAATGCCCATACCGTACGAGATAGCTGATATAAATATTCTAGAATTCGGCAACGTCACACATAAAATTCTTTCTTTCACACTCGAGACGATGACACCACTCATGCTTAGAAAAACACAGAATTGGCTTACACACTTAATTATCTCTATTCACCTAATAACATTCTTATAGCAGTAACATATAGGGAAATAAATTTAGAAAAAGTATGAAATCAAACCTTGATATGACGAACCAACCCCAACATCGTCATTGGCCTCAGCAAAAATCACAGCAGCTATCTTGCCATAAAAAAAATATTTTCATATCCCTTGTATTCTCACTATATTTAGCCCCTTTTCACCGGACAAACACACTCAGCAGTTCTCATCCTTATCATCTCAAGGATTCCTCCTTCCAGCTCCTTCCTGCTACGTCATTCAAAGGAGAACAGGATCATAAGGAATATAAAACATGCTATAGGAATGTTCTTAGAAAACAGTAGCCTTACTTCTCCTCTGCATAAGAGAAGATTAACAGGTATTACCAAGTTCTGAGGGTCCAATCCTTGTTTTTTGTAGAAATGGGTCCATATGGATTTGCAACCAGTGGTATTAAAATGTTCTGAAGGTTGTTTGGACAACTTTTGCCTTATCAAATGACATTACGTACTACTTTGTGAACCTATAAAGATAGAATAAAATCAGAGGCCCAGCAAGTGTCATATGCTTCCTCAAGAAATTGATGAATAATCCATCAAGACACTTGCGGGGCCTCTGATTTAAGACTTATTTGGATGCATTTCTGATACTCAGAGATACTGCTGGGACATGCAACACAAAGAAATATGGATACTAGCAATGAAGTGTATGAAGAGTTATTTACCAAGGTGCTACTTAGCCATATTCTTTCAATAATCAATTTATTTGGGTTTAACAAAATCTAAGGCAGCTTTCTTTTAGGCAACCAACCTCGGAGAGGGGAGCAGCAACCTTAAGACTAACTATATTATCAAGGTATCATATTTCAGAAGAATGTGAGATAAGGGGTGTACTGCTCTTTATTTTCATCAACATCAATATATGAATTTAACAATTGTTGACTGGATACAGATGCTTGGCTTGTCTGACTGCGCTGACACTGTAGTAGGGGATGCACTCCGCCGGGGAATTTCCGGCGGACAAAAGAAACGAACAACAATTGGTAATTAAGTAACTAAGAGTGAGATTTTTTTCAGGAGTGCAGTTAATATTTCACCAAGCAATGTGCAAATGTAGTCAAAAAGTGCAATGGTTGCAGAATTGATTTATTTCTGTCATTTCATTACTTACTTTTTGCTACCATATTTCAAAAACTTTAGGGGAGATGCTAGTTGGTCGTGCGAGATGTTTCTTTATGGACGACGTATCAACAGGCCTGGACAGCTCTACCACATTTGAGATTATGACATTTTTCTGGCAAATGGCCCATCTAATGGATCTTACAATGGTTATTTCATTGCTACAACCAGCTCCAGAGACGTTCGAATTATTTGATGACATAATTCTTCTATGTGAGGGTCAGATTGTGTATCATGGTCCTCGGCATAATGTTAATTGTTTCTTCAATACCATTGGCTTTGCATGTCCTAGCAGGAAAAATGTAGCTGACTTCCTGCAAGAAGTGAGCCATGATAAACTAAAATAGGCATGACATGAATAATAAATCTTAAATCTATCATTTTAAAAATGGTTCTAATTTATTTAAGGATCCCTTGAAGTTATTGAGTATAACAGTGAAATGTTGAGAAGTATAAAAGGGAAGTCATTTTTGAACCTTGGTTCCTATATTCATTAAGATTTTAAACTGGTGTTCCCAGTTATTTAATACAACTACTTATTCCAAGATAATGGTAATTTGCATGGAAAATATAATGGTAAGAATTGCAGATATGTTATTTTAGTCAAGTTCAGTTAAGAAAGGTGCTTCCATTGTATACCAAGAAGTAAATGTATAATAAAAGTTGCGAGAACTAATACGATATCAATTTGGAATCAAGCAAAATGTTATAATATGCCCCCAACTCATAGGTATGTAAGGACTAAGGAGAGTTACCATGCTTGCTTATTGAGGTGCATTCTAGGAGCTTTAACATTCTAAGGATCCTCTTGGACTTTATTTTGAACTTCTAGTAAAGGCATACCCAAATATGTACAGAGAGTTACGTGCTTACTTATTAAGGTGTCTTCCACAAGCTATAAAATCCTAAGGATCCTCTTGGAGTTTATTTTGAACTGCTAATAAGGACATGCCCTCTCACGGGTACAGTTAGACTCCTTCACCAAATCCACAATATCACTTGCCCAAACAACAAGAAGATTCACCATTGGGGATGAAATACATTGATCATTTAATTACAATAATCATATCAATGGCCAATATATATGTAGCCCGCATTTCCAACATAATATGAAATTCATCATGTGTCCCTAAACTTTTTCTTGCACTGTCATTTGGGTCCATAAACTCTCAAAGTGATCATCTAAGCCCTTTAACTTTTCATGTGGTACATTGTGGATTTAGGTCCATGATCGGACCTAGAATGAACTTAAAATGAAACAATTAAAATGTTGAAGGACCCAAATGATCCCTTTGAGAGTATATGGACCCAAATAAGAATATCTAAAAAGTTTAGAGAGCTTTGGTGCATTTCACCTTTTTACTATATCACTTGTTATAAGGTTTTATTTATGAAAATAATTTGTTATAGATCAGATGACATTGCACTCTTGTTTGTAAAACCTTCATTTTTAACATGTAATGCATGAGCATCAGGATGTACACTGATACCTCAAAATGTGATATGGCGGGGGAGATAGGAATCAATGAACTGGGTAGCAGGATAACCAAACTAAGCTCTGAATTTAGGTTTAACATTTAACTCATTTGGCGTCGCATTATATATATATATATATATATATATATATATATATATATATATATATATATATATATATACACACACACGACATTATAAGGCCTAATATGTACAATATCTAAACAATCTAATAACAATCATCCTAACAAAATTAAACAATCCTCCAATAACTCAAGCTAACGATTTTGTGTAACACCTTAGCCGTTAGTAGCCTTTAGTAATTATAAAATTGGCCCATATAGCCCAACTATTTTACGTGTGGTTGTAGTTGGTGGGTTTAGTATCATCTTTGTATTCTAGGAGGGTGAGGGCTAATTTATAAGGCTTGTCATTCTAAACATAGCACCTCCAGGTTAACCTTCTTATAAAAAGCGAAGACAAAAGTATAAGCGAGGTGCTACATATATGTAGGCCTGTTCCACGTGTAGAGCTGGGCCATATAAGTAGTTTTGAACGCTGGGTGTTACAAGTGGTATCAGAGCATCAACCTTTGTTACACGTTGCCCATGGAGGGATAGGGGTGGTCCTGGACATCTACCAAGCTGCCGAGGGCGTTAGCCCTTAGGGAGAGTGAATGCAACACCCCAGCTTGTTAGTAGCCTGTATTATTAGTGAAGTTGGCCCATGTAGCCTAAGTGGCTTATGTGTGGTTGTGGTTGGTGGGTTTAGTACCATTTTATAAGGCTTGTCGTTCTAATCATAGCACCTTTGGGTTAACCTCTTTACACAAAGTGAGGACGAAAGTGTAATCAAGGTGCCACGCTATGCAATCCCATTCCACGTGTAGAGCTAAGCCATCTAAAGCAGTTTTGGATGCGAGATGTTACATTTTGACTAACAAACCAATGTTAGATAAGTGTAGCAAATATCCAAGCTATCAATATGTAGACAGATTGCCTTTTTTTTTCTTTTTTCTGTCAGCCAGTTGTCCTCCCAACAAGAGTGTCCACAGCAAAGTAAAACTAACAAATAGTTACTCACTGCGATTTTTTATTTTTAACATTTCTTAAAACTATTTTCTAATCCATCATTGTTTGATTATTTTTTTAAAATGAGCACACCAAACTGCTGCTATGCATGCGGGCGTGTTGAGGCTGACATCGTGGTAGCGGCCGGCGCGCTAACCACTGACATGCGGGCGCCACCATGCCACAGATTAGGGCGCGACACTATCACGCCATGAGGTATGACGTCTTGGGACTGGACGTGGCCTCCTCAAAGACAGAGGCGATGAGATGTGAGTGCGCAAACTATCATTGCGGGGCCCACACAACACACTTCCCTCTCCTCTAACATGAACACAATGCATATGCGCAGGGTAGGTAGTGTGAAATCATCTAGCCCCTACTCACGTAGTATGTATATACGTTTCTTTAGGAAGAGTAGATTATATTTTATTGAACGATATTTTATAACTCTAGTTTAGGTGTAAGTTCTATATTTAATTAGTATGAATTGATTATTCATAAACGAGAATGATCAGAATTACTTGAATATTTATCGAACCATTTTTTGGCTTTTTTATTTGTATATGTGTCGATGGTTTACCATAAATAACCCACCATGGGAGTTCCCGTGACAATTGTTCAGTCTCCGACGTATGTCAAACTTGATGGTTAGCACAAGAGACATGTTCAGGCCTCGAGATTGAGTAAAAGCCTTTACGTCTAGTCGATGTTAGGTTTTTTGTGTTGGATTGATCGTATTGTGTGTTATCTTATATGGGGTGCTCGTAGCCTCTCTTATCGAGAGAGAAGGCTATGGTATGGTTAAAATCCTAGTCCGATCCTAAAAATGTGTCCTAATCATATTACAAAAGATACTTTCTATTAGGAGTATGACTAGTTCGGCCTATTCTACACGGATTCGGTGTGGTCTAGGATGCGCCCTATCTGGCTAGATTCATGGGCCAGGGCCCATTGCTAGTAATTGTATTGATGAGGAACTCTGTGAGTTTTGTATCGACAGAATGTTTTATTTGATATCCCTTTTGAAGTTTTCCAATTCGGTTTCCATAGAAATAATCTTGCTAATATTTATGAAATTTTGCAATTTGGCTTCCGTAAAAATAGTTATGTATTATAAATATTAATATTTTTTAATTTATATTTTATCAAAGTTATTTCTCGCGAAGCGAAAACGACACATACTTAGGGATAGAGGGAGTAGCAATTTCCATTTCAACACCAACCCTACGTGCACCTTAGAGGAAATCCTGTCCCCCCTCCCAGTAATATTACTGCAGAGCTCCAACCTAATAAATTATGTTTATGGTATCAAATAAATATTATTAGACTAATTATAAAATGTATTTTCATAATAATAGATTTGAAACACTAAATAAATATTATTCACTAGAAAATTAGTGAAACGTGATTTTTTGTATGCAACTCATAGTTATATGTTTTTTTGGATGGAGAGAGTACAATGTAATCTGCTTCTATCAGGGGCGAGATAACATGATAGTAACATGCTGCAACACTACTAGGTAGCTGTATACATGCATACCTAGGTAGCTGTACATATGCATGCCTAGCTAGAACGAGGCACACGGATGCACATCTCTAGCCGCAAAAACAAGGCGCACGGTATGCTCCAGGTACTTTTTTTCACTTGTAGGGCCCCTGCACATGTGAGGAAGGAGGCTGCGTTCAGCCTCGACATGCCATGTGTCATGGCGCGACAATGCCGTGCCCTGATCTGTGGCACGGCGGTTGCTTTTTTCACTTGTGAGGCCCTTGCACATGAGTTGACTGTTGGAGAGATAGGGAAGCTATGTCCAGCCTCGACATGCCGTGTGTCATGAGCATGATAGTGTCGCGCCCTGATATGTGGCGCGATGGCGCCCACCACGTCAGCAGTCAGTGGCTGGGTCGCTGCCACGGTGGTAGTGTCGCCTTGCCGTCATGCATGGTGTGGCAGTTTGATTTGGCAGTGCCATGACCTTTAGCATAGCCAAAAGTGTTAGTTTTAAAAAAAAACAAACAGTGTTAGATTTGAAAAGAGTTTTTAAAAAGTGTTAAAAATAAAAAAAAAATCATCACTGCAAGGACCATCCAACTGGAAATTAATAAAACTGGAACATGTATGTGTGATGCAAGCCATTGCAATTAGGCAGTTTAAATTTCTGCCCCAAAAATTAAATTATGACATAAAGAATGACCAAACTATTTTTGTCCCAATATGACATATTGGCCCTTTGGCATGCATCTCAAGAAATAATAATAAAAGAGACAATGCTGCAGATATACACAAACTTACTAAAATCAACATAACGAAAGTCAATTCTTTGCATTGGATAGGTAACCTCGAAAATGGATCAGCAGCAGTATTGGGCGCGTGATGAAAGAGAGTATCAATATCATTCCACTGAAAGTTTTGTTAAGTGCTTCAGAGCCTACAATTTCCCTACACTTCTGGAAGACCAAGAGTGCCAGAAATATGACAAACAAGGGAGCAAGGCATCTGAAAATGTTGATGGCAAAAGCATCCCAAAATGGTACATTTTCAGAGCTTGCTTCGCGAGGGAGGTACTCCTGTTAAAAAGAAATTATCCACTTCATATATTCAAGGCCGTCCAGATCATATTTCTGGCTTTTGTACTTGCAACACTTTTCTTTAGAACAGAGATGAACCATAATGATGTATTTGATGGGAACAAGTACATGGGATCCCTCTTTATGGGCATTGCTGTGGTAAACTTCAATGGTATGACTGAACAAGCCGTAATTGTTAAGAGGCTCCCAACATTCTATAAGCAAAGAGAGCTGTTAGGACTACCAGGCTGGGCTCTCATTTGCACAATTTTCCTCATCAGTATCCCAATGTCACTGATGGAAACAGGCCTTTGGACCTTGTCAACCTATTATACCATTGGCTATGCCCCTTCACCGATTAGGTACCCATGTTTTGTTTTTTTTTAAAAAGTATATTAAAATGCTCAGAAACGGTGAATTAAATACTGATCGAAGAAAGCTCTCATACTTTCAGATTTTTCCAACAATTACTAGTATTATTCATGATGCATCAAATGTCAGTGAGCCTTTTTCGCTTGATAGCATCCATTGCAAGAACACGGGTAATGACCAACATGTTAGCGACTGAAACTCTTATAGCAATTCTTATACTTGGAGGCTTCATCATATCAAAAGGTTAGTCCACTGCCATCAATTTTGTCATAGCTTAACAGCGAAAGGCACTTTATGACTACATTGAAGGCATGAGAAATTAATCACAGACGATTTTCATTTCAAAATTGACTATCAGATGACCTCCAGCCATGGATGCGCTGGGGTTGTTGGGCCTCTCCATTCACATATTCTCTCAATGCTGTCGCTTTGAATGAATTTTTGGATAAAAGATGGGCTACGGTAACCACTCAGTCATTTCCTTTCCTTGATATCAAATCCTAGTATTATAGTACTTTTTTTAAAACAATGTACATTTTACATTTTACACATTATAAGTCATGCCCACTGGCCAATGGTACCACAGGCTTTCCATTACGAAAATGTTTATACCACTGGAGAGGCTGTCCTCAAGGCTAGGGGATTAATAACTGAATGGCACTGGTATTGGGTGTGTGTTTGTGTATTATTTGGCTTCTCTCTGATCTTCAACCTCGCCAGCATATTTGCTTTCGAGTTCCTCAACTGTATGTGCATCTAACAAAACTAGGCCATATTCATTTTGACAAAAGAATGCAGGACAATTATCCTCATTTTCATTGGCTTGTAGATCCACGGGAACATCATCGCAGAACCAAAGCACGAGAGGTTCAGGATGTAGTCGACAGAGATCAAATTGTTGGCAGCTGGAATAAAGCTGATGACCAATGCAACCTTCCATTCCAACCTTTGTCCCTTGTTTTCAGACAAATCAACTATTTCGTTGACATGCCCAGAGTACAGTTTCTGCACTATAATGCTTCTTATTTTTTTTCTAGACCTTCTCTAACAAACACAAAAAAAATAATGCTAGGAAATGAGAAAGAACGGAGTAACTGAAAAGAGACTTCAGCTGTTACAAGATGTTAGTGGTGCATTCAGGCCAGGTGTGCTAACAGCGCTAATGGGGATTACTGGTGCCGGGAAAACAACGTTACTTGATGTTTTGGCAGGAAGGAAAACTGGAGGATACATTGAAGGAACTATTAATATTTCTGGCTACCCAAAGAAGCAAGAGACATTCTCAAGGATCTCAGGTTACTGCGAGCAAACAGATATTCACACCCCTTACCTCACAGTCTATGAGTCACTTCAGTTTTCTGCCTACCTTCGCTTGCCTTCAGAAGTTAATTCAGACAAAAGAGATGTAAGAACAATATTTATATCTTTTTATTGAAGAATTAACAGGACCCAGATCGTGTGATGGCTCATGACATTCCAAATACATGTTTCAGAAAATTGTAGAAGAAGTTATGGGACTGATAGAGCTGACTGACTTGAGGAGTGCTATGGTGGGCATTCCTGGGGTAAACGGACTGTCAGCGGAGCAACGGAAAAGACTTACTATAGCTGTGGAACTAGTTGCTAGTCCTTCCATAATTTTCATGGACGAGCCAACAACTGGTTTGGATGCCCGTGCCGCCGCAATTGTCATGCGAACAGTACGAAATACAGTGAACACCGGACGTACTGTAGTTTGCACAATTCATCAGCCAAGCATTGAGATCTTTGAATCTTTCGATGAGGTATGCCGTGTATATAATTTAACTATGCATGGTCCTGAATCTACCATAACAGAATTTACAATAGAAAAGGAAGGTCAATTTTCCATTCATATAAGTGTTTCTCCCATGAATACTAATTTCTCTAAAATTCTTATGCTTTCTTACCCTTGGCTGCAATAGCTGAATTTCTTTGAACCATTTGAACGTAGTTGCTACTTATGAAAAGAGGGGGTCAACTCATTTATAGTGGGTCACTGGGCCCACTGTCTAGCAGTTTGATAAAGTACTTCGAGGTGAGGCTAATTCATTAAATGACACTTTTGTTCTTCATAGCACAAAAACTAACTACTTTCTTGTTAGGCCATTCCTGGAGTTCCTAGCATCAAGGATGGTCAAAACCCAGCTACATGGATGTTAGATATCAGTTCACAAGCCATGGAATATGCAATTGGGGTGGACTATTCTGAAATTTACAGAAACTCATCACGGCATAAGTAATCCAACTGCAGCCATGATGTTATCAACTAAACAATACTCCCTCCATACTAAAAAAGAAAGTTGTTTAGGACAACGACACGACCTCCAAAGCCTAACTTTGACTCCATGTTTTTAAAAAATATTTATCAAAAAATGTTATATGTATATTTTTTATGAAAGTATTTTCAAGATAAATCTATTCATATAGTTTTCACATTTCCAAGCTCAACAACTTATAAGTTATTCATGATTTATATTTTCAATATTTGACTCAAACCTTGTCTAAAACAACTTTCTTTGCGGGTATGGAGGGAGTATATAGTTATGCACTTTAATTAGATTTAGAATGAAAACCGGAGTAATTTATATAATTTGCATTGATTATAATTGGTGTTTGCAGGGAGAACATGGCTCTAATTGATGACTTAAGCCAGCTAAGACCACACCAAAAAGATTTGCATTTTCAACAGAGGTATTGGCCAAACTTTAAAGAACAGTGCATAGCATGTCTGTGGAAGCAACATTGTTCCTTTTGGAAAAACCCGGAGCTAAATATCACCCGCTTTCTATACACATTTGCTGTCTCAATCACATTTGGCATGGTCTTCTGGCGAATTGGTTTGACAATGTAAGCACGGGCGAATGCTCAGCAAAAAGTGTTTATTTCTTAAATGAGTTTTTTCACCATATCTTGTATAAAAACTCAATATTTTCTGTCTTCTGGCATAAAAAGCAAGGAACAACAGGATGTGTTTAACATACTGGGAACTGCATACACATCGGCACTATTTCTAGGCTACGTGAACTGCAGCATGTTGCAGCCTATTGTAGCATCTGAAAGAGTTGTCTTCTACCGCGAAAAGGCTTCTGGCATGTACTCCTCCATGGCATATGTCATTGCTCAGGTAAAAAGCAGGAGCAACTGGCCAGCTATCATTATTATATTGACTTAAGATGATTTGGAAACAAAAATAACATCGATCGATATTGGAATTCTTTGTGCAGATAGCAGTTGAAATTCCTTATATGCTTATCCAGGTGTTCGTTTTCTCAGCAATTGTGTACCCAATGGTTGGATTCCAACTGACTGTCACAAAATTCTTCTGGTTTGTCCTATACATGATATTGAGCTTCATAGACTTCATACTATATGGGATGATGGTTGTTGCACTTACACCCAACGAAGAGATAGCTGTTGTCCTGTCCTTCTTCATCTTCATGTTATGGAATGTATTTGCTGGCTTCATAGTCCCAAGAAAGGTAACTCATTTTCTCACTTCTCCAATCATCAGTATGCATGAATCCTTTGGTGTCCATTCGGCGTGACCTTTGGGTGGCTCTGGGCAGCACCATTAATGTTGATGTGTATGCTACTTCTAGATGATACCGGCCTGGTGGAGGTGGATGTACTGGTCAGACCCAGCAGCATGGACTATCTATGGGCTCATGTTATCACAACTTGGCGACCACATGGAGCTCATCCATGTTCCAGGTCAACCAGATCAGCCAGTGAGTGAGTTCTTGAAGGAATACCTAGGCCTGCAAGATGACTACATTTCCTTAGTTACGACTCTGCATATCGCACTAAGTACACTATTTGGTGTTGTGTTTTGTCTTGGCATCAAGTATCTTAAGTTCCAAACAAGGTAAATTATGAATAGAGAAAAAAAAGATGGAGCATGTGGGGATTTAGTGCAATTGTATATATAATGTAAAAGTTAGTATCCAAGCGAAGAAGCAAATTAAGAATCAAGAAGAGATAGAAGGAATAAAGGGCTTCACCACAAGTGATATTGTATATGTTAGTGCTCCAAGAGCAATAAGTGTACCAATACAATGAAACAAAGAAACAATATTATTTGCAAAAGATATTTTCAAGTGAGAAAAAACTAATTGTTATTTTGAGAAAGGCTAGCTATACTACCTGCGCCTTTGCATGGTCCATCCTGCTTGTTCACTTATTCTTCACAGTTTGTGAAATTAAATTGGCATGCAAAACAGAATCAATTCGTGATGAGCTCAATAGCTAATAGCTACATATCATGTCATTTTAAACGATAATGAAACCATGAGTTTATTCGATGACAGGGATACCCAATTAAATGTCATTAACGGCATGCCAGAACTGAATTCCCGAGGCTAGGGAAAATCTCTGCGTCGCCGGTCCCCGTCTCGAGCGAATGCGGTCTGCCAATAGCAATGCCTGACCTTGTCTCGGGCGCACGCTGTGGTTCGCTTTGCCCAACCCCATTGATGTCATCCCAATCACACATTTGGGGTAACTGAGTGTGAGCGGCAGACAGCGGTGTTGGTTGTGAAGAAACCGAGCGAGCTCGGCTGCAAGGACCTGCCCACAGCATTGCTGGAGTCCACTGCGCAAGGACAAGGTCATCTTTGGGCCCGCAACAGAATGAAATTTGTGCTGCATACACCTTTATTCCCCTGGTTGCAACCATTCCCAGTGCCACTCATGCCCATGCCACGAGCCCGTGCCTGCCCGTGCTCCTACGAGAGAGAACGAAGAGCAACCAGCGTTTCAATCGGTTGAGATCAACAAAGAGATTATAGCTAGTGTGACAGTATGTATTTGGAAGCCATCAGCAGTAGATTCTATCAAGTTTTTCTTATGGAGTGAAGTGAGGCGTATGTGTTTACAATGTATGGATGGAGATGATAGAAGACTAAGAGGATGGCCAGGTATATATGTGTATATATAATAAGCAAGTGGAGCATAACCTCAATTACGGAAATACCCTCTATAGCCCCACGCATCCATGCATCATAAGTTTCACAAGGGCACAAAGCTGGATCGTCTAACATCGTCGGGCATTCGCCCTGGAGGGGAAAGGAAACAGCCACACACTGACACACTGAACTGCTCGCTCTATTATTCTTGAAATTAAGCACGGCAATTCAGCAAATATAACAAGCTTTGCTTTGAATGGTAGAACCTTGATCAAGTGTATGGCAAGGCAGCAGGCTCTTAATTAGTCTCTCCAATCTCATCACAGTGGTATGTATGATCCACCACATCCTCAGTGTGTGCACCCAGCTTGATGCAGCAAGATTCATGAAGGGAGCTCTTGAACCCGATCCAGCATGCTACATTATTATTTTCATAGATTCCACAAAGCACAACTCAATGAAGAAACTTCCTCACACGATGAAAACCAATCAATGGCATTTTTTATTCAATGACTACATTGCATGCCGTTCTAAATGGTTGGTTTGTTCTCCGTACAAGTCATCAGCCTCGTGGCTTGCAATTCCTGGATGCCTCCGAATCCAATTTGTTACTTGCTACTAGAACGAAATGGATGAAAGAGGAGATGGACTCACTTCTCTATTTGATCTCATGCATCGCGAACACAATGGAACTATTCAGTACTAGGCTACTAGGTACTTTATTGTAACCTTGGTTGTCACATGGGGGAGATCAGAGGCCAACACAAGTGTAGGAGAGAGGGACACCACCGGGCTGTGTTGGTTGTTGTGAAGATAAAGGAGCAAATTGAGTGAGGGATCCACAGCTTAAATAGTCGGAAGCACTGACAAGGACAAGACAAGTTGATCTTAAACTATTTTGTTGCAAAAGGAGAACAGGGCTAGTGGTCCTTGTTGGATCGGCACAGACACATTAGAGACTTTATTATACTCAAATCCATTTCAATTGTTGAGTTCATGTAAAAACAGGCTGTAACCTCGGACTTATTGATAACCTATGCTTGTCATTTTCTAGCTAGCAGACGACAATCTGCTCTTAATTGAGGTAACAGATGATAGAAATATGGTCTGAACAATATGACAAATATTGTAGTCAAAACACAAGATTGCACTCCTTAGCCAGTGCTAGCAGTCCTGCAGTAAATGGTCTGGACATCTGTAATTTGATACTCAAGTTCACATGTTGTTCTGTCCACGGCTGCAGGCACGTCTGGACTGAAAAATGGCAGAACGCCAGGAGGAAATACTACCGATAATAAGGCCATGTTTAGTTTCCACCCTTAAAACCTTTTGTCCATCATATCGAATATTTGGACACATGCATAAAGTATTAAATATAGATTAAAAAAATAACTAATTATACAGTTTGTATGTATTTTGCAAGATAAATCTTTTAAGCGTAATTATATTAGTCTATGATTAAACAGTAATTGCTATCTCTAGTTATAAATGTGCTACAGTACAAAAAACGATTTTCTTTTCGCGAACTAATTAAGGCCTTTAACACAGGGCATACAGAATGACGTATGGAAAGTAATAGCCAGGCTCATGGAAGAAAAACCAAAAACAAAATCAAATTCAGCATTGATTTTGTAAAAGTTTGTCAGAAGCAAAAACAAAGGTTTATCAGATATGTGACCAGTTTTGACAAGCAAGGCTGCAAGGGTATATAGATAGGACATACAATTTCCATTGGATATAGAAAGAATTCATGTTAAGTTCCCCACAGATTATTACTGCATTTATTTCTTCCATTTTACGTTAATGGAAAATCACACCTTAAACCAGTTCTTGATCTTCTAAGGAAGGAATTCCATATTCTTGATATGAACTTGGTCCTAGAAAATAAATAAATGGGGTTTTCATGCCCATGTATATCTCCAGTTAATTGACCAACCTTTCCTAATGCCTCGCAAACCGAACCCGTTGTCCCAAAAATGAAAGCACTCATACACAAATCGATTAGAAAAGCCAATCTCAATATGACGGTGAAAGAGTGGAGGCGGCTACTCAAGAATATAGTACCATCTATGAACAAATAATGTGTATTTGTGGATAAGCAACATGCACTGTTTATATAGAACACGGCTAGATCTCAAGTTGTCATAGAGATATAAAGACCTATGCTACCATAACAATCTGGATCATTCCAACAGATACATATATATTCCCTCTATACCTGTTTTAGTTGACATTCTGGACAACTCAAACATTTTCACAAAGCTTGACGTTCTGGCCACGCGGGGTTCCTGCTGGACCTGTTTGCCCCTGCCTTCTTGTTACCATGCACAGCGCTCGCATGCATGCTCAGCCGCAGCTGCTCGTATTTAGGCCTTGTTCAGTTGGTGAAACTTTTTGGTTTTGGATACTGTAGCACTTTCGTTTGTATTTGATAATTATTGTCCAATCATGGATTAACTAGGCTCAAAAGATTCGTCTCGCAAATTACAAGCAAACTATGTAATTAGTTATTTTTTTAATCTATATTTAGTGCTTTATGCATGTGTCATAAGATTCGATGTGACGGGGAATTAAAAAAATTTTGGAAACTAAAGAAGACCTCGGTTGCGCTCGCATGCCAATGCCCATGCATGCCCAGCCGCAGAGCGGCTCGCATGCAAAAGCAAAAAAATGAGTGGCTAACTAGGATTAAACCCATGACCCAATACTCTAGCTTCTAGAGCACTAGCCCACTGAGCTAATTGATTTTCTTATATAGAAAGCACTTGTAACCTTATTTATTAGGAAAAGACATAGACAACTAACCCTTAATCAATCACTCTTTGGTTACCACAATCATGTTTCTAAACGTTAAGAAATATGGGTATGGAGAGAGTATAATTGTGTTACATTGGGAGATTGTAAAGACCTATACTACCATAACAATCCCGCTCCTATATATACGCTTGAAATAGCGATTATACATTTGTGTTATATGAACGATCCCTGCTAGGAAAAAATATTAAAACGATATCCCGCTGCTGCAAGAAATAAAGGGTATTATATTGAGAAAAAAGTGTAAACTCTACTATGCTATTAGGGTGTAAATTATAGTGGAAGCTAACTGTACACAAGAAGACAATCGGGTCTCAAGTGACATATTTCTTGTTGAAAGAACAATTGTATGCATTTGTCGTTAGGATGGAGAGTGGGCAGACTCACAGATCGACCCAAACATTTATGTTAGGATCGGAGTTAATGCACTTGCAGTAACTTGTGTGGGTAGGTCACGTGGTTCAATGTCAACTCTGAAAATGCATTATTGGGTCCAGAAACAATTTGCACCGGACGATGGAATTCTTTGGAAAGTCACGTGCCGATGAAATTTTTTACGAAGTCATGGGAGTGTAGAAACACTCACCGAACAGGTCGCAGAGGCACCACACGTTGGCCTTAGCGTTTGGTGTATTGTCAGTGTTCGTCACGAGTGAGCAGAGAGCACCGGACTCTAAACACCGGACGTAGGGTGTCTTTAGTTCATGTGTATAGTGAAGACAGACTTCTACGAGGGTTTTTGACAAAAGCATCAGACGCACCGGAGGATGTCCGGTGGTCAGCGTCCGGTGTTCCAGCGAGTTTGCAACCCTCTCTAGGTACGGGTCCGGTGAGTACCGGACGCGTCCGGTGCTCACTTGACTGCGCCCGGTGGTTTGAAAGTAGCCGTTAGAAATCAACGCGCGAGATACAAAGGTAGACACGTGGCTAACTTTAGAGCACCGGACGCAGGATTCGAGCGTCTGGTGGCTCCCTGCTGAGCGTCCGGTGACCCCGAGTTTTGCCCAGTGATAGAGCCAATAACTCTATTTGTTAAGAGGCTTATATGTAGGAGGTAGCCAGCCTTGGGAGGTTCACTCTTGCATTTTGGCATACTTGAGACATACTTTGAGCTAGAGAATACTCCCTCCACTCATCTCGATTGTTAATCCTAGTGAGGTTGAGTGAAATTCAAGTGCATTGCATTGAGAGTTGCATCTAGTGGCACTTGATTCTTGAGTTTGCTGCGGATTTCTTGTTACTCTTGGGAGTTTCCCGACACCCTAGACGGCATGGACCAGCGGAGGTGTTGAGCTCATGATTGGAGATTGTTTCTAGCCTCACCAAGTGATTTATGAGGGGTTCTTGAGCCTTCTCCGCAGAAGATCGCAATTGGCTACTCTAGTGGATTGCTCATGGCTTGGAGGATCCCCATCTTGTGAGTGGATGTGCGGCACCCGCCGAGAGTTTGGCTTTGGATTGCCAATTAGCTCATGATCCATCAAGTGGGTGTATCGCCACAACGAGAACTAGCTTGCCGGGAAGCAAGTGAACCTCGGTAAAAATTGTGTGTCATCTTGTGCCAAGGATTCTCTTTGTGATTGTGATTGTGATTGGGAGTGATTGATGTTGACGGTCGAAAATGTCAACTTTTATTAGAACTTTAAACCCAAAGGAGAACATGAAAACACACTAGTCTAGGGTTTAAACTGACAATTTCCATGAGTTTTGTATATTCTGTAATTTCCAGGGTGAATTTCAGAAAAGCTGAAAAGAGAGATTCTGGTGCAAAATAAACACGAAACTTATCTGCCACGGAAAACATCATGGGAAGACTCAGGAAGGATCGAGAAGACACCCGAAGCAATGGGGGCCTGGCGGCTACCAGGTGGGGCCGGCCAGCCCTACCCTAGCGCCGCCGGCGCCCCCTCTAGGGTTTTGACCCCCCCCCCTCTTTTGGAAGCTTCCTCCACCGCCTCTCCTGATGCATCTCGGCCCTTGGTTAAGTCGGTTTGATCCTACGGTGCACGCGCATCCCACCGGATTATAAATACAAGGGTAGACCCCCCCTGGAGTAATCAATCAAGAACCAATCCACTATTCATCAAGGCCTCAAGCCATCAAGTATCAAGAGCCTTCAAGTTCATCAAAAGCCTTCTAGTTCATAGTTCTAGTTAGTTAGATTAGAAGTAGAGAAGATCTAGTTCTTCATCGAGATCTGGAGCCCCTGGCGTCGGTCTGGAGCGTAAGAGTTCGGTAATAGATCTAGTTCTTACTTTATAGTATTCAATTGTATATTAGGGAGACTTTATTCTTAATAGATTCATATGTTCTTAATTGCAATAGTCATTGTCTACTTTGATTATATGTCTAGGATAGTTGGTTTGATCTTATTGAATTTATGTAATTGCTCGTATAGCATTTACCTAATAGATCTTTGGGTAGATGGTAGATAATATGTAGACATGGTGTATAGATATCTTGTTTATCTGCGAGTGCACCCTGACGTGCCGGAACGTGTGGATCGCGTAGGTGACCGCGTAGGTGTCTAGATATCATTCTAACAGATACATATATATAATTGTGTTACATTGGGAGATTGTAAAGACCTATACTACCATAACAATCCCGCTCCTATATATACGCTTGAAATAGCGATTATACATTTGTGTTATATGAACGATCCCTGCTAGCTAGGAAAAATAATTAAAACGATATCCCGCTGCTGCAAGAATAAAGGGTATTATATTGAGAAAAAATTGTAAACTCTACTATGCTATTAGGGTGTAAATTATAGTGGAAGCTAACTGTACACAAGAAGACAATCGGGTCTCAAGTGACATAAATATATATCTTGTTGAAAGAACATTTGTACTCTCTCTTACCTATAAAGGAAGTCGTTTAGGACAACGACACGGTCTTCAAAATCTAAGTTTGACTTTTTATTTTTTATAAAAATATTTATCAAAAAGTAATATATGTATACTTTTATGAAAATATTTTTCAAGACAAATCTATTTATATGTTTTTTAAATTTCTAAATTTAACAACTTAAAAGTTATTTATGATTTATATTTCCAATATTTAATCTAAACTTTATCTAAAATAATTTTTTTATGGACATGGAGGGAGTATGCATTTGTCGTTAGTACGGAGTGGAGAGAGGCACAGATTGATCCAAACATTTATGTTAAGAGTTAATGCACTTGCAGTAACTTGTGTGGGTAGGTCAGTAGGTCACGTGGTTCTCTATCAACTCTGAAAATGCATTACTGGGTCCAGAAATAATTTGCACATTGTTAACCGTGGATCTATGTACACCTTTCCACCTAGGCTTCAGACTAGACTCTTATGCATGAAATAGATACTGGTTGGCTCATTTAGGTTGTGGGCAAACCTCCTCACTATGTTCACCTTCCTACTATGGCTTTGTTTAGTTCCAAAACTTTTTGAGAAAACAATACTGTAGCACTTTTGTTTTTATTTGATAAATATTGTCTAATCATAAAGTAACTAGACTTAAAATATTCATCTCACGATTTACAGATAAATTGTGTAATTAGTTTTTATTTTTATCTATATTTAATGCTCCATGCATATGTTGCAAGATTCGATGTCGGAAAATCTTGAAAAGTTTTAGGTTTTAGGGTGAACTAAACAAGGCCTCTGAGTTTGACATAGCACTAGAGCACTCCTGTGAGACGGACGACCCAACACTTCTCTGGCTCCTCGAGGTGCACGCGTGCAACTCGTCATCACAATACCTTTAAGCCTTGTTTAGTTGCTGACAAAGAATAAAAAAAATTGGGATATTGTAGTATTTTGTTTGTATTTATCAAATATTATATAATTATAGATTAACTATTCTTAAAAGATTCATGTCGCAAATTACACATAAACTGTGCAATTAATTTTTATTTTCGTTTATATTTAATACTCCATGCATACGTTTAAAAATTTGATGTGACGAGGAATCTGAATTTTTATTTATTTTAGGCCCTGTTTAGATTGGAGATGAAAATTTTTTAAGTGTCACATCGGATGTGTCGGAAGGATGTCGGGAGGGGTTCTGCAAGACAAATATATTAAGCATAATTAATCTGTCATTAGCACATGTGGGTACTGTAGTGCACTTAAGGCTAATCATGGAGTAACTAGGCTTAAAAGATTCGTCTCGCGATTTTTAACCAAACTGTGTAATTAGTTTATTTTTTATGTATATTTAATGTTCCATGCATGTGTCCAAAAATTCGATGGGATGGATGAAAAAATTTTAGATGGGAAACTAAACAGGGCATACAAGTAAACAAGGCCTTAGGATCACTTCATATGCACACCAGCTGGCAAAGAAGCACTAGCCCTTGGTCTATGCAAAGAACTCCTTGGAAAGCATGCCATCACCATGGTCATTACGGCACCCGCAATGGTGTCGTTAGTGCTCTCTATTGGTAATGGGGACGGGGTTCCGATCTTGCGTCAAGTTCAAGATAAACAACGATTTGTTTGAAGAGCGACACACCGATCCGGCTTCAACCTTAGCACCACGACTCCTCTGGTTATCGACCGGCGGTGCACGATCGACCTCGCCATGAAGGCTAATCCTTGCCTGTGAATCGAAGAACACAAGCAAAAACAAGAAAGAATGCAACCGAATTTGTAGATGAATGATTAATCTCACAAAGTTGGGGTCTCACAAACCAATAACGGCGAAAGTGTCGTAAACATAATAATCTAAGCAAAAGTGAAATCCTAATGTAGGTGGCGGCTACTGTTTATATAGCCTAAGGGATGTCCAAAGACCCTTTTTCACGTCCATAAGGTGCCCTAACACGTTACAAGGCCCAACGGCCCAAAAGACGGCGACGCAACGCCTTGACAGATTCTGGACATCAACTTGTTTTGACAATTCCCGTTGACTCCAATAGAATTTGGACCTCAAACCAAATCAATTTGTTAGCTTATAAAATTATCTTTCCATCCATATGTGGATCATCGAAAATGGAGTCCGGCCGTTTTACTGCATGCTGGTCCTGGATCCGAGATGGACTTGAACTTGATATGGATTGGGTCTAACTTGGCTTGGACAACCTTGCTGACCTTCTAAGGTGGTGGCCATGGAGGAGGACGTCCAAGGGCTCCCTTAGAGGGTTCTCCTTCTCCTTGGGGCGTGCTCCCACTTAGGCCAGGGTCCCAAGAATGAAAAACAAGCCCATGATGATGACGTAGCTCCCGGGCAGAAATAATGACAGCATGTCTCAATTATTTGGAGGCCTTGCCGATATGATATTGAGGTCAAACTAGATTCATTTAAAATTTATAAAATATAAGCTTTCCATCAAGTGCTCATTGACCTTGATCTCACTCCGGATAGATAAGTTATGGCCTTTCCACTAAAGAACTATCCGGCTGCCGACGTACCGAAAGTTCAATTTTGATGGACTTGCACTTTGAGACATATTTGAATCTACAATCAAACAATGATATGTACATGTGGAACCAAGTGAATTATACAAAAAATCACTATATAAATATAAGAATGAGCTCACCTTATAGTCAATGGTCATAACCGAAGGTATCATGTCCTCATCATCCGCTCTCCTAGTTCCTATCTGCATTCTCTTTCTCTCCTCCTTCATTATGCTCACTGATGTTGTTGGTAGAAAAGAGGAGATCTCCTCCGTTGGCCCTTGCCAACAGCTTGGGCGGGCAAATCTTGGCCATTGCGCACCGCTCAACAAGGAGGTCGCCCATCGTCTTGGCCCAATAGAGTTCTCGTGAGCCTGTCCGCTCCCTTCCCCTACACCAAACCGCACTACTACTACAAAAAAACTTAACCCTAACCTTTTCAAAACCCCATCGGAGGCGAGCATGATTTTGAACCACCTCGGTTAATGCCTCAGATTAACTGATGTGGTCATTTTTTTGACTGAGGCGGTTATCCTAAAATCCATTAACCGAGGTGGACAATGTTATATAACTGCCTTATTTTAATGCCTATTAACCGAGGCATGCATTATAACACAACCGCCTTGGTAAATCTATTAACTAAGGCGGGCACATTATAAGGTCTGCCTCCTAAAATAGTGGCCTAGCAAGCAGCCCATCTCGGTTCAATATCAGCCATCATATATAAATCGAGCTAGGGTTTCCTTCTCCCAGCCATCTATCACTCACTCCCTCTAGCCCGACGCCCCTCTGCATCGCCCCCTCCCTATCCCCTCGTCCCCTTTCAATCCCCTCCCCTCCTAATCCCGCCGCCCTCCCCTACCACTGGTGTCCCCGCCCTCCCCTCCTCATACTTATCTGGTGATGCCTCCTCCCCTCCTTTCCTCTCTCTGGTCTGGTGGCGCGCCTCCCCTCTGGTTGAGGCTTCGCCAAGCTCTCCAAGGTGGCGCGGGCGTGCTCGACAAGCCAACATCATAGATCTCTTACCCGACAGCACGTCCACATGAGCACGGTGCCCGGTGGCGTGGAGGCTCGGCCTCATTTCTCTGTGGAGGTCCCTTCTCCCCCACGCCCTCCACCATCTCCTCTTCCACGATGGCGCCTCTCCGGCCATGGGACTCACGGATCTACCTTGGAGGTTGTGGATCTGGTGGATTCGGCAAGCTCATTGGTGGGCTAACCTTCTTCATGCGTGTGAGGCAGGGCGACCACGAGGTTTCCTGATGCCCTCTGGCCACGGGTTTTGTGGATCCGACTAGCTCGTCGGCAGACTATCCTTCTCTTTGTGCTTATGGCGGTGTGACCCTAAGCGGCAGCGACTTTGCGTGGATCTCGGTGTGGGTGGTGGCGTAGCTCTAGATCTAGCAATGGGGAGCGCGCAAGGGTGGCGACGCCGAGGTGGCTGGCGGTAGGACTAGAAACAGTCTCGTTGGTGGGCTCAGAAATGGGCTCACTAGTGGGCTCTGGTTTTTCTTTTGTTTTTTAATTCATTAACCATGATGGGCACGACAACCGCCTCGTTTAAGGCCACGATTAACCATGATATTTGCCTCAGTAAAGTTTCTTTTGCCCGTTTCCATAAAAAAATTGTAGTAGTGCCTCCATTTGCATCTTGCATTGGTCTTCTCGACAAAAGCCAAGACAACGACACTGAGGCTAGAGGCATCGCAGCCTAGGCTAGGTGCATGAGGCAACCATTGCAAAAGGCAGAGAAATGATGATTGGCTTGGTGGAGGCACTAGCAGTGTAAAGGTACAGTGCAACACAAGCATTAGCGGATAAAAAAACTCAGCCTCGGCAGCCAGCTCATGAGGATTGGGGAGGAACAGCCATGATGACTAGCTAGTCATGGTCAACGAGGAGTAATAGCCACACCCTTCAGCGGTGCATGAGTTTTTCTCTCACAACAAATCAGCCAATAGTACTTTCTGTCATGACTTATCAGCCAAACGAACAAGGCACGATGGCCCGATCTCCGCTCGCAGCACGAGCCACAGAAAAGGCCTCCAATGTAGATGCTGGTGGGGCCGACCATGTATGGAGGCATGACTAGACATTGCCCTCACCCGTCGAAGGGTTTTTTTTATCAGCGCCATTGCAATTTTTGAAGTTTGGAAAAATATTATTACTATTCACCCATTATGAAGAGCGCCATTATAATTCTTCCTTTTTTTGAAAAATGCCACGCTATACATCTTTGGCGGCTTTGGGCCCAACTGCAGCGTCCGAAGAATACAAGTATTTTCGTATGGTCAATATTGCCCTCAGCTACTTCTCACACTCTACTCACTTACGCATGGGCTCCATTCGTCATCCCTTTCATCTTCTCCTACCAACGTTGGCTTTCTGCCCCGCCTCCTCGGCCTCATTGACCAGGAACAGCAGGCTCCCAGCAGCTGAGGCACCTGCACGCTCGATTGCAGCAGCTGCCCGCGGCCACCAGCGCGCTCGTACACCTGGCAACAAGTTGTGCACGGCTGCACGCCTGCACAATGCCCAGCACCCACAGCAGCGCCATGGCTGCTAATAGAATTGAGAGACCAGCAGTGCCAGGTCGACAACAGCGAGCGCACACAAGACGTCGGGTTCGCGAGCGCTCGCGGATGTGGCACGCGACCAGGCTCGCGAACAGGAGGGGCATTGTCGACGTACGACGAGGCACGAGCAACCGCACGCCATGGCTGCCAGCGTTGGGGAAAGGCCTGGCTGGAGTGTTGCACAAGTTTGGTTTCCTAGTTTGATTTATAATATGCATTAGCTATTGTATAGGGCAGATCGAGTCTTAGGTGTACAAGAACTCGGTCAGGCTCTAGAGTCCGGTCTGTCCGCGTCACGCCGCGCACGGCGTACATGGCGTTCCCGCTGAGCAACGGTGCAACGCACCTGTTCGGGTGACGCGGAGTCGGATCGTGTTGATCCAGGTATGTATTTAGGCACTATAAATACATGAATAAAGGACCAGGCAAGCTGCACGTTTTGGCAGCGACAATCTCTGTCTTCTCGCGAGTTTTTACGTTCTAGCCAGTTCACGTTCTCGCCGCGATCACCGCGTCGACGACTTCGCCGTCGTCGTGCCCACCGCTCGCTGTTCTAGCTCCAACAAGTGGTATCAAAGCTTGGTTCTGTGGAGGCCGTGATCAAGCAAGAAGAGAAGAGGGCTTAGATCGTCTTCGGTGGTAGATCCATCGTATCCGAGGAAGAGGAAGTCGTGAACGCCGACGAAACGCCATGGGCGACGAAAAGAAGGACGAGCTGATGGAGAGGGCGTGGAATCAGCTATCAGGGAACCTGGTATGGCCGATGCTAACCCGATCTAATTACCAAGAGTGGTCAGCTCATGTGCAATGCAATCTCGAGGCTATGTATCTATGGGACGCAGTAGAAAGCGACAAGATCGAGAGACGTCGCGACAGGCTCGCTCTGGGCGCCATGATCCGTGGCGTGCCGGCCGAGCTGCACTCGCTGTTGCTGAACAAGAAAACAGCCAAGGAGGCCTGGGCTGCGATCAAGTCGATGCGGATGGGTGCAGAGAGGGTCAAAGAGGTGAATGCACAGAAGCTCCTAGCTGAATTCGAATCAATCTCCTTCAAGCAAGGCGAGACGATTGAAGACTTTGCTGTGAGAATTGGCAAGCTAGCAACCGATCTCAGAGGCTTGGGAGAGAAGAGCGTGGATGATGCTCGAGTCGTCAAGAAATTCCTCAGGGTCGTGCCACAGCGATACAATCAAGTGGCAGTCGCGATAGAGATGTTCTTTGATCTGAAAAACATGTCCGTGGATGAACTCGTCGGGCACCTTCGGGCTGCAGAAGAACGATTTGAAGCCACAGTGGAAGATGTGACAAATAAGGCAGGACAGCTCTTGATGAGAGAGGAAGATTGGGCGGCAAAGCATAAAGCTCGGATGATGTCGGATCCATCGTCGTCAGGTGGAAAAACTGGTGGCAATTTCAAGAAGAACAAGACTGGGGGACGAGGAAACAGCGGTGGTGGCCGTGATTCTCGAGACTCTGGTGGAAGAGATGGCACGTCCTCGGGCGCTCCTCGACGCAAAGGGCGATGCAACAAGTGCAAGCAGTATGGCCATTGGGCCAGAGAATGCAAGCAGAAGGTAACTAAGGAGGGAACAGCCGATGCAGCTCATCACGTCAACACAGACGCGGACGCACAACCAGCATTCCTGGTGGCACGGGTTTGCAATCTGGTGCGATCCACGGATGTTGACTCTCAGAAGGTGTTCTTGAACCAAGAACAAGTGAACCCGTCAGATTATGAGACTGGCTCGTGGGTGTTGGACACTGGAGCAACGAATCATATGACAGGGTGCAGGGCCGCATTGGCCAGCCTAGATGAGACAGTGAGGGGAGCAGTCAGGTTCGGTGATGGATCAAAGGTCGAGATCTGCGGAATTGGAGCTGTGACAATTGCCGGCAGAGATCAAAGTCATCGCGTGCTCTCCGAGGTATACTACATCCCATCTTTGAAATGCAATATTATTAGCCTCGGCCAGTTGGAAGAAGGTGGGTGCAGGGTGAGATCGAGCATGGTGTCATGAAGGTGTTCGAGCGACCACAGCCTGGAATCCAAGATCGAGGAGTGCTCATCAGGGCAGAATGTCGGAATCGACTTTACACGATGAAGATCAAGCTGAAGGCTCTAGTCTGTCTGTTGGCGAGCATGGATGATCAGGCATGGCTCTGGCACGCTCGGTACGGACACTTGAATTTCAGGTCCTTGTGCGAGCTAGGAGCGAAGGAGATGGTAGTGGGCATGCTAGTGATACAGCATGTTGAGCAAGTTTGCGATGGATGCGCGTTGGGGAAGCAGCACCGAGCGCCCTTCCCGAAGGTTTCGGCATACCGTGCAGACAAAGTGCTCGAGATGGTGCATGTCGATCTCTGTGGGCACATAACGCCTCCAACACCAGGAGGGAAGTCATTTTTCTTACTCATTGTTGACGATCATAGCCGGTACATGTGGCTAGAGTTAATGGCCACGAAGGACGAAGCACTGATGTACTTCAGAAGGTTCAAGACAGCAGTGGAACTGGAGTCAGGATGCAAACTTCGGGCATTCCGGTCAGATAGGGGTGGCGAGTTCAACTCCGGAGCATTTGCATCATTCTGCCAGGATCAAGGGATCAAGCATAACACTACAGCATCATATACTCCACAGCAGAATGGGGTAGTAGAGCGTAGAAATCAAACGGTGGTTGAGATGGCGCGGTGTCTGCTAAAATCCATGGGTGTTCCAGCCAAGTTTTGGGGAGAAGCAGTTAGAGCAGCAGTTTATTTGCTCAACCGATCTCCCACTAAGATCTTAAAGGGAAAGACACCATATGAGGTCTGGCATGGCAAGAAACCTGGAGTGAAGCACCTTCGCACGTTTGGTTGCATTGCATATGTGAAACGTGTAGGACCAGGAATCAGCAAGTTATCTGACAGATCAGTTCCAGGCGTGTTCCTAGGCTATGAGACAGGAACAAAAGGGTACCGTGTGTATGATCCAGTAAAAGATAAGTTGATGGTGAGTAGGGATGTTCTCTTTGATGAACAGAAGGCATGGAATTGGGAGGGAAAAGACAGCAGGACGATCCAGGGGATACAGACTGAAACGTTTTCAGTGCCAATGTTTGACAACACTGTTCCTAATCCGACAATAGATGAAGAAGCTCCTTCAGAAGCGGATCCGGGCTCTCCTGCTACTACAATTCCATCCTTAGGGGGTGCCTCACCTCCTCATACACCTCCGGTTCAGCAGATCGAGTGGGCAACTCCACCAACACATGACAGTGATTTTTCTTCCGATGCCCCATTGCGGTACAGGACTATTCCTAATCTGTTAGACACCACAGAGCAGATACAAGAGTTCGAGTACAGTGGTTTTTGTTTTGTTGCTGCTGAAGAACCAAGGACAACAGAGGAAGCTATGTCAGAAGAGTGTTGGAGGAAGGCAATGGAGTTGGAGATGAGGGCAATTGAGGATAACAGAACTTGGGTTGTTAGTGATCTCCCTCCAGGGCACAAAGCCATCGGTCTGAAATGGGTCTTCAAGGTGAAGAAGGACCCAGATGGTAACATTGTCAAGCACAAAGCTCGTTTGGTAGCAAAGGGGTACGCACAACGTCAAGGAGTAGACTTTGATGAGGTATTTGCTCCGGTTGCCAGGATTGAAACTGTAAGAGTCTTGTTGGCACTAGCAGCTCAGGGTGGTTGGGAAGTTCATCACATGGATGTGAAGTCGGCCTTTCTCAATGGTGATCTGAATGAGACTGTCTTTGTGCAACAACCTCCAGGTTTTGTCATCGGCAAAGGGGACAAAGTACTCAGATTAAAGAAGGCATTGTATGGCCTTAGGCAAGCACCTCGAGCATGGAATTCAAAGCTTGACAAGGAGCTTATTGCTCTTGGATTTCTGAAGAGCAAGCTGGACAATGCTGTCTACAGAAGGAGCAGCAGAGATTCCTTTCTTCTAGTAGGAGTATATGTGGATGATTTAATCATCTCAGGTCCAAATACTGAAGACATCAGAAATTTCAAGCAGGAGATGATGAAGAAATTCAGTATGAGTGACTTAGGACTTCTCAACTATTATCTGGGGATTGAGGTAAAGCAAGGAGAAGGTCAGATTGTGCTAAGTCAAGGAGCATATGCACTCAAGATACTTGAAGGAGCAGGTATGTCAAACTGTAATGCCTGTGATACACCAATGGAGTGCAGACTAAAGCTCAGTAAGAAGAAGGAAGGAGATGCAGTAGATCCAACTGCATATCGCAGCATAATTGGCAGCCTCAGGTACCTTGTTAATACTAGGCCAGATCTTGCATATGTTGTAGGAGTGGTTAGTAGGTACATGGAGGCGCCAGGCAAGGAACACTGGGCAGCTGTGAAGCATATTCTGAGATACTTGAAGGGGACAGCAGGATATGGCTGCAGGTATGAGAAGAGAGCAGAACCAAAACCAATCTTGCTTGGGTTCAGCGATAGTGACTTTGCAGGAGATGTCGAAGACAGGAAGAGCACCACAGGTGTAGCATATTTCTTTGGCAACAGCTTGGTCACATGGACATCACAGAAGCAGAAGATTGTGGCGCTCTCATCTTGTGAAGCCGAGTATGTGGCGGCAGCAGCAGCAGCTTGTCAGGGTGTTTGGTTGAGCCGGCTAATTGCAGATATGATGGGAACAAAAGAGGCACCAGTGAAGTTACTCATGGATAATATGTCAGCGATCGCGCTAAGCAAGAATCCGGTGCATCACGAATGAAGCAAGCATATTGATACAAGATATCATTTCATTCGGGAATGCATAGAGGAAGGGAAGGTGGAGATTGATCATGTTGGGACTGCCGGGCAGCTCGCTGACATATTCACCAAGTCGCTGGGGCGCGTGAGATTTGTGGAGCTGAGGACTGCTCTCGGAGTGGTGCAGGTGCAACAGATTTGAGGGGTGATTTGTTAGCCAAATTGTTGCACAAGTTTAGTTTCCTAGTTTGATTTATAATATGCATTAGCTATTGTATAGGGCAGATCGAGTCTTAGGTGTACAAGAACTCGGTCAGGCTCTAGAGTCCGGTCTGTCCGCGTCACGCCGCGCACGGCGTACATGGCGTTCCCGCTGAGCAACGGTGTAACGCACCTGTTCGGGTGACGCGGAGTCGGATCGTGTTGATCCAGGTCTATATTTAGGCACTATAAATACATGAATAAAGGACCAGGCAAGCTGCACGTTTTGGCAGCGACAATCTCTGTCTTCTCGCGAGTTTTTACGTTCTAGCCAGTTCACGTTCTCGCCGCGATCACCGCGTCGACGACTTCGCCGTCGTCGTGCCCACCGCTCGCTGTTCTAGCTCCAACATGGAGCTCCCTCGTAGCCATGGCAGGAGGTCAGGCTTGCGAGCACGAGCGGCTACAGCTAGCGTCCGGGCTCGCGAGCAGGAGCGACAGTGAGGTGCGACGCGCGAGCGGCTGCGGGTCAGTTGCCGCCGTCGAGGAGAGGCTTGGTCGGAGCTCCCGCATGGCCTTGGCTGGGGGCCGGGCTCGCGAGCGCGAGTAGAGCGGCGGGCAAAGGCGCCAGCGGCGAGGCGCAAGTGGCCACGGGCCATGGCTTCCGATATCGGGAGAGGTTTGGGCGGAGCTCCCGCGCGGCCAGGCTCGCAAACGCGAGCCGCAACAGCAGGCTCACCATGATAGCCATCGAAGGAGGCTGCCTCGCCATAGCATTAGCAGGAGTAGGACCATGGCTGTCTTGGGTGAAGGAGCGTCGCCATTGGAGAGGACTGAGGAGGGGACCTAAGGAGTTGGTTAGAGATGGAAGAATGATGTGACTTGTAGGGTCCATGTGTCATTGAGTGGAAAGAGACAAAGATAAAGGGGCAATTTTGTCTATATGAATATACATTGCACTGCAAGTGGGCCTAGTGTCTTTGTTAACGTAGAGAATGATAGGACTCTAGTTTACTTTGAGTTGTAATGGCCAAATAGGTGAATAGTAATGGCAGTTTTTCAAAACTTGAAGAATTACGGCACAAATCCAGGTGTAGAAGAATATGTGGGCCGCATAAAACATATTGGCAGGCCCAGACAAAAAAGTTTGTTGAGCGAAAAAAATGCTCCGATTAAGCTTATTTTTCTTTGAAATAAAAAATAAGATTTCAAGTGATTACTCTAGCCGATTCGTTAGGCTCAACTTGTTAAACTTTTTTTATTTTTGCGAACAGCTTGTTAAACTTGTTATGAAGTTGGATCTGAAATAATAACTTAAGTAAGAGACCATAATCAATGAGATTATGTTAATTTAGAAAAATGAAAGGAAAAATAGTAGAGTTGGCTTGCTGCTTAAACGGTTGCCCAAAATGGTTTATATCAGGAATAAACGATTTCTTGTGTTTTTTCTGTTTCTTTCTTTAATGAAAAAACTCTATATAACCTCTAAACTATTTTAAGGTTGAACTACTTTACCCCTAAACTATAAAACTAGATCTTTTACCTCTCAACTTTCCAAAACCAGAAAAAACCCTCAAATGTATTTGGGGTGGTTTTTGCTATAGTGATGATGATTTTGTATATTTTTTATTTATTTATTTTCGCTAAATATTTGAAAATAATAACAAATCACATAAAATCATAAAATAGAAAATCTAATTTTGTTGGACTCTACATGCGTAGATCTACACAGTGAATACATAATATGATATGCTTTAGTAAAAGTTTTTACTGTAGTTTTTAATCTATGCTTCTGTAATTAATTAGAATAATTTATAGTTGCAGCTGATATTGTTCAATTGTGGTGAAATTTTTTATGATGAATTTATTGTTGTATGCTTAAATTATAGTAAAAAGATTTCATACTTATTTGATCATGTATAACTTAGTTATATATAAAGCATAGATTTAACAAGCATAAACCTAAATAAATCTATAACTAAGTTATCTATGATCCAATGAGTATAAAAGTTTTACTACAGTTCAAGCATACAATAATTAGTGCACCATAAAAAAATCATCATAATTGGACAATAGAAGTTACCACGATGAATTATATTATATAGATCTAAATCTACAGTAAAAAATTTGTACTAAAGTATACTATATTATATATTCACTGTGTAGATATACTCATGTGGAGTCCAACAAAATTAGATTTTTCATTTATGGCTTTGCTTTGATTTACTATGATTTTTTAAATATTTAATAAAAATAAATAAAAAAGAAAAAGATAAACCACCGCCACTGTAGTGTAGTGAATCACCGTCTAAAACCGTTTGGGACTTATTTGATCGGTTTTCATCAAAAATCACTTGGGGCTTATTTAACCGGTTTTGGAAATCCATATGTAGAAAATTCGGTTTTTTAGTTTAGGATATTAATAGTTTTAGGTGTTATATATATTTTTTTGTTTCTTTATTACTCCGTAGTCCGTACTGCTTGCCACGGTGTCGCGCCGACTCGGGCCTTGTTTAGTTCCTCAAAAATTTTACAAAATTTTTCAGATTTTCCGTCATATCGAATCTTTAGACGTACGCATGGAGTATTAAATATAGATAAAAATAAAAACTAATTGTACAGTTTGGTCGGAATTGACGAGACGAATCTTTTGAGCCTAGTTAATCTATAATTGGACAATATTTATTAAATACAAACGAAAGTGATATTATTTATATTTTGCAAAAATTTTTGAAAGTAAACGAGACCTCATTCCGCCATTCCCTTCTCGCCCCCAAACAGCCAAAAACCCCCAGGCGGCCAGGCCCCCAACCCTCGCCGCCGCCCTCCGCCAGCGCTGGACCGACCTTCCGCCGGCCCAACCGCCTTGACCACGCCGCTCGCGCAGGCCTCTCACAATCTGGCGACGCAGCGCAGGCCGCCGCTGCTGGCACGGTGCCCTGCTTCTCCGGTCGCAGCATTCCCCCTCGCAACATCCCCGCTACGGTACGGTTCTTGGCTGTTGGATCAGCCTGCGCATACCGCTTTACTTGATTCGATTTACTTTTAGAAGTTGGAATAAACAGAACCGTTCTGTTGATTGGTATCCTAATACCATTAGGCGTCCGGGATCTCCGGGTAGGAGGAATTGGGGAGGAATTGTATTCGGGGATTGCAAGCGCTTGGATGAATTTGTACAGTAGGAATTGCAGTGTTACTATACATCGACCCATTAACTTAAATAAACGATCTTGTAGGCGTCACTAGGAAAGTTTCGTCCCTCCTGTTCCGATGCTTGGAGACTGTCCTTATCTCGCACTTTAGTGAAAATGGCTCTCCCTCTCCCTCTGTTCTAATAAGTCCTTCTGGTTTTTTTACGCACCTAGATATACATTATGTCTAGATACGTAGAAAAGCCAGAACTACTCACAGTTTGAAATGGAGATGGAGGGAGTAGCATTTACCATGCTGTTGGACTTGCACTATCCTTAATGCCGTGTTGACATGAAGGGTAAAAGCAGACTAGCCATTCATAGATATATTGGACAATGTTCAACTGAATTGATCCAATGATGCAGATATGGTCACACTGCCAATCATTTGTAGATCTGAAGCTTTACTGCTGGCTTTCTCCAACTAATTAGAACAGATGATGCTTCTCATCGGTTTTTTTATATCTGATCTGATGTTGCCACATTTAGATTTGAAAAATCTAGTTTATGAGATGATTATTTGCATGTCCAGTTGCATGTTACATGTATAGTGTTATGACATGAGGAACCAGTTACCTTTTCTTTACTCGTTATGTTCTTCAAAGTAGTTGACCTAGATCTTGTTTTTTGTTGTTAACCCCATATATTTGACTATATCAATGATTAGATTAAAATGCTTCAGAAATGTTCTGCAAGAACCTGATATTGATTTTATTTACAACATGGCTAAAAGAGACTGCTCTAATTGGGCTACTGTTATTCAAAACCATTAGTTCTGCAGCACCAGCTTCAAATCAGTTCTTCTGATCTTAGAAAGGCACTTGCAAAGATATAATGAAGCTTCAGAAGTTCTCTATGATTGTCTACCTTCTTTTACCACTTGTCAGTCCTTAATAATAGCATGTTAGTTGGCTTTGTCCCAGAAAGGTATACCAGCACCTGTTGCATACTTGCTACTCAAATTAAATGATTTGCTAAATCTTTCACAAATATGAAAAAAAAATGTGATTAGGTCCATTCTTATCTTGTTAATTTTCCATTTCCTAGATCTGAGATAATTTATTTTACTACTCTGTGTTGCTCCATTTTGCTGGGAGATTTTGAGGTCAGTGGTGGTTGAAGAAAACATGCTTAATTTAGCATGTTGCCTAACTTCAAACAGCTCTAGGAATACTAATCCAAAAGACGAGTCGTAATTTTCTATCTAGTTTTTATATCTCAAAGGAGCTTTTTCAAGTTATTGTGATACAACTTCTTTGCTATCTCCTACTAACCAATACAATGTTGTTACAAAATTCAACATCCTTGTTTGACAATTTATTTTCTCAGGAGTGTAACATCTACCAACACACAGTTACTAGCCATTCTACTGTTAGCTCTGAGCTCCTTTGGTTTAGCGGAACATCAATCATGGAATTGTTGACAGTCTTATTGTGGGGTTCAATGTCACAAACAGCCAAACAGGAAATATGGAAGTGAAAACCCTCCCTTGAAAATGCAATTTGTAACATTTCATCTATATCTTGTTATAGAAAGATCCATAGAATCTAAGATGCAAATAATCTTATCTTCCTTATTTATCCTGGATTGCCCTACCATTTGATCACACCAAGTTCCTCCCAAAGTGTCATTTCTATTTGGTTCCAATGGATCCTCGTCCTCCCATTGGGTTCTCAAATGGTAAGAGTTGTCCAAGTGAACCACCAGGAAAGCCCAATCCGGTAAATTTGCATTCGCAGTTTCCACAGCAAATCTCATTTTCGCATCCATCGTATGTCCACCAGCAATTTCCACAGCAACACCTATATCCACAAAATGTCCAGTATGTTGTTGTTCAACCACAATATGCTCCATTCTCACTGCCACAACTACCACCTCAACCTGCTGGGACTATGTCAATGCCACTGCCTGCATCAGCTGGAACTATGCCACTGCCTGCACTGCCACTTCAATCTCCAATTGCTGGAGCAGTGCCATTTACGCCTGTGTCATACTCAGGCACCCCGCACTCTGTAACTGGTTCAGATTTACAAGACACTGTTAGTGTAGACAATGAAGAGAACACTCAACCTGATAGGACTTCTAAGCGATTGCGATTGAATTGGACAGAATTGGAGGACTCAAGACTGGTAAGGTTTTTTTACTCAGCTCATGATGTTAGGGCTCTGCATTTCTTTTCTCTTACATGTTTGTGTTGGAACTGCAGATTAATGCTTGGTTGAATAGTTTCAAGCTGAATAGTTCGAGGAGGAATGACGTGTTCTGGGGAGATGTCGCAAAGCTGTACAATAGCAGCACTCCAAAAGATCGGAGAAGGTCACGAAAGCAATTGAAGCCCCACTGGCACAAGATTACCAAGAAGATGGCCCACTTCTATGACTGCTGGTGCCAAGCTGAGAAGAAATATTCGAGTGTGCAATCTGATAAAATGCAAATGATGGACAAAACATGGGTAAAGTATGACGAGGAAGCAAGGGCAATGTACCTTGAGGAAGCAAAACATCATTTCACGTTGAGCCATCTTTGGAAAGTTGTCTGGGACCAACCCAAGTGGAAAAACTACATCTCTTCATTATATTCCAAGGGTACCAAATTATCTGAGTCTGGAGACTCTACGTCATCCTCTGAAGATGCCAATGATGTATCAGAAAAAGAAATAGATGAAAAAGATAGCATGTCTGCAAAGAAGAAATGGGAAGGCAAAAGAAAGATGTCATCTCCTTCATTAGAGTTGCAACAAGGCATTCAAAGCTCAGTGGATCCTCAAAATGTGCTTGAGAAGAATAATTTAGTGGGAGACACTTCGAGGCTCTATGAGTTTCAGCATGAGAAGGAGCAATTGATGGCTCGCACTTCGAGTTTCAATGAATTTCACCATGGAAATTCAGTTAGGGAAGACATTCCTGAAAAGGGAAGACATCCGCAAGATTGTAAAGTTCTAGAACATGCAATGACAGTGAGATGTGCTCCAGAAAAAGAAACACACCCACAAAGTTCCAAGATGGAAAAGGCCAAGTTGAAACGTAAAGGGAACATATCATATCCTTCCTCGGAGGTGCAGGAAGACATTAAACATGCAGTGGATCTACAGCGAATGCTTCAGAAGGATCGTGAGAAGATGTCGGAGGTACAAATCCAACTCTCAAAAGAGAAGCTTGAGATGGCAAGACTAAAGCACCAGGAAGCAAAGGAAAAGAAGGAAACAACACTCTATGAGAAGTACACTGAGCTATTGATGGCTGACACTAAGAGGTTCAACGATTTTCAGAAGGAAGAGCATCAAAAGGCAGTGAAGTGCATGGGTGTGATGCTATTTGGTAAAGATGGTAAGTAAGTTTCTTTTAGTAGGGCACCTCCTTTTGTATATAGTGAATCCTCGAAATGTACTATTGGTGCTTATGCTTGTCAGTTTCGTTGATAACTTTTACCGAGGTGCAATCCTTGGAACGTATCTTCTTGGTTAACAGTGTGCTACAGTTAGTTTCTGAATTTAAATTACTGAAAGGTACTGGGAGAACATAGTCGGTTTCCTTCCTTTGAACCTATCTGTGCGATAAACAGCTTTGACAGCTATAACAGTATGTGTTCACTTTCAGACAAATGGATCGAATTGCTTCTGGTAATGTCTTCATATGTCTAGCTGTTTGCTAAATGGAGTTGAGAACAAATAAATCTATGCGAAACACGAGAGTGGAAAAGGAAAACATGGGTTTAAAGATACTTGTCATATGTTCTAAAACACTAGTTCTATACATAATAATAAGTGGCAAGAGGAGGTATGGTGCTTCATATACAGGTGTTCATCCTGTTTAATCTGAAAGTAGCAAGTTAATTCTTGTTTCCTGACTCATGAACAGAAAGCATCTCCACCGATCAATCAACCACACAGTCATTAGCGATGCATCTCATGCCAAAATTTATGGCCCTTTAGAATACAACAGAATCTTCAAACTGTTGATTGAAACGTTATACGGCTTACTACATCTGTAGTGAAAGTTGAATACCAAGATTGGTGACAGTGGAGCCAAAAGTAAAAGACATAAGAGAGCTTGATCAAGGAGCGGAGGGAAGAGAAACATAGAGGAAAAAGGAAATAGGATGGGAATGAATTGGGATTGGATATAGTGGTAGGGATGTTTTTATGCATAAAGTACTTGTTCAACAGAGGAAACTGACGATGGTCTTGTTGCATGCCATATGGAAAATGCTCCATCATCTACCTATATTTGACAATTTATACAAAACTACTGATCTGCATTTTGCCCTTGAAGAACATTAGTGCTAGAAATGAGGCAAGGGCACAGGAAACCCCTGCTGTGGTATAATAAATATATAGACAGAGGTGAAAAAAAATGTACAGAGGCATAGATAAAAATCACTTGTGACTGTTGGGAAGCTTGTTCTGTTAAGGGAATGTAAATATTTCTGTGAACTGAGTCATCTTGCATGTGTTTCTGGCAGTGAGATGCTTTCATTCGTTGGAAAGGACAATGTTGGCAATTGATCAGTGACATGATTGTCAGTCCATACACCATTCCGGAGACCGGAGAAAAACAGTTGATCCATCTCCCACTTTACAACATGCAACGATCCCTTTGAAGTGGTTAATGTTTTCATGTGGCATGCCGCCTAAAAAGGCCTCTCTGTCAGAGGATACATGGGGTATTTGGGCCATCTAGAATTCTGGATAATGAACATTCCGAATCAGCCTGAGCTTCACCCAAGGCATGCAGATGAAGTTCATTCTGGAATTTGTGCAGATGTGTTTGATGTGAAGAGCTTCGTTTTTAGTTGTAGGTTGATAATTCATAGGCTTCCCTTCATTTTTGGTCTGGAAACTCCCATCTATAATCCAGTTCGCGTATTCATTTGCAGTAAAAAAAAAAATCATAGGAGAAGACTCCCTATGTCTTTGAAATAAGAAGATGCCTGGCTTGGAACGAACCGGGTTGAACAGGAGAGTCCCAGAGCTCATTGCTCTAACCGGTCACACCACGAGAAGCTTGGCTATTCATTTGCAATAACAATCAGCCAGAGTGCACAATATGTAAGTAGGGGGAGCGGGAGGAGAAAACTGAACACCATATGTACCCTGCTTGTCTCGTTGAGAAAGTTAGGAATACCAAAAACCCTTGTTTCCACCTTGTCCACAACCAACAAGGATCGGAGTTCTTTTAATAAAAAAAATGTTCATAGGCTAAGGGAGCGATGTGGTTATTAGACAAATGGTAGGAAAGGATGGAGGTATTTTTGGTTTAATGTACTATTCGAGCTAAGCTAGGACAAGCTAGTAACTAGGTTCTCAAAACTTCTAGCCTTCTAGGAGTATAAAATCGGATGGCATGTCGAGCTGGTGGTGAACTCTGCCTCATGCCCTTGCTGAATGACGACAGTGGGTGAGCTGTTGAACCGAACTTTAGTGAGTTTAGTTTGTTGTGCTTTGATAGCATTCGTTCAAAATATGTTTCCAAATCTTCTTTTCTGCTTGAGTTTTAATCAAATAGTATCAAATACACATTCCAACATGCTGACAATAATACAGTAAAAAGTGGAAACAAGATCTCAGATATTTGAGCACCGCAATTGAAACTTTAATCGAAGTTGCTGAGATACTTTAGTGAAATTTGCATTCATAAATGCTGTACATAATCCTTTCCTATGCTATGCCTAAAGACCAAAAAAAAATTCTGAGACCTTAATAAATGGAAACAGATCCACTGATTCCATTCCATGTGTGCATTTGTGGCCGTGGCAGTGGCAAGTGTCGCGCGCCATTGCTCTCTCCTAGGGATGAAAACTGATCGGATATGGACGGATGTCACTGATATCATATATGTTTTCATAATTTTGGTCGAATTTGGATTCGAATACGGATAATGTCAACTATGTCGGATAAGATATGATTGAATGTCGACATCATAAATATATGATTTAAGTATTCAGATATAGATATGGTATCAGATGTTGAATATTCAGACTCGGATACAGACAGATATGAACCCCTCTAAACGAATTCGGTCTCGAATACGGTCAGAAAATATCCGTACTATTTTCATATCTGAATATTTGGTTTTGGCAAATAGTGCACAATATTTGGTTTTGGCATGGTTGGGGGAACTAAACAGGCCTTTAATAGATCATACTACACACACCACTGATGTTTCAGTACATCATTACTGCTATATATACAAAGATTTAGCCCATTTTACACTACCAGCCTTGCATCAGCAACGTTCTTCCACTTCAACACAACCTGCAGTGAATATTCTACTTTTAGATGTCTTGGGATTTTAAGCAAAACTGATTTACATCATATAAATAAAGCATCTTACTAAGAAATGCATTCTTTTCATGAGCCATAGTACTTGGGAACATAATTTACATCATTTTAATAAGGCATTGTTTTCAAAATAGCAAATGAAATTTGGAGCTAGTAGACTATAAATTTAATTACTATCAGAATTGGCTCTTATTACCGAAAAAAAGAAAGTCAATCAAACACTACAGACATGAATGTGTGCGCAACACACACAAAAAAGTCGATTCCTCCAAAGAAGCACAAAATCAACCATAACATCCCCAACCTATATATTTTCCAAACTGCTTAGAGAGAATAGCAGCGAGATAGTGATTTTCAAATTCCCACCTCTTCCCAGAATAGTTCCTCTAACCAAATCACCATATATAATAATTAAGTTAAACAAGGTCAGCTAGCTCAAACCAGTTGTTTCAGCTTTCAACCAAAAGACTTGACCGAGATGAATGTGGCATTTACTAGCATACCAGATGAATGGTCATCTCATCCAGCCCAACATATGTGTAGTAGACCTTGGCTTTTGCCAGGGCTGTGATGTCACTGCAAGGTGAAATGGATAGGTAAATACATAGAAAAAATCTAAGAAACACAGCCGAAGACAGCGGGCATCTCCAGGACAAAATGGTGTATCTTCTAGAGTAAGTGTGTCAAGCAGCGAGTCATTTTCATCGACAAGCTTACTGAGCATCCAACAGTGATTACAAGCTTAAGAAACTAATTTCCAGTGGAACTCGTGTTGAACTTGAGTTGATAAACAAGAGCTGCCATGGGAAATGCATGCAGGAGCACCAATGACTCGTGCATCTCCAAATTGTAGTTTCCAGTTCCATGAAAACGAGCACAAAACATACCTTGAACCAAACATGTTAATAAGGGCAGAGCTAAGTGGTGCATTAGGTCGCAACATAGCCAATGAAGGACTGTTTGGATCACAAATTTTTGGAACCCAGTAACCCAGAAGATTGGAGCAATTCAGCATAGGCAAACTACTAGTCTCCCAGCCCACTTTCTGTTTTGGTGAAGTGCCTCTTCCTGATGCCTCCCAGCCCAAAAAATAATAGTGAGACACGTCGGTGATCACACAAAACCACTCCAGTCTCCACAAAGATTTTGGAAGTTGTAATAAAGGAAGACCTGTGCAGATGGGCATATGTGTATACACGATGGTAGAATCAAATGGTGAGCATGGTGTATATAAAGAGGCGTAATTGACCTGCACTTGTTAATATAAGATTGGACAACACAGGGTGTAGTTGTGATGGATATATTGTGACAAACAGCAAAATTATGAATGGGCGAAAAGTTTCACTTGGATGAATAGCAGTAAACACTAGTGAGAGATAGTCGTCCCAATATCTTAGGAATGCAATCACATAGATCTTTTTTATTATAAAAAAAATCAGTAGGAGTTCTGCTTATTACATGAAAAAGCTTGATCGCATACACAAATGGTAACTACGGGTGCTTCATTAAGGAGGATCTGGGTGTCCACATGCCCGCTTCATGAGTTCCAACTCCTCCTTGGAATGTTCTTTTGTTCCGCCCTCTCCAGACGTTCCAAGTTGTGTACATGAGATGTATATATATAGAGTACAATTTGCATGCTAGTTTGAGGTAATATTGATGATTTAAAAAAAACATTAATGAAAAAAGTTACAATAAAGGGCGAAGGTTGTGCAAAAGGAAGATTTATTGATTCTATTGATACTTCATACATGCACATCGATCTTATATATACCAGAAGGTAGAGTAATGCTACCGGTCAACTGAGTTAGCTATAGTCTGGATAGATAATATTGCCTCACCATTATTACTATCAATGTAAAAACTACTTGAGCGGGGTTTTTTTTTGGTTGTATTTGCTTGTGCACATGATTCCTTCTCTTCTCATGTAACAGATTAGTATGTGTAGCGGCCATGATGCTTGCCGCCTAGGATAAAAACATTATGCTTCATGGTCATCTGAGATATTGCAAATAATACAATATATGCTAAGTCAGCTGTTAAAATTTGTACTGACCAATTGTTAGTCGTTAATATCCCACTTTAGTTACCGTAATATCTCACGCTAATTTACAGTTGTTGTATAGTGTTAGTCCATGTCCTTTTACAATGTTGCATAAAGAACACTAATAGCCTCTATTTGGTATATATTAATACCCACTTATTAGCAATGGGGTTATATATGTAATGAATTAGGTTAGACTCGAATATTCTGTGAACCTCTACACACTCTGTTCGTTTCTTCCTAGCTACTGCACTATTACTTTTATTTATTTATTTTTCTTTAATCCTCAGTTGGAAAGTCTTCTTGAATAGTAGCCATTTGACACCCCAGGGGGTGTAGATTATGGAGGTTTCCTTTTGGCTCTTAGGACAGTTTCATGCTAACACGCTGCTGGTTTGCGATCAGCTAGCGCATCATATCACCATGTGAGAGGCTTTGCTGGTTATTTTGGTAAAGTGCCTCTTCCTGATGCCTCCCAGCCCAAAATAATAGTGAGACACGTTGGTGACCACAACCTCTTCAGTCTCCAGTTCGATATTGAAAGTTGTAGTGAAGAATCCCTCTTTTATATATATATATATATATATATATATATATATATATATATATATATATAGGACGCGTATATATATAAAGGAATTTCCATATATATATATATATATATATATATATATATATATATATATATGGAAATTCCTTTATAGGGTTCAGGATGGTGGGAGGGATGATGGACCGGCACTTGTTAATTAATAAGATAGGTGGACAGGGTAGTTGTGATGAATAAAAAAAACTATATATGAACGGCTGAAAAGTTTCACATGGATGAATAGCAGTAAACACTGGTGAGAGATAGTCTGCACATGTAGGAATGCACGTAGAGATGAAAACGGATTGGATCGAGCGGATAATAGCTTTTCCATATCCTAATCTTTATTCTTGATCGGATTCGGAGCGGATCGGATATCACGCGGATTCAGATACGAATACGGATTTTTTAGGATGTCGAAAATGGTACGGATTAGGACCGGCATTGGAGCGAAAGCGGACTTTTTAAAGTCGGATAATATGTGCTTACGTATTGTTTTTTGTGATGAGACACAATTCATTAACTAAAGACATAAAACGGTTGTGCGACACAAAATAATCACCATCAATTTAATACAAGTTAGCCGTTTGAATTTAAGAGTAGAAAAAATATGTGAAATAAGTAAATATTTTTAATTAGGCAAAACTTTGTCTTCACTCTTTGCTTTGTAATAGTTCTTCACTTTGGTAGAATTATTTCATTAGACAAGCTTTGCTGTGGGCTATAATATAATAATGCTTGTATCATGGGCTATGCTGACTTATATTCTTTTCACTTGTGCTTCTTAAAATATTCGGATATCCTATTATAAGCGTCGGATAATCCGTGTTCAATTATCGGATAATCGATCCATATCCGTCAGTTTCATCAATCTCATATCCTACACCGCATCCGCCTATAATCGGATTCAGATCATCCATATCCACATGGATATTAAAAACATTTATCCATATCCTTAAAATTCGGATTCAGAGCGGATCGGAGCGGAGGATTATCCATACCACTTTCAACCCTAAATGCAGGCACACATGTCTTTTTATTTGAAATTTTATCTCCTTCTCTTATATCTCCTATACTACATATACAATATACAATATATAATTTATAACTAAAAAGATCAAAGTGTGGACATTTTTTTTTTTTTGAAAAAGTTTGGTTGGTCCGTCTGCGTCCACCTGCGAACGACGCTGCTCGCAAAATTAGGAACGTTCTGAATCTCCGCCAGCTGCCTTTTCCACCTGCAGCATCTCTTTCCTTCCCCGCATTCGCATTTCCTGTCTCCGCAGAATCGAGCCCAACCTTCTTCGGTGGCAGAGCGCCGGCGCTAGGATGTCATCCGCTACCTCAGGCGACTCCTTGGCTCCTTCCTTGGCTGCGAGGTGCTCCCTCGCCCGTTGTGCCCTTGGTCGAGCAAAGATCCCAATGCCCCTAGCTCCCCCGCTCAAAGATCTCGCCTCCGCAGCTCACCCCACGGCCTTCGGCGTACCAGCAGAGGCAACGCTGCATCCCAGCGGTGGTTGCCCAGCTCCGCAGCTCGCCGCGCCCCAACTCCGCCCCGTCGTTGCCCATTGCTCTTGCAGCACCGCCCCACCATGATTCCAGGTGTGAGGCAGGCATGAAGGATCCGCACGCGCGACATGATCGAGATCTGCTGGTCACCATGCAAAACCCTAGGCCGAGGTGAGCACCTCCCTCCCTCTCCTCTTCTCCCTGTCCATGTCCCTCTCCCTCACTGTTTCTCCCTATCTCAGATCTGTGGTGTCCTCCATGAAGCAGCAGATGGTGGAGGAGCTGCTCCTGTGGGTGGAGGAGCTGCTCCTATGGGTGGAGGAGCTAGAGCAGGTGAATGCATGACTGCTCGGCGAGAAGGAGGCCGCGAAGAAATTGAGTAATTTTGCATTTTAGCCAACTTGTCCCTATTGTTCATCTCCCTCCCACTCTCCCCTGCTCCCATCCATCTTCCTTCCCTGCTTCCCCAGCTGCTCCAGGAATAATCTCATCATCAATTGATTGGGTTCCTCGAGTCTGCAATAATTCTCTACAACTCTCTGTTCACTTCCCATGAGTATTGTGCTGACAAAAATGCCATGACCATTGGGCTGATCGAGTGAGGATAAGGCCAACAGGATTTATATCAGATTTGAGAGCTGAATCTTAAAGTTGATTTTGATGTGAATGGTATGCCCAAATAGAAGAACATGATTATTGAATTTTTGAGAAGCTCCCATCCTTTGAATATCTGTTGTCTGAAAGTCTGCAATTTTGGTATAGTTGGTAAATAAATTATCAAATATACTATTTTACCCAGTCCACTTAGACTGTAATATTTTTATTAGTTTATATCTCTAATTGTATGATTTCGCCATTCCCCTATCTTCGATTGGTGTCGGCACTTCATATGGGCATTGACTTAAAAGATAAGGCTTTAAATTCTTTTTTCCAGCAAAAAATAATTTGTAGCCTATGTGTTTTTTCCAATGGTCAGGATGAAGACTTCTACTTGGAAGATCCTTGTGAAATGATATATGCTTCTTTTTTCGTCAAGAAAGATTTGGAAGTCGAGAAAAAAGTCTCTGTTGTGGATTAGCCAAATAGAACATGTAGATTTTGATAAACAGAGTATATTCTTAAGTCAGTTTGTTGCAGCTGTCCCACCTCAGATATGGTTATTATGTTACATCTCATTTTTTTATTACCAGATTGATAATCATTCCCTTTCATATATTGATTCAAATGTGGTGATTTCAGTTTGCAACATTAAGTTTGTGTGACACTCAAATTCTTTCATGCAGATGGCATCTTCAGAACACACTGGGTGTCGCATCCCATTCAAAGATATATCCAACACCAACAATGAAAGTGGACCAATGACATCCAATTTGCAGCCAGATGACAGTAGTAGCAAGCTTAAGTGTGTGCTTGCCATTTCAGCCTCTCTTTCATTCTCCAACATACTAACAGTAGTAGTAAGCTTAAGCAGTTTTTCTATGCTATAATAAAATTAATCTGAGGTTAGAGAATGAATCTGAAAATGCTGCATGTTCTGACCAAGTGTAGTTAGTCTGTTGCTTCTTGCTTGTCCCCAAGCCACCTGATAAGTCACAAACATTATCCTTTAATGTTTGCCTATTTCATTGTGATATACAGTCTGTCAAATGTGCCACACAATCTTTTGCTTATTTGTATTTTTGGAGGTGCTGATGTGTCTGATAGTGTGTCACGTCTCTCACACCATCTTTTGCCTTTTACATTTTTGCAAGTACTTAATCTGGTTGCATTCCAATTATTTTGATACTTTTTTGGATCCCTGATTTTATAATTAATTTGAGTGTTCAACACAACATTGTTTAGAAAGATGCACTTCACCCTGATGCATGTGCTTTCATCTTCTTTATTCGTTTTTTATTACGAGATAACAGAGAAGGGGAACACTACATGCTCGTGAACGGAGTCGGTACCAATGCTGGCTTGGTAATTTTCAAACCCTACAGTACACCCATGTTTTGCAATACTGCATACATCTATCCTCTCCTGAACGCAGAATAATTTTCAATTATTCCATATAGTTTTGCAGTATCTTTGACTAAGAATTTGAATCAAAGAATATATACAGATATTCATGATATAAGATTTATGTTTTTAGCACTGCTGTCAGTGACAAGGTTTCATTGATTAGTTGTGTTCCTTATAAATTTGTTAGAGTATAGATATATATGTACAGAGAGTATTGTCCTTATACTAACGGCTGCTCTCCTGCTGTATTTTCTAGAGAATATAGAAGATTGAACCAATTCAGAAGCTAACTCTTGATTATTCTTCACAAAAATTCATATTGTCCGATAACTATCTGTTTTAGGTATGCATGCATGAGCTGCAAAGCTGTTTGTGCATTCTATTCATACTGCAGAAGCCCTGATAGTCTTTGTTATTTTGCTTCTTTCCATTTGCATGTTGTTGAATGCAAGTACATCGATCAGTTAAGATAAAGGCCTCTGAAGTTTCTGTTTAATCATGAACTATGCTCTTTCTCTTGCTCAGCTATGTGGGGGCCTGCCGTCCTTCTCCGCAGCTGATGTCGCACCGGAGATAGAGCCGACATGACCGATGTGGACCTACGAACACCTGACATGACCGATGTGGACCTATGAACACCTACTGATCAAGCATTGTAGTCCGTCGTGAAGCCCCCGTTGCCCATTCCAGGTGCTGCTAATTGGCCTACTACTCATGAACCAACAATTCAAGTTTGTTTTCCATCCCACCTACTATTTATGGTCCGATAATTGGATTCATTAGAAGAGAGGATCTTTTACATCCAAAAAATTCCCCCCTCCAACTAAACAAGGCCTCCCTTATTAAATTTTACATTTCAAGCTATCCCTCTATATAATTCATGATTATATATTCCTAGATGTAGGACGGGTTCTACTACATGGAATCCACTGTGGATAGCTGCATCGATCGACTAAGTCCACTAGGCGTACTCATTTGCTTCTTCTACATGGGATCTTTTACTTGAGCCTGCGGTTTGAACTACAGAGTCTTCTGTTCGCTCGAAGATCAAGCCTCATATTGGATTGGATACAGTACTAACCGTAGAAGCATATGCCAGCAGCCAATGATGAAACACTTCTACGAGTATGTGATGATGAAGCCATATGCCTCACAAATCAAAGTTGGAGAAGAGATAGGCGAATCAAAAGTTGGAGAAAAGAACAGCAGCATGTAAATTTCTATAACTACTGAAAGAATAAAAATATCCTTTGTAACTATGTCTCATGGAAAGTTACGTTGAAGAGAACTGAGACATGTAAATCTCTATGATTAATAAAGAAAAAAGATATTCCTTTGTAAAAATATATCCAGAGTTATGTACTGGGTACTATATTACATCTACCAAATACTTATTACACACAGCAATGAAAAAATGAAAATCGTGATGTGGGTCTTCAATTATAAGTGCATATTTTGTTATGTCATTCCGGACCGTTGCTTATTTCATGAAATTTGTAAGACGTATGAATTGTTTTCTCAAAAATTTAATTACTTTTCATCAACGAAATATTTTTAATTCTTTTAAAAAACAATTGCGTGCTGCACATGCATATATATATATATATATATATATATATATATAATATGATATTCTTTTGTACTCATCCATCTTGATATATTTTGTCGCACGTGCAGATCTACTATTTTTAAAAAAATTGCTGATGTTCTGTTTGGATCATCATTGATTGATTTATTTGATTGGGTGGCTACAAAAATGAAGTCAAACAAATCTCTCATAACTAAAAAGACTAAAAGATGGACGCCCTTTGGTGCAATAAAGTTTAAAGTTTATTTGTTAAAAGAACGCAAGGCCATCAAGGTTTATCTATGCCTGTAGGTTTCGTCAGTTCCTGCTGCTATATGATGTCAATTTGTATTTTGAAACATACTACAATACAGTACATTATTTCTAATGTCAAGCTTAAGCATTGGGCGTTGGTGGCTACGACACTGTGACACAGCCAGCTAGCAGCATGGTATATAAGGCCGTGTTTAGTTCCGGTATGAAAAAAATTTGGTCATACTGTAGCACTTTCGTTGTTTTGTGGTAAGTATTATCTAACTATGGATTAACTAGACTCAAAAGATTTGCCTCGTAAATTTCAACCAAACTGTGCAATTAATTTTTATTTTTGTTTATATTTAATACTCCATGTATGCATCTAAAGATTCGATGTAACGGAGAATCTTGAAAAATTTTGAGTTTTGAGTGGAAGTAAACAAGGCCTAACCAATTGACGAGGGTTGAGCTCCACAGGGACCCAGAATATGCAGACCTGAGGCCACCAAAAGCTGTTCTCCATAGCTGTGCCCATCTTTGTCAAGCTCCTCATCCCCCACAGCGAGAATGTTCATAAATGGGCATGAGATTATTGTAATTTTTATTTAGTATTTTTCTCATACTCAGAACCAGTTTGCATTGTTAGTACATAGGAAATCTGGAGAGCCCACTTTGTTTGAGATGGACTCACTTGAAAATTATTTCATTGACAGCGGTCTCCCATACTCTATGATTGAAAATATTGCTGCTGGGCTAGAGTTTCCACAAGCGGAAGTAGTTGATGAATGGAGGAGAAATTTTGCACTGGGCAGGAGTCTAATGAACCCCAAGCACCTACATGTACTCGGTACGCAGATGTTTGCCATGGAGGCTTCTAAAGGAAGAGTTGATTGGATTTCTGTTCGAATTTGAAACCATCTCTACTTCCATGGCGATGGCCTTATCTTAGTCAAGATGAGCGAATTACAACAGCTATGCCACATGGATGCTCTAGACAAATCGCTCATTAGCTGCTTTTATTTGTAAGTATTTCTTTGTTTTTATTAAACTCTTCAGCATGTCTATATAGTAGTAATCCTTACACACGTACTTGTCGATGGACTCACTATATGCACGCTCCAAATGACTGAGCACAGATCCAAAAAGGACAATACTCTTGGATTTGTTGATCCTTACATCATTTCAAGGAGCCAAACCCTTCGGCTACTTGGATCAATGACATGTGTATGAATCTTATGAGGTTCTTCGTGAACCAAAAAGACAAAAAAAAATACTCTTCCCCTACAACTTCAAGTGAGTTATATATATATATATAGTTAACATGCAAGTGTACACCTTTAATTTTACTTAACCCTAATCTATGACTCATGTCTCTATGAACAACTTTCACTGGATACTCATAGTCATCAATCTTGCTGAAAGTAAGTTGGTAATCTATGACTCAATGAAGAAACCGCAATAAGATTATCAAGATATGATAGACATCATTCAAAGGTAATTTCGATTTATTGCATGCGTAAAGTAGACTAAGCTTGTATACATGTATACTTAATGATCCAACTCTCTTGTTTCATATATATCATTGGTTTAGAGTTTGGGAAAGATTCATTGTTCGGGAACATCTAACTCTATGTAGGGTGCCACTAAAGATAATACAGCTACAAGTAAGTTTATCCTTCGTCAATGTACGTGGTATATCTTATATCTTGTCTGTTTTATGAGATGAATCTTTACATCCTACAGTGGATCTTGAGACAAGAACCAGGGATCAACTTATGTGGATACTAGTTTGCGAGTATATTATGGCAGAAACAAATAGAATTCCTAAAGAATACCTGAGAGTATGTAACACATGTCTCTTTTTATTTTCTCTCGAATTACTATTGATAATCTTGATATAACTAATACCTTCTTTTAATTCAAATTGAAGACTGAATGGCTGAAGTAAAAACTCATGCAACATGAACAACTCCAAGCAATACAAGAGGCAATAGCAGGATTTCTTCAGGAACAAGTCATAAATCCAAGCGGCGAGTTCCACTATAATCCTAACGAGACGATGATTCCAAACAATGATGATCATTTGTAGACCCTGTAGATCTTTGGATAATGAAGTACAACTTGTAATAGGTTTAGAGTATTAACTTTAGAGTACAACTTGTGCAGTAATAGATTTGGAGAACAACTTCTATATATTTATGTGCATATATTTATATATATATATATGTAGTTATATAATTCAATTATATATGCATAAAATAAGCTTATTGTCATATATATAGAGGATAATTCCTTTTTACTCCCAGTAGTAGTTACTCCCATGTGTATATCTCTAGATTTAGGGCGTATATGGCCCGATGAAGTGTATGTAGACGAAGTATATGATCATACTAAACCATCTAAGATAGTATATATGTTAAGTATGCATGCATACATAGAGTATGTGGTTATACTTATTATATATAGTAGTAGAATTTTAGTAATATATTAAAAAATATTAATTTTTTTTTGAAATTTTTTCGCATGGTAAGATCTAGAGTATCTTAATATAAGTATATGAACATACTCAAACTGATAAACAAGTATGAATACATACATAATGTGGTTTATTGAAGATGGGAGTAATTACTCCTGGGAGTACGGAAAATGCATCATATATATATATATATATATATATATATATATATATATATATATATATATATAGCAGCGCTATTCTACACCCTAGGTGTAGAATATTATTCTACACCGCAAGCCAAAATTGAGCAGAAAAAATACTGAGCAGTACTGAACATCGTTCAGTATCATCCAACACTACACTTAGGACCACGAAATACTGAACAAATACTGAAACACGGATACTGACCATACTGAACGATACCGCTCAAAGTGGCTCAAAACCGCCCTGTCCTCTCTCCGAGTGCCAAAAGTGACCGGTTTTGATAGTTGAGGGTGAGAAACAGACGGTTTTGTAGTTGAGGGTTAAAATTAAACTCGGCCAATAGTTGAGGGGCTAAAAGTGGACTTAATCCCGTAGAATAATGTAGCAAGTGGTAGTAACCAAAATATCTCGAGCATTTATTTTACAGGGAAAAGCAGGAATGGGATAATGTTTTTGGCTATTCTCTCCTGGATAGGAGTAGAATAATTTTAGGTGAATCTAGAGATGAAAATGAGTGGATGTATGTGGATGCGTACTTCTGGAGTAGAAGCAGCATGTATGAGTGAACGTGCAAGTGAATCTTGATTTTAACCGCATGACAAGCTCCTAAGGGTCTACACAGCTTGACCACACTCAATGCTCATAAGCAGTAAAAAGTAAATGTATGGTTCATAGTCTAATAAGCATGTATATGTGGCTGTGGTAGGATTTTAAACTCTCATCATACAGGAACTCATCATGCAACATTTTAAAGATTTTCAAAGATAAAATCCTCCAGAATTCTAGCATCTCTATGAACAGATAAACAACAGCTCAACCTTCCCATATCATATCCGTTAACGACTTAGACTTTAGATCAAGTACTCTTCCCACAAGTTCAGGTTTAGAGCAAATCTTAATTTATAACAGTCATGCCTAAACTTGAGAGAGATTTCAATTTTGAGAACTAGTCATGGCAGAGCAACTATTCATCATTTTCATATGAGAGCTTATCATGAGGGTTCATAGCAAACTTTATTTATTTATTTATTTAGCAAACTAAGAAAAGATATATATATATAAGCACAAAATCTTTATTTGGGTTTTTATGATTATGCATCTTTTTATTATTTTAACAAAGTATAAGTATAAACGTAGATAGAAATACTTAGCTAGATAAATGGGGGTGCTCTCCCCCAAGCTGGATTTTGACGTAATTTCTTTTGATGTAGCTAGCAGGTGGCGGAGGTATATTTGAATGTCGGCAGCACCCTGACAGCGGTTAGGATGTCCTCCGTCTGCTAGTCTTCTTTGATCCTTGAATTCTGTGGAGCTCAAATAAACAACAAAGCTTTGTGGAACTTGGTAAGTGTTAGCATAAAAATCTCTTTGCCTTTATCATGTTGAGCTTCCTCTAATAAATATTACTCTCTTTGGTAGGATCATAAATTTATTTTTATATTTTTCATTTCTATAGGACAGGAATATATTTATTTTATTTTTACGCCACCACAGTGAATGTACTTATGGGTTTTATGCCACGAGCATACTCATATAGGGCTTACTATTTTTAACATTTTTATTTTGAAGCTTTTTGAGGAGAATGAGATGCTCTATATTTTCTTTTTCTTTTCTCTCAGGTGGGTATCTTGTACCCCTAATTCTACTGTCGGACACTTGTCCATTTTTACCTCTCGTCTCACTTTTTCTTTTCTTCAAGGTTCCGGGTACTTGCCCCTTTTTATTTCCTCGTATTCACTCTCTTTTTTTCAGAGCACTCACCCTCCTGGAATAATGTAGCAAGTGGTAGTAACTAAAATATCTCGAGCATTTATTTCACAGGAAAAAGCAGGAATGGGATAATGTTTTTGGCTATTCTCTCCCGGATAGGAGTAGAATAATTTTAGGTGAATCTGGAGATGGAAATGAGTGGACGTATGTGGATGCGTACTTCTGAAGTAGAAGCAGCATGTATGAGTGAACGTGCAAGTGAATCTTGATTTTAACCGCATAACAAGCTCCTAAGGGTCTACACAGCTTGACCACACTCAATGCTCATAAGCAGTAAAAAGTAAATGTATGGTTCATAGTCTAATAAGCATGTATATGTGGCTGTTGTAGAATTTTAAACTCTCATCATACAAGAACTCATCATGCAACATTTTAAAGATTTTCAAAGATAAAATCCTCCAGAATTCTAGCATCTCTAGGAACAGATAAACAGCAGCTCAACCTTCCCATATCATATCCGTTAACGACTTAGACTTTAGATCAAGTACTCTTCCCACAAGTTCAGGTTTAGAGCAAATCTTAATTTATAACAGTCATGCCTAAACTTGAGAGAGATTTCAATTTTGAGAACTAGTCATTGCAGAGCAACTATTCATCATTTCCATGTGAGAGCTTATCATGAGGGTTCATAGCAAACTTTATTTATTTATTTATTTAGCAAACTAAGCATATATATATATATATATATATAAGCACAAAATATTTATTTGAGTTTTTATGATTATACATCTTTTTATTATTTTAACAAAGTATAAGTATAAACGTAGATAGAAATACTTAGCTGGATAAATGGGGGTGCTCTCCCCCAAGCTGGATTTTGACGTAATTTCTTTTGATGTAGCTAGCAGGTGGCGGAGGTATATTTGAATGTCGGCAGCACCGGACAGCGGTTAGGATGTCCTCCGTCTGCTAGTCTTCTTTGATCCTTGAATTCTGTGGAGCTCAAATAAACAACAAAGCTTTGTGGAACTGGTTAAGTGTTAGCATAAAAATCTCTTTGCCTTTATCATGTTGAGCTTCCTCTTATAAATATTACTCTCTTTGGTAGGTTCATAAATTTATTTTTATAATTTTCATTTCTATAGGATAGGAATATATTTATTTTATTTTTACGCCACCACAGTGAATGTACTTATGGGTTTTATGCCACGAGCATACTCATATGGGGCTTACTATTTTTAACATTTTTATTTTCTTTTCAAGATAGCATGATTAACTAACAAGCCATTTAAGGAAAGTAAATAATTTAAGGGAAAAGGAAATGCAGAAAGGATAAATATGGATAACTACCGATTTTACCTTTCGGCAAGGGTTCAATGTTTTAAGTCTTCTGAACAAGACTTCTCACCTTGTTCATTCTTTAGGTGCGTCATTTGATTCATGTGTGGACCTTGACGTTTGCACCTCTTAATACGGTGTCACCCTTGTTCTTCGTTTGCCCAGCAGTTCGAAGTGCGGCGTTGGCAGTATCTTGCTAAGTGTGTTTGTGCTCGTAGATCCAGGTCCTTCACTTGGTGGAGTCTGGGAGTTGTAAAACTCCTCCATATTTTGCTCGAAGTGTATCTGCTCATAGAGACAAGGCAGAGATCAAGTGCATGAGTCCTGTTGGTGGAAAACACCAACAGAACCAAAAGTATATTTATTCTTCTCTATCTTTAAGCATAGGGAGCAAGACAAAGTTGATGGGTGATAAGTTCATGAGAGTAGCATTTAAAACATTTGTCAGATCAGATCGCTCAACCTTATGGAAAGGTAATCTATCTATGTATATGTGTTTTTCTTTATATCTTCTCAAAAATTGAATGTGCAACATTTTAGCTCATATGATTAGGAGTGTGGGATCATAGAGGTAGTACTAGGAACAAAGATTAAAGGACTAAACATGCTGAATCAGTTGGGTTGGTTAAATTGGAGTTATAAATCATACATGTTTGTCTCTTTATTTATGTGAACGCCAGAACCAAGGAGAAGCTTATAAAAGTGATAGTCACATATCTTAAGATGTCACCTTAATTGAAGAGTGATGGTACCATCTCACCTTGTGAAAGCTTCCCATTCGTAGTGGCTGTGTATCTTGTTTATGGCACCCTTCATGGATCATCTCTTATGAGCTACGTCTTCCTTGTGTAAATTGTTAAACTTGATGTGTCTCTCTCTTTGTCTCCAATGTGAGTTTATCTCAAGACTTTCCAGGTCGATATTGAAAGTTTTCCTGCAGGGGTTAGTCCAACAAAATATCCAATACCTACTATAGCATACTATCGGCTCAAAAATCAACCTAGACACCATGTCTAATTTGATTTAGGAGGGCATTTTAACCTAAGCACCATGCTTAATTTAAAATCCCTTGGAAGTAAGATCATCATTCCTAAACTAAGCACCATGCTTATTTAAGAGATAAATGAAACTACTCCAAACCTAGACATATACTAGAGCAAATAAAGGTAGCATGAGAGCATTTATAGAGATCTACTCAAGTGGAGATGAAGTAGTGTGAGTAGTATTTAACAAATTGAGCATGTCTCAAAGGTAGGGACAACCAACATAGCAACATGGTAAAGGATGTTTTTATGTAAAGTATTCCCCCAAGCTTGAATTTTGCAAAATTCAAGTTTGGATTTAATTCAATGTTGTATGATGATTGGTTGGACATACCTTGTGCTTGTCATTCATCCAATCTTCTTGCTCCAATCCTGGAAAGGTTACTGACAAGAATACCCGAAGGAATATTTTCACAATTATCTTTATATGCTCAATACACAAGGCAATATGGCAAGGTCATGTTACGATCTGATCAATGCTTATTTTAGGACACTAAGCTTGTCCTTGGGAAACCATCAGTTTATGTCGGCGAAGTGGTTTCCCTTCCAACGCTGACTTATATCAAGATCAACTCAACGAGATCTGCAATATTTATTATAGACATATGCATCGACAACCGCCCTTCTAAAGTTTTTTTAAATAGAAAGGAAGAGGGGGTTGGAGATCTCGAATGTGGTGATGTTGGAGAGACCAATAGATTGGGAAAATGTTGCATATGAGCATGGAGTAAACGAAGTGGCTATGAAATAAATTCCATACTCATTAATGTTATCTTCGTATCCAATCTGAATGTTCGGAGTTTCTCCTGGATTGGTCTCACCTATGTCCTCTTCTGTAGTTGGATGAATCTCATCTTCAAAGGGAGTCAAGAACTCACCATTTGAAATTGAGCCAAAGTCAGAATCCATTAAGGCTTCTTCCTTATCCATCCATTCTACACATTCTAGCCATTTAGAACTTGTGATCGAGAAAGGGGAGGTGTTAGAATTTTCTATATGGCTTTGCTCTCCTTCTATGACATTACTTGACATGTCATCCTCATGGTCTTTATGACTCCTATGGTTTGATCGTCTTGATGGATTGTTAGGATCATTATGAGACTTAAAAGGAGAGGGATAATAGGGGTCTCTAAGGTCAAGGATGGATTTAGAATTTGTGAACATGGAAGGGGAGCAGATAGAATCTTCTATATGGTTTAGCTCTCCTTCACTTGATATGTCATCCTCGACTTCTTCATAACAGGAACCAGGACATTCTCTAAGAGAACCATTATTGAAAGGATTTGAATTATCCCTGCTTGAAGGTTTCTTATGGAACCAGAAGTCTAAACCATCAGCATCTGAAAGATTTAAGGTCAGAATTCCTTCCTCCCTTGGAGAATTTTGGGGTATTGATGGTTTAGGATCGATAGCTAAAGTTTAGGATTGAAGTGGTTGTAATTTGGCTATCGAAACTTCCTCTTCTTGTCTAGGAACTGATTCTTTCTCTTTCTCAGGAATATAAATGCTAGGAAACTTTCCACTCAATGAATCAATTAAATCCCTAGCTTCACTAGCAGGTAGGTGATAGAAGGATCCTCTAGAGGCTATATTCAAGGTTTGCTTATTTTCCCTACTAAGGCCCTCAAAAAAGTGAATTAGAAGAACTTCTTCTGGAATAGAAAGCTTTGGGCAAGTGAGAGTAAGGTTAATAAAGCGGTCCCATGATTTCCCAAGAGATTCTTCTTCCAATTGTCTAAAAGAAATAATCTCACGCCGAAGTTCCGCCACTTTGGAGATTGGAAAATATTTAAAAAGAAAACTATTATATAACTCCTTCGAATCTCCATGAACACTCCCTATTTTGAGTTTATACCAATGTCTAGCTTATCCTGTTAAAGAGAACGGAAAGAGCTTCCATTTAAGGGTCTCATCAGACATGCCTTCTATGCGAAGGAGGTCACAGACTTGATAAAACTCTCTTAGGTGTGTGTATGGGTTTTCTTCACCTTCTCCTGAGAAAGGTTGTTTTTGAACAAATTCTATGTATTCGGAGTCTATCTCAAAACTAGATGCTATGATAGGCTTTGAAGATTTTGGTGGTTCGAGATGTGTGCCCGTAGGTCTATGAAATTCATAGATAGACATGTTTCAATTCATGATAGACCAGAGATCAATGATTAGATAAGAAGAAAGAATAACAGAGATAAGGCAAAAGATAAAAGGAAAAGTATATATTTTTTCTTTATTATTTTTTAGAAAATAATTAAGCTAGTTCGTAGTCAACTCAGCAACCGTTTCCCTAGCAACGGCGCCAAAAAGCTTGTTGACATTTGCTAACACCACTTGAATACTAGGTTGTCATCCCCAGCATGGCACTAGAGTGTACTATGGTATTTATACGCACACAGATAAATCCGCAAGCGCACGGATACCGTTGTAGCTTTTACCCGGTTAAAGGTTTTATCGTATCCACAGGGAAACGGGAGAACTGATCTATGCTCTAACTTAACCTAGATAGATAGGTAGGTGTAAATAGGAAAGATGGTAGAATTGAATAAGAACAATATTAAAGGTAAGATAACAATAGGTGATAATATGGGAATAGAGAGTAGAGCAATCTAGTATATGGGCGATGGTTGGAGAATAGAGAGGATAACTATGGTTTCTCTACTTCAAAGGGGTATGTCTATGTCTGGGACGAACCACGTGATAAGAATACACCACAAAGGATGCTTATCCATAGGCCGATAAACCCTACCAATCCTGCTAACGGGAGGTGGACTACAGGGGACCAACGTAGTTGTCACATACATGGCCTACCACACGATCCGGCTAGATAGGGGATATCCACAAGTAATCTAGGTCTAAGCACCACGCTTATACCTATACTACAACTCTAACCTATAGGGTCCTATAGATTAAAAGTACTCAAAAGAGTTGTGAACCAGAACATACATGAATAGTAATTGCATAATGAAATAGAAGTAGATTACCAGAGTCATCCCATGAGAAAGCTTGATTAGAGCTTGATCATGGCGAAGTACAACCGGAGGAAGAACCGACAAGCCGGCCTCTCCTCCAATCCTCCCTCGCTCTCCATCTCGCTACTATCTAGATCTACTCGATCTAGTTTAGAGAAGAGAGGAGAGCTCTCATCTCCAAACCCTAGCTTTTGCTCTGTCTATGAATAATGAATAAGGATGAAGGGGTTCCTCCTCCAGGGGCCAGGGGGCCTGCTTATATAGTCCCTCCAAATGAATATGGGCCGTCGGATCAAACCGACCTTAATCGCACGGTTTTCCTTGATCCTTTAGGTCGGTGGAGCATAATCCGTGAGGTTGGTTCTGATTGGTCCTTAGACCAGGGCGGGCGCCCAAGGGGGGAGGGCGGGCGCCAACCGACCAAATTATAAGAGTTCAAGTGCAGAAACGATCGTCAAACAATCAAGTTTCTAAACTTGAGCCCATATAATCCCGGTAGTCAATCGAAATCACGAAGGACTTCAAACCAACTCGCAACAAACCAAGATCGTAATAGTTCAGCATAAACACAACGATTGTTACATAGTCATTCATTGCCGACGAAGCGGCACCACATCGGAGTCATTAAGTTATTACAACCCAAGTTTGAAGTAGCGGAAGCAAAATAGTTACACACATCCGTTCAAAGTTCAGTTCACAAGTTTGTTACTGCCAGAGTCTAGGTCATCCTTCCAAAAGCATCATAGACGAGAAGAGTAGAGAACCGTGCCCAACGGTTAGTCCTCATCCCCAGCGGGATGGAGACAGGTCTTGCAGAAACCGTCATAGAAGATATCATCTGCAACAGGTGGGAATAAACCCTGAGTACGAGGATGTACTCAGCTAGACTTACCCGTCTAGTAAAACACAAAAGACACCAAGGATCATGCAAGGCTAAATCTTAAGTGGAGCTGGTTGACTCACCTTTTGCCAAAAGCTTAACTTACAACTAAGTTATTTTAAGGGCATCATATTTATTTATCATCAGCCTACCACTAGATTAGCACCTGTACTACAACACATCACTTGATTATTACAAACAATATTAACCATATCAAATTCATCATATGTTCTTCTTGCTATCATCATTATCACGAACCAAGTTCATTAGTGAATGCTACGTTTGCCGCTGCTCTGTCAAGTTCTCACTAACCGGGAGAGACGGCGATTCGAATCGAATTCGTATCCAGCTGGAGGATTATTCCTAGCACTCACCCAGGCATCCCCTGCCGGAGAGCCAAAGGGTCACCTTTGGTACGACTCAGGAATCGCGGCTCCGATCAGCGCCGCACTCCCAGGGCTACCACTCTGCCAGGGAGGTCAGGAATTTTAACTCACCTGCCTTTGGACTTACGCCAATGGTCCCCCGCACACCGCACTTCCTCCGGTAGTGCGCACTTTATACTTGCCGGTCTTCCGGCCTGAGTCATACTACTCGGCTTCGCGGTCGGAACGAGTTATCCGGCCAACTAAGTGTCAGGCATGCGTTCAACATGACAAGAGGACGTACAACGATCGGTCCTTAGCTGCCACAGACGGAGTTACTACACACTAGCAAAACACCGCCCGGCTTAAGTCAATTTAACCAGGTTCCATCCACGATAGCACATATAGACCATCGTGACCCGACACAACCCTATATCGCGCGGATGACAGAATATCACCCGACTTCTACCGATTAAAGCATAGCTAAGCTGCTACTCGAACCTAACTCTACAACCAGGGAGGGTGAGTTATCTGGACAAGGATAAAGTAGAATGCAGCAACAGTTTCATCACAACTCCTATACGTAATGCATCAATAGATATAACGTATTAAGTAAACTTTTCGGAAATAAGGGGAGACTTAGAATGCTCCGGGGCTTGCCTTTCACGAACGATGCCGGCTCGTGATTCGGACACTCAACTTCTTCTTCGGGCTCCTCGAGTCCGGCTTGCTGGACCTCCACTTCCTGGCTGCCCTCCTGACCTTCGGGATTCGCTTGGAGCTCGAAGGAAACTGCCACGTCCGGTGCACCTATTGCATGCTCGATGAATGAGAAGGTGCACATGCTACAGATGAATGCTTAATAACACAAGCAACTCACTGGACACTCATTTACGGAGCAAGAGTTATACTAACTCACATGAATAAACAAGTTAACATAACCCAAAACCTATCATGACACTAAAGCAGCAAACGACACAAAACAAGTATGCTCAGTAAATAAATCATAATTATAGATAGACAGGTCCAACAAACATGAGTAAGGACATTCTGGAAAGCTTACGAAATTGTCTACAATTAATCTTTAAACATGACAGCAAGATTCATACATGAAACTGGTCATTTAAACAAAGTTCCAAGTTCTGTCCCAGAAAAACAGAGAACACCTATTTCTGGAACCCAACTTGGAACATCTATAACTTTTAAACTACTTGGCCAAATGACTTCAAATTTAAACCACAGCTGGCTCTATAAGTTTAGAACAACTTTGATTTAGACAAGTTTCACAGAAAGTCAAGTTATCATTAAGCAAAGTTAAATTGCTCACTTGCTGTCCAGAACAGCATTTAACCCTATAGTTAATTATTTAATGACATGATCAAAACACAAACCATGCCAACCATATGACTCATGAGCACAAACATATTACAAGGTCACCAGATCATCAGTTGAAAACCCCAAAACAATTACTTAACAAGGCATTTATTAATTAACTTTAGATAAGGCATATTTACAAGATATTAGTTAAAGTGCTCAGAAAAATCTACAAAAATTACAGAGGCACAAGTATAACATCAGATCACCACCATAAAAATTTCAGGACCAATGCACATGCCAAATTAAAGATATGCATTTAACATGTATCAAGGCATTTATTTCATAAATTCATAAACATGACTTATATAGTGTCAAACAACAGATTTCAGATTATTTACATCTTAGGAATACCATAAACAAGTTTACCACCAAAATAGAGCACCAGCATAAACACCAATTATTTTATGTGATTTAATTAAAGAAACAAGCCATATTTCAAACACAAATTACATATCACAACAACAGTGCTCCAGAAATCATGAAATAATTATCAGAGCACTCCAATGCCATGCAGAGACCACCATAAAATTTTCAAAGCAAACTAAGCAGTATAACAAGAGATATGCCTTTATCCATAAATAACAAGATTAAATCCTTAATAAATAATTTCTCAGAAAACATGATTCATTTTATATTTTTATTAAATACTAGCCATCTCAAGAAACACCACAAAATTTGTTTCACAATTTTTGGATCTAAGAAACAGGAGATATGATTTTTGCAAGAAAGCCAAAAATCAGGATTTTGAATAAAAGAAAAGGAGGGAAAGAGAGAGTCGCTGACAGTGGGTCCCATCTGTCAGGCTCTTCTTCCTCACGGCCGAGGCGATCTTCGCCGGCGATTTCTCCGCGACGGCGAGGTCTCCGGCCAAACCCAGGGCATCAACGTGATCCCCGAACCCTAACGGCTCGATTGACCCCACTTTTGCCACGGCGGAGCCACCGGAAGGGGCTCACCGTTGGCAATGGCGGCTCGGCGGAGGTGCCCGGCGTTACGCCGGAGCCCTCAGGCCGGTAGAGCGCGACCTAAGGCCTTCTACAGCACCAACGGACTACGGCGAAGCTTCCTAGGTACGCGGCTTGGCCTGGATCCCCGTGGAAAGCGCTGGCCACGAGAGCACCCAACTCCGGCGGAAGCACGGCGGCGCTGCGCACCGTGTCCGGCGACGGAGAACCCGGTAGAGCGTCCACCAGGTGGTGCAAAAGCTCGCTAAGGACCTAAGCTACCTCTAGGACCTAACCAAAGATGATGAGAAGCCTCACAGCGCTCGGCATTGAGTTCGCCGGAGAAGAAGGTCACGGCGGACCGATTTGGGGGAAGAAGGGAATGTCGGCTCACCGGTGGGTTTCTCGGCGAGTTAGAGGGTGGAGCTTGGAGAGCGGCTCACGGCGGAGCTTTGGGTGGAGTTTGGTGGACGGAGACGCAGAGAGGAGCGCACACGAGCTCGCCGGAGTGAGCTCGCGGCGGAGGGCTCGCTGCGGACGAGGTTCAGGCGAGAGAGGGCGAGGCAGAGCGAAGTGGACGCGTCCATTCGCTCGGGGCGCCGCCGTGGAGGTCATGCACGCGACGGAAGCTGACAAGCGGGGCCAAACGCGGCGTACGGGCGACAAATGGCGACGGAGCTCTGCCGGCGGTCGGCCACGTCGACGAGGTCAGGCCCGATTCAGAAGAAAGGGTGCTCGTCTGACAGAGCCACTTCACCGGCGATTATCTCCCAAACCAGAGCGAATTAGGCGATGGCGTAGTTGACAAACTTGGAGTACTAGGTGAGATCTACAACTTTGTCAACTGGAGCAAAGGCCAGATCGGCCTGGATTGAAAGATATAGAGTTTCCAAAACCGATCGAGCAAACTGCAAAGCACCCAGGACTTAGAAAATTTTCTAAGTGTTGAAAATAGCCCCAAATCTGCCTTGTGGACCACTTTTGAGCTATTTGTGTTCATTTTCATGAGATGGCCATAAAACAACTTTTGTTTCTTATAAAATTTGCTACAACTTTGATGTAGAAAGTTTTGACATGCAAACATTTTATGAAACACTTTTTAAAAGCCTAAGCAAAAGAGGTTTCTAGGGCCTATTTTCATAAGTATGACTTAGAAGCATATTTTGGAAAAGTGACCAACATGAACATTGTTCCCAAGATCAAGTTAAACATAGATAAACTAATTACCAAGACATTAAGCACAAACACAAGCATTGTTCACTCAAACATAAGCATAGGAAGCCTATTTAATCAATTTAAACCACATCTTTGCAAAGAATGACATGTCTCAAGATAGATGATGATCATGGATGCTTTGAAAAATGATGATGCTCATGCCATGCACATGCTTGATGCAACCATAACACTGGGGTGTTACAGCCCTCCCCCCTTACAAAAATCTCGTCCCGAGATTTGAAAGCTTACTGATTTTCGAAGAAGGTTTTGTAAACTTCTTTCAAATAATCCTCCGTCTCCCAAGTGGCATCTTCTTCCCCGTGGTTACTCCACAACACTTTGTAGAGCTTAACCACACGATTACGCGTTTCCCGTTCCTTGCGATCAAGAATCGCCATGGGTTTCTCCTCATACACCAAGTCTGACTTCAACTTGATATCTCGAATTTCCACTCGTTCCTCCGGTACACGAAGGCACTTCTTCAATTGCGATACGTGAAAGACAGGAAAAATGGCCCGAAGCGCAACTGGGAGTTGAACTTTGTATGCCACATTCCCTTTCTTTTCGAGAATCCGATAAGGTCCCACATAGCGAGGTGCAAGCTTTCGCTTGACTCCGAACCTTTGTACACCCTTCATCGGAGACACCTTGATGTACACATGGTCACCAACTGAATACTCAATCGGCTTCCTTCTCTTGTCGGCATAAATTTTCTGACGAGCTTGAGCAGCTTCCAGGTGTTGCTGGATAACACGGACTTTCTGCTCTGCTTCGTTCACGAAATCGATGCCGTAGTATCTTCGCTCTCCAGCTTCTACCCAACTCAACGGGGTTCGACACTTTCGACCGTACAAGGCTTCAAATGGAGCCATCTTGATACTCTCCTGATAACTGTTGTTGTAGGAGAACTCAGCTAATGGCAACCACTTAACCCAAGAACCTTTTGATGAGAGAGCACATGCCCTCAACATATCTTCAAGGATCTGGTTAACTCATTCAGTTTGACCTGCTGTTTAGGGGTGATAAGCAGAGCTGCGGACCAAGTGAGTACCAATCTGCTCATGAAGACATTCCCAAAAACGAGCAGTGAACTGTGGTCCGAGGCACACCATACTGGCGAACAATGTGCTCGAAATACAACTCCGCATACTGATGGGGACGATAATCAGTTCGGACTGGAATAAATCGAGCAACCTTGGTCAAACGATCTACAACCACCCAGATAGAGTCATAACCCTTAACAGAAGTTGGGAGTCCACTGATGAAATCCATGCTGACTTCTTCCCATTTCCAACCAGGAATTGGCAAGGGTTGAAGCAAACCAGCTTTCATGTGAACAGCCTTCACGCGACAACAATTGTCACAACGAGCGACAAAAGCAGCTATCTCCTTTTTCATCTTTGTCCACCAAAACAAAGGTTTCAGATCCTGATACATCTTGCTACTACCAGGATGGATAGACATTTTGGATGAATGAGCTTCAGATAGGATCTGATTTCGCAGCTCGCGGTCTTTTGGGACCACAAGTCGATCCTTGAACCAAAGGATTCCGTTTTCATCAACCCGGAAATGCTTGGTTTCTTCTTCCTTCATCTTCCTCTTGATATGGTGGATGCCTACATCTGTCCGCTGCAGTTCGATGACTCGATTGCGAATGGTACTTTCCAGAGAAATCTGGTTGAGCACAAGCGGATGCATAAGATGTGACAACAACGGATCTTCCACTTGTATTGAGTGACAGTGCGCTTTCCGACTCAAGGCATCCGCCACCACGTTTGCCTTGCCCGGATGATAGTGCACTTGGAGATTATAGTCTTTAATCAACTCAAGCCACCTTCGCTGCCGCATGTTCAGTTCAGGTTGAGTGAAGATATACTTGAGGCTCTTATGATCGGTGTAGATATTACACAGATTACCCAGCAGATAATGCCTCCAGATTTTCAAAGCATGAACAACTGCTGCCAATTCTAAGTCATGAGTGGGGTAATTGACCTCATGCTTTCGAAGTTGGCGCGAGGCATACGCGATAACGCGACCTTCCTGCATCAACACACAGCGTAAACCAATGCCTGATGCGTCACAAAAGACATCGAAAGGCTTCTCGATATCAGGTTGAGCTAGGACAGGAGCTGATGTCAACAGTGTCCTCAACTTGTGGAATGCCTCTTCACACTCAGGTGTCCACACAAACTTTTCATCTTTCTGAAGTAGACGAGTCATAGGCTTGGATATTTTGGAGAACTCCGGAATAAATCGACGGTAATACCCAGCCAGACCGAGAAAACTCCGAACCTCGTGTACCGAAGTTGGAACTTTCTAATCCAGCACCTCTTGCACCTTAGCCGGATCCACCGATATGCCTTCTTCAGATAAGACGTGGCCCAAGAAAGGTACTTTCTTTAGCCAAAACTCGCATTTGCTAAACTTAGCATAAAGCTGATGTTCGCGCAAACGCGACAACACTACACGCAGATGCTCTGCATGCTCCTCTTCATTGCAAGAATATACCAAGATATCATCAATGAAGACCACTACAAACTTGTCCAATTCAGGCATGAACACCGAATTCATAAGATACATGAAATGAGCAGGTGCATTCGTAAGCCCGAAGGACATGACAAGGTACTCATACAACCCATACCTCGTCGAGAAAGCCGTCTTAGGTATATCTTCGGGACGGATCTTGATCTGATGGTACCCAGATCGCAAATCAATCTTGGAGAATACCTTAGCTTTAGACAACTGATCAAACAAGATATCAATGCGAGGAAGAGGGTATTTGTTCTTGATAGTCACCGCATTTAGGGGACGATAGTCCACACACATGCGCAAAGATTGATCCTTCTTCTTCACAAAGATGGCCGGACAACCCCAAGGAGAAGAACTAGGACGAATAAGACCCTTCTGCAACAACTCATTTAGTTGGGTCTTAAGCTCAGCTAATTCATTGGGCGGCATCCTATAAGGTCTTCTAGAGATAGGAGCGGTGCCTGGAATCAATTCAATTTTGAACTCCACATCCCGATCCGGAGGAAGCCCGGGCAAATCATCAGGAAATACGTTCGGAAACTGACACACCACCGGAATATCCTGAATAGCCTTAGATGTAACTGCATTCACAGTGCTACGGATTTGAATATCACGAGGGAGTTGCACTAGAAATGCCTCCTTGGTATCTGGGTCTTTCAACATCACTACACGAGTGGTGGTGTCTATAAGAACTCCATTACCACTCATCCACTTCATCCCCAGAATTACATCTATGCCCACACCGGGTAGAACAACCAGATCAGCAAGAAACTGACGGCCTCCTATCTCCAGAGTTGCCCCCAAAACCACTTGATTGGTGGAAATATCATTTCCCGCAGCACTAATACAATAACTGCCCTGATCAAGTGTGATGGTCTTGATGCTATGCTTAGATACAAATTCAGAACTCACAAAAGAATGCGATGCTCCAGAATCAAAAAGCACGAGTGCATCATGTTGATTGACCAGAAACTTACCAGCCGTGACTACCTCACCAGCAGGGATTGCCTCCACAGTTGTGTAGTGAACACGCCCCTGACGGACGTTCCCCTGGTTGCCCTTCTTTGGCGGGTAAGGACAGTTGCTCTGCCAATGCCCGGTCTGATTGCAGTTCCAGCACGGACGGTTGGCAGGTGGAGTCTTGGCATAGCTGGGACCCGTGTTGCCCCTAGGAAGAGCAATAGAGTACCCCTTGTGAAAACCCGTCTTTGCCTGATTCTTCTTCACCGGAGGGCGGTATCGCTGGTTGGGGGTTGGAGCACGGAATGGTGGCTTAGCTGCCCTGGAGCCTTGGACTGAGATGACCCAGCACTGGCCTCAAAAGCCCTCTTGCGAGTCTTGGTCGCAGTGTACACAGTGTTATAGTTCTCTTGGGTGAGAGCATCACTGACAAACTCGTTGAAAGTTGCACACTTAGTGCGGCCCATAGTCTTCAGCAATTTGGGACCCAAACCCCGCTTGAAACTAGCGATCTTTTTCGTCTCCGTGTTCACAAACTCAGGAGCATACCTAGACAAGTGATTGAAAGCATGCAAATACTCCTTCAGAGTCTTGTTGCTCTGAGTCAGCTGCATGAACTCGGTGTGCTTCATCTCCATAACACCCGGAGGAATGAAATGCCCTTTGAAAGCCTCACGGAAAAGATTCCAATCAATCACCGTGGCAGCCGGTAGAGCTTCCCGGTACTGATTCCACCAGATGCCTGCTGGTCCCTGCAGTTGGTGAGCTGCATACTCCGCCTTCAAACCTTCAGTCAACCGAAGTAGGCGAAACTTTTGTTCCACCGTATTCAGCCACTCTTCAGCTTGAAGGGGTTCTTCAGCTTCTCTGAAAGGTGGGGGCTTCGTATCCATGAAGTCCTTGAAGCTACTGTACTGGTTAGGAGCTGGCCCTTCCTGTGCATTATGGCCACCCTGATTTGCCATACGATTGATGGTTTCAGTGAGCATCCTCTGATTTTCCACCATCATTTGCATCAGCTCAGCTGGATTTGGTGGTGGAGGAGGAGGTGGTGGATTCATGTTTGCACGCTGTTCCGCACCCCGGGTGCCACGAGACATCTGTAAAGACACAGTCAGTGAGCATTGATGATGACAAGATTTGCCGTAGAAGAACTTATACTCATGCCTGAAAGTATTCGAGAGAATAACTTCACAGAAAGGCACAATAATTCAATTCCACAAAACAACATCACCAATCCAACACACGACATAGATATCCGCAATACGCACCACAACGGAAAACATCGGCACAACATAACGATCATATAGACTGCACATAGGGTCCATAAGGTTATTACACCATCACAGTACATGCCATGAGTCAAGGTCAAAGTTTCGAATTACAACATGGTTACAAAAGCACCACAACCGACTGGCATACAACAAAAGATCCTGCAGCAACTACTCACTACTCCCTACACTCCAGGCTCGTCGTCCGAGTCAGCGTCGAAGATCGCCTCTCCATCCTCGTCGCTAACCGGCTCAAGCTCCTCATCCTCCACGTCCTCGTGTAAAGGTGGTGCAGCCGCTGCTGGCCCATCGACCTCCATACCATCATCCTCGGCCACAATCACCTGAGGTCCCACCTCTGGATACACTGGGATAGGGCGAGGAATAGGGTGTAGCAAGTTGTTGAGACGGTGAATCTCCACAAGACCAGCCTCAATCTGACCCTGTAGATAGTTCTCCCGCTCAAGCGACTGAACTCGGTGCATCTTCCATGCTTGGCGCCTGTTCTCCGACACACGGAGTGCAGTATCCCTCTCACGGGTGAGCTGCACCAAGCGCTCCTGCAAGGTCTCCTTCTCTCTAGCTAACTGGCTCATCTGATCCTGCTTATGATCTCTCTCTCTGATGGCTTTCACCCACTGCTGCCTCCGATACTCCGCAATGTCTTCCCAGTCATTGCGGTCCTTCTGAGCTTGCTCCAGGAGCCTAGCTTGCTTGCGAAATTTGCGAGCACGCTTTTCAGCCTTCCGCTGCATCTCCTGTGCCCTACGAACAGCCACCATCACCTGTGCATAGGTGTCCTCTCGCTGACTGATCAGCTTGAGTACAGCCATCATAGCACTCATAGCAGGACTAGAGCTCTCAGCTCTCTCTCCTCTGCCTCGAACCAAAGCACAACCATCAGCCTGTTTCCACTCCGCGGCTGCTGGGTCAGCACTAGGAATGGAGGCCGCTGGTCCTCCTGTCAGCTCGTCACCACACCTCTGACAGATGTCGAGCAGGATAGTCTGGGCTGCAACCTGAGCTGCCTCCCAAGGAGTCTGCCCATCTGAGCTGCACGTCCAGCCTGTCCATGCAGGCTTGTCCCCGCGTGGAGGGACAACTCCCTGCACAGCAAACCACCAGATCTCTCCTGTGCTCTCCATCTCCCACCAATAATACTGAGGTGGCTCAGTATACCCAACAGTCCGTAACACTCTCCAGAGCAGGGTAGGAGTGCCAAACTCGTGCAAGAAAGTGTCACTGGGACGAGGTGAGGCGGGTGCGTCCATCTGTGGAAAGGAATGGGAATACCATGGTAAAAGAGGATTAGTTGAAGCAACATTTATTTATTTAAAAAGGGACGAAATTGTAAGGGAAGGAGCAGACAGAATGTATGTATGAATGCGACATGATGCATGCACGAACCGTACGTCCTCACAAACTTAGAAAATTAATATTCTAACGGATATACGGTGGCATACATTCGTCTCTCGATACGGTAACTATCGGTTTACACGTACGTTGTTAGAGTACCTGCAGAAAACTTCACTTCAGCCCAACAGTTCCCAATATATATCACTCAAGAAAGCAGTAAACTAAGTGCACATTGCTTGGGCATGCCCAACATGCTCAAACAATGACACCACAACTACCCGAGAAATTAAATACTCCCCAATTAAGTTTCTTTCGTGGTTCCATGGTTTCAACATGTAGCCACTCCAGAAAACCACCGCGAACACTCCCCTAGACCGCCGTTTGGACGATCATGCTCTCACAGCTCCCACTTACCTGAGCGTAGGTGCGACGTTGCATAATTTAAATCTAGCGACATATGTGGCTAATTCACATATGAAGGCTACCTCCACCATTAGACCACAGGGTAGCATAGTGCGGTCATCACACATCCATACCTGAGTACTGCCGGAGATGCATAAATAAAACCCCCCAAGTCAGTACTTAAATAGCCACCTAGAGTCCTTATGTGGGCAAGGAGGATTCGACCACTGGCATAACTTAATTACTTATTAAACACCATTTTATTTAAAAACTCTTTTGTTTTAAATACACAAATGCTGCATTTATAATGCTGAACTTGCTCCGATGCCAGCTGTCACAGAACCGACCAAATTATAAGAGTTCAAGTGCAGAAACGATCGTCAAACAATCAAGTTTCTAAACTTGAGCCCATATAATCCCGGTAGTCAATCGAAATCACGAAGGACTTCAAACCAACTCGCAACAAACCAAGATCGTAATAGTTCAACATAAACACAACGATTGTTACATAGTCATTCATTGCCGACGAAGCGGCACCACATCAGAGTCATTAAGTTATTACAACCCAAGTTTGAAGTAGCGGAAGCAAAATAGTTACACACATCCGTTCAAAGTTCAGTTCACAAGTTTGTTACTGCCAGAGTCTAGGTCATCCTTCCAAAAGCATCATAGACGAGAAGAGTAGAGAACCGTGCCCAACGGTTAGTCCTCATCCCCAGCGGGATGGAGACAGGTCTTGCAGAAACCGTCATAGAAGATATCATCTGCAACAGGTGGGAATAAACCCTGAGTACGAGGATGTACTCAGCTAGACTTACCCGTCTAGTAAAACACAAAAGACACCAAGGATCATGCAAGGCTAAATCTTAAGTGGAGCTGGTTGACTCACCTTTTGCCAAAAGCTTAACTTACAACTAAGTTATTTTAAGGGCATCATATTTATTTATCATCAGCCTACCACTAGATTAGCACCTGTACTACAACACATCACTTGATTATTACAAACAATATTAACCATATCAAATTCATCATATGTTCTTCTTGCTATCATCATTATCACGAACCAAGTTCATTAGTGAATGCTACGTTTGCCGCTGCTCTGTCAAGTTCTCACTAACCGGGAGAGACGGCGATTCGAATCGAATTCCTATCCAGCTGGAGGATTATTCCTAGCACTCACCCAGGCATCCCCTGCCGGAGAGCCAAAGGGTCACCTTTGGTACGACTCAGGAATCGCGGCTCCGATCAGCGCCGCACTCCCAGGGCTACCACTCTGCCAGGGAGGTCAGGAATTTTAACTCACCTGCCTTTGGACTTACGCCAATGGTCCCCCGCACACCGCACTTCCTCCGGTAGTGCGCACTTTATACTTGCCGGTCTTCCGGCCTGAGTCATACTACTCGGCTTCGCGGTCGGAACGAGTTATCCGGCCAACTAAGTGTCAGGCATGCGTTCAACATGACAAGAGGACGTACAACGATCGGTCCTTAGCTGCCACAGACGGAGTTACTACACACTAGCAAAACTCCGCCCGGCTTAAGTCAATTTAACCAGGTTCCATCCACGATAGCACATATAGACCATCGTGACCCGACACAACCCTATATCGCGCGGATGACAGAATATCACCCGACTTCTACCGATTAAAGCATAGCTAAGCTGCTACTCGAACCTAACTCTACAACCAGGGAGGGTGAGTTATCTGGACAAGGATAAAGTAGAATGCAGCAACAGTTTCATCACAACTCCTATACGTAATGCATCAATAGATATAACGTATTAAGTAAACTTTTCGGAAATAAGGGGAGACTTAGAATGCTCCGGGGCTTGCCTTTCACGAACGATGCCGGCTCGTGATTCGGACACTCAACTTCTTCTTCGGGCTCCTCGAGTCCGGCTTGCTGGACCTCCACTTCCTGGCTGCCCTCCTGACCTTCGGGATTCGCTTGGAGCTCGAAGGAAACTGCCACGTCCGGTGCACCTATTGCATGCTCGATGAATGAGAAGGTGCACATGCTACAGATGAATGCTTAATAACACAAGCAACTCACTGGACACTCATTTACGGAGCAAGAGTTATACTAACTCACATGAATAAACAAGTTAACATAACCCAAAACCTATCATGACACTAAAGCAGCAAACGACACAAAACAAGTATGGTCAGTAAATAAATCATAATTATAGATAGACAGGTCCAACAAACATGAGTAAGGACATTCTGGAAAGCTTACGAAATTGTCTACAATTAATCTTTAAACATGACAGCAAGATTCATACATGAAACTGGTCATTTAAACAAAGTTCCAAGTTCTGTCCCAGAAAAACAGAGAACACCTATTTCTGGAACCCAACTTGGAACATCTATAACTTTTAAACTACTTGGCCAAATGACTTCAAATTTAAACCACAGCTGGCTCTATAAGTTTAGAACAACTTTGATTTAGACGAGTTTCACAGAAAGTCAAGTTATCATTAAGCAAAGTTAAATTGCTCACTTGCTGTCCAGAACAGCATTTAACCCTATAGTTAATTATTTAATGACATGATCAAAACACAAACCATGCCAACCATATGACTCATGAGCACAAACATATTACAAGGTCACCAGATCATCAGTTGAAAACCCCAAAACAATTACTTAACAAGGCATTTATTAATTAACTTTAGATAAGGCATATTTACAAGATATTAGTTAAAGTGCTCAGAAAAATCTACAAAAATTACAGAGGCACAAGTATAACATCAGATCACCACCATAAAAATTTCAGGACCAATGCACATGCCAAATTAAAGATATGCATTTAACATGTATCAAGGCATTTATTTCATAAATTCATAAACATGACTTATATAGTGTCAAACAACAGATTTCAGATTATTTACATCTTAGGAATACCATAAACAAGTTTACCACCAAAATAGAGCACCAGCATAAACACCAATTATTTTATGTGATTTAATTAAAGAAACAAGCCATATTTCAAACACAAATTACATATCACAACAACAGTGCTCCAGAAATCATGAAATAATTATCAGAGCACTCCAATGCCATGCAGAGACCACCATAAAATTTTCAAAGCAAACTAAGCAGTATAACAAGAGATATGCCTTTATCCATAAATAACAAGATTAAATCCTTAATAAATAATTTCTCAGAAAACATGATTCATTTTATATTTTTATTAAATACTAGCCATCTCAAGAAACACCACAAAATTTGTTTCACAATTTTTGGATCTAAGAAACAGGAGATATGATTTTTGCAAGAAAGCCAAAAATCAGGATTTTGAATAAAAGAAAAGGAGGGAAAGAGAGAGTCGCTGACAGTGGGTCCCATCTGTCAGGCTCTTCTTCCTCACGGCCGAGGCGATCTTCGCCGGCGATTTCTCCGCGACGGCGAGGTCTCCGGCCAAACCCAGGGCATCAACGTGATCCCCGAACCCTAACGGCTCGATTGACCCCACTTTTGCCACGGCGGAGCCACCGGAAGGGGCTCACCGTTGGCAATGGCGGCTCGGCGGAGGTGCCCGGCGTTACGCCGGAGCCCTCAGGCCGGTAGAGCGCGACCTAAGGCCTTCTACAGCACCAACGGACTACGGCGAAGCTTCCTAGGTACGCGGCTTGGCCTGGATCCCCGTGGAAAGCGCTGGCCACGAGAGCACCCAACTCCGGCGGAAGCACGGCGGCGCTGCGCACCGTGTCCGGCGACGGAGAACCCGGTAGAGCGTCCACCAGGTGGCGCAAAAGCTCGCTAAGGACCTAAGCTACCTCTAGGACCTAACCAAAGATGATGAGAAGCCTCACAGCGCTCGGCATTGAGTTCGCCGGAGAAGAAGGTCACGGCGGACCGATTTGGGGGAAGAAGGGAATGTCGGCTCACCGGTGGGTTTCTCGGCGAGTTAGAGGGTGGAGCTTGGAGAGCGGCTCAAGGCGGAGCTTTGGGTGGAGTTTGGTGGACGGAGACGCAGAGAGGAGCGCACACGAGCTCGCCGGAGTGAGCTTGCGGCGGAGGGCTCGCTGCGGACGAGGTTCAGGCGAGAGAGGGCGAGGCAGAGCGAAGTGGACGCGTCCATTCGCTCGGGGCGCCGCCGTGGAGGTCATGCACGCGACGGAAGCTGACAAGCGGGGCCAAACGCGGCGTACGGGCGACAAATGGCGACGGAGCTCTGCCGGCGGTCGGCCACGTCGCCGAGGTCAGGCCCGATTTAGAAGAAAGGGTGCTCGTCTGACAGAGCCACTTCACCGGCGATTATCTCCCAAACCAGAGCGAATTAGGCGATGGCGTAGTTGACAAACATGGAGTACTAGGCGAGATCTACAACTTTGTCAACTGGAGCAAAGGCCAGATCGGCCTGGATTGAAAGATATAGAGTTTCCAAAACCGATCGAGCAAACTGCAAAGCACCCAGGACTTAGAAAATTTTCTAAGTGTTGAAAACAGCCCCAAATCTGCCTTGTGGACCACTTTTGAGCTATTTGTGTTCATTTTCATGAGATGGCCATAAAACAACTTTTATTCCTTATAAAATTTGCTACAACTTTGCTGTAGAAAGTTTTGACATGCAAACATTTTATGAAACACTTTTTAAAAGCCTAAGCAAAAGAGGTTTCTAGGGCCTATTTTCATAAGTATGACTTAGAAGCATATTTTGGAAAAGTGACCAACATGAACATTGTTCCCAAGATCAAGTTAAACATAGATAAACTAATTACCAAGACATTAAGCACAAACACAAGCATTGTTCACTCAAACATAAGCATAGGAAGCCTATTTAATCAATTTAAACCACATCTTTGCAAAGAATGACATGTCTCAAGATAGATGATGATCATGGATGCTTTGAAAAATGATGATGCTCATGCCATGCACATGCTTGATGCAACCATAACACTGGGGTGTTACACGCCCTGCCACCGGGTCCGTTCGGTCTCCCGTTCGTTCCCGTGGCTTCTGGACTCTTCTGGATGTTGGATAATTGCGCAGTACGTTAATATCTCTATGTAAACCCGACGTGTGGGTCTTTCTTCCATAATTCCTGATAACCCCCTACAGAAATAGACAAACACCAAAACTCGTGGAATTCTATCAGATAAAACCCTAAGTCTAGATGTCGGTTGCATTCGGATCCTTTTCTTTGTTTATTTGATGATTAAATTTGATACTTAAGGACCGTCAACATCCATATTGGTATGGCATCAACACAATAACATAACTTCACAAGAGCACTCATTAGTTTCTCAGGTCCATTAGTACCTAGATGATATGCCTTTCTCAAAAACTAGCATCATCTTCTTGGCTGCACCTTTACTGTCTAAAGGTTAGAAAACTAAGAAGTTACTACTACTAACAGTTTCTCCTATAGACCCAAAGTGCATGCATTATGTGTTTGTGATGACTGGCATCTTCATGCATGGTTTTTCCACTATGGAAATTCAGTGTTTCTAATGCAGCTCGGTCTGATTGCGATAATTGTGATTATCTTCATTGTGACCATCTGTGGCATTGTCATCATCAGTCGATTCTGAGCAAATCGAAGAAGAACCAGTGACCTATATATATATGACAAAAGACAAATATAAGTAGTTAGGTTGGTACATGATAGTAAAAGTTATAATAATAAGTTATGTGAGAACAGAACAACATTGCTAGCTGTGAACTGATATTACGAAAAATAGTCATAAATAAATTGACCATGACTTAACTAAATAAAATGGTTATATATAAAAAATGATGGTGTATCCTAATGCATACCAAGATAGTAATCAAACATAGTTGAGTAAAAGTTTCAATCATGTCACGATTTCAAAAAATAATCATTTATTCAAGTTTGACTTCACATAAATTCAAATTGTTTTGCATCTAGTAAGTATGGGTGTCAAACCTATGTGATTATTAGTACATGATAACGTTCAAAAATGAGTTGAGAGGAGAAATATAGAGTGATGTCAACTGAGTTTCAGTCCATAGCTGAACCAATGCAACTATCTACCTTACCATTAGTACTAAAATAGTTCAGTTTATAAGTCCAATAGCTATGCAAGAATCAAGATGAGGCTACTTCCTCACTAGTGGCCTGCATTATCACATCAATTTGCTTGGGTTCCTGCTGCTGATACAAGTTTGTAAGGATGCCTCTGGAACTTTTTGTCCCCATCTTAAGCGTCGATAAAGTCTCTATGATGAAAACCATAAATATTTTATAATATGAAAACGTGGTTTGGCTGTAGAAAAATTATCGATAGATACACATGTCAACAAAAATATGAAAACTTTGTGTTTTTCTTTTCTGATCAGCCTTTTTCTGAATGGGGGGTTTCTTGTTTTTTACTTGCCTGCTACAACATTTTGTTGTTGTACCAAGCACTGAGCACAACACGCCGGAGGAGGCATTTTGGCATTCCATTTGGCACGCACGTTCGGTGGGAGCATTTTGTGGGTTTATTTTTTTTAAATTTTTTCTATGTGTATAGAAAAAAATAGTAAAAAAAATGTATGCACCTATTCAATCTGACAGAGACTTTATTTTTCCTGTCGGTACACAACCCATGTTTGTATTTTTTCTGTCAGTTGAGACCATACCGACAAGAAAATTTTAGTCGTTAATTAAGTTGAGAACTTGCATGGGTGAACATTTTTTCCTTGGAATATCCTTCTGTTGCACTCTCTCTAGAAGTATAGATGGTCCAAGTTGTGTGCATGAGGATGTCCACCGTTGTTTTTTGCTTCCTTTGCGACAGCCTTGGCAACGAGTTCTCGTACTATTGCTGTAATCACGCTGATATTGAACAAATAAGAGAGATGCCATCAAACTCTAGTGGGACCACTAGTAATCACATGCACAACAGCACAAGTAGTTTTTCTTTGTGAAATACGTAGTACTAGGAAGTATACCCTGCGCGTTGCTGTGGAAATTACGGATTAATGAATTGTGTAGTATGATGATATGGAATCTACTTATTTATCTTGCTGACGTGGACACTACAGTTGTCATGTGTACTATTAGATTATTTTGATTGTTGACGTAGACACTATAGTTGTGATGTGTGCTATTGGATTTTGATTGTATATGTGATAGTGCATTGTATGTGTTGAGATAAATAGTTATTGAGGTTTTACTTATTGAATTTTAATTGAATATGATAGTATATTGCTTAGGTGGATAGCTTGCATGCTGAGAGAAATAGTTAGTGGGGTTTAGGATTATAAGAGTTATAGATAGCTCAGAAATTCACTTGCACGCACACTCACCCCTATAAAAGCACACACATAAAGTCCTATCCCTATAAGCATTTTCGAAGACTAGCTAGCAAATCTTTGAGATTGACGAAGTTACCACAAGCGCCTTGCTATCAATGAGAATGCCACCTACGAAAGCACAACGTCGTTAAATTCTAGAAACTTCGTTTCTACGAGGAGTCGAACTCAAGAGCCGAGGTGTCACTCTGTAACCACTAGGCACGTTGCAGGCCCTTTTGCCACCTATACAAGTATTTATTTCACACCCATGTGAAGACTTGGAAGGGCAGCGAAGCACCAACGTTGTTGGATTTGACTTGGGGTGAGAGGGTCGTTGACTTTCACTTGCTTCCTCCGATGTTGGCAACAATCATTGACTTGGGCACGTCAGGAGGAACGTAAATGGAGGGGGTGGGGCGGGGGCAAATGGGACAAACCGGAATGGGTGGACGAAGGATGCATAGAGCTAGAGCAAGATGAATAGAGGATGCATATATCTGGAGCACAGCAAAAGCAGCGGGATGGGACAAGGGAGGGGCTGACATTATTGGGCTAGCGTATTGTGAGCCCTAAGTTGTGGCAGAGAGAGTGCCGAAGACCTAAGTGTGTAAAAGGAGTGTTGCATTGGTGTGTCCCTGAGCAAGTGTAGGAACCTTGCAGCGAAGGAGCGCCGCCACCCAAAGTAGCCAAAGGAACCCTACAACGCCACACAAAGACTGCCGTGGAGGAACACTGCCACCCACTACGTGAAAAACTTACTAAGAGAGCGCCCCTCCCCACACTGTAGGGGCGGTTAACATTTAAACCGCCCTTACAGTGGGTGGGCAGCCAACCAGGAAGCCAGCCGCCCTTGCAGTGTTCTCTGTAGGGGCGGTTGGTGTTACCAGCCGCTCTTACAGTGGGGGAGGCACTGTAGGGGCGGCTGGTAACACCAACCGCCCCTACAGAGGTCTGTAGCATAAGTAGCCAGCCCACTCTTCTTCCTCCCCGAGCCACTCACTTCCACTCGCAAAAAAAGGTTTAGGAGGCCTTGGGCACCTCCCTAAAATCACTCTAGGAAGGGGGTGAGGTTTTGAACTTAAATCCTTTGGTGGGGAGCTTGCTTAAGGTAAGAAAATGCTATTCCCACCCTCTAATCCATGTTTTATTGGTTGGTTAGTGAGCAATTTACATTTTGGTTTTCTCTCTCTTCCATGGAGCTTGAGCTTTGTGTTGACCAAATTAGAGCTTATCTACGATGCTATTAGTGTAGAATAGGTAGAGACACCACCTTGCACCATCAATTAGGTGATATAGCTTGATTTTATTGGAGATTAATTGTAGTTTCATGTATGGAGAGAAAAGGCATTCTAGATCTAGGGTTTCCTTTTTTTGTTTTTGTTTCATGAATTTGGAATGTGGTTGGCATGAATAGTTATTGGTAAACTAATAGTTGTTGTTAATATTAATTGTTTCTAATAATGGTAGATAATAATTGGTAATATTAATTATGTCTAATAATCGTTTCTAACACAATTATTACTAATAATGATAGCTAATAATTGTTGCTAATAATGGTAGATAATAATTGTTACTTATTAATTGTTGCTAATAATGGTAGATAATAATTGGTAATATTAATTATGTCTGATAATCGTTTCTAACACAATTATTACTAATAATGATAGCTAATAATTGTTGCTAATAATGGTAGATAATAATTGTTACTTATTAATTGTTGCTAATAATGGTAGATAATAATTGGTACTATTAATTATGTCTAATAATCATTTATAACACAATTATTGCTAATAATGATAGCTACTAATTGTTGCTAATAATGGTAGATAATAATTGTTACTTGTTAATTGTTGCTAATAATTATTCTCAACTAATTATTTTTTTTATTTATGTAAAGATGGAGAATAAGGCTACTTGGATGTATGGTTTGCCAAGGTACTCACAAACCTATGCTGATGAGGTGGACAAATTTATTACAATCGCGGTGAATCATGCAAAGACGTTGTCAGCAGGAAATAATTGTTCAGTTATTTGTCCCTGTAAAGATTGCAAGAACCACTTAGCAACTTATGATGTGGAAATCATCAGATCACATCTGATTAGGCGAGGATTTGTCCCGAACTACACAGTATGGCTTCATCATGGTGAAGTAATGTTTCTTGATGGCAACGATGATGACCAAGAAGACGATGCTGAAGAAGGCCAATTGTTGTCCCAATACGCAGACATGTTTGAAGCACAAATGCAACATGATTCAGCAAATGAACAAGCACATGGTGATGATGCCGGTGGTGTCGACAATAATGATGGGGATGTTGGCGGTGTTGACAATAATGATGTTGGAGCATGTGAGGGGGATGTAGAAAACTTTGACAACTTAGAGGAAATGCTTCGGGCCATTGGACCAGAAATACTACAACAGAAGAAGGGTCTAGAAAATCTAGAGCGGGTGAAAACAGCGTCAAAGGAGACTGTGTATGGTGTTGAGAAGGGTTGTCCAACACATTGGACACTGCTCCGTTTTATGCTTGAGCTACTCATCCTGAAGGCTAAGTACGGCTGGTCAGACTGCAGTTTTGACGATCTGTTGCATCTTCTGTCATCTGTGCTACCACTGCCGAACTTAGTTCCCTCCAACACATACCATGCTAAGAAGGTCATAAGTCCATTGACAATGGGTGTTGAAAAGATCCATGCATGCCCCAACCATTGTATCCTTTTTCGTGGTGAAACGTTCGAAGGTCTGGATAAATGTCCTCGTTGTGGGGCAAGTCGGTACAAGGATAATGACCTTTACAGTGGCGGAGAAGCCTCCACCGGGAACAAGAGGAGTAAGAAGGGTTCCAAAAAGGTGGTACAAGAATCTCGACCTCCAGAGGACACCCCATTAGGCAACGACGCAAAGAAGAGAAAAATTCCTGCCTTGGTAATGTGGTATCTGCCAGTGACCGACCGCTTGAGGCGTATTTTTCTGAACCCTAAGGAAGCCGCGCTCATGACATGGTGGGACGATGAGCGCAAGGTCGATGACGATGTGATTGTACACCCGGCCGATGGCAGTTAGTGGCAGGACTTCGATAATAACAACCCACTGTTCAGTTCGGACCCAAGGAATGTACGGTTTGCCTTGAGCACCGATGGAATGAATCCCTTCAACGAGAGGACGAGCAACCATAGCACTTGGCCAGTGATCTTGACCATGTACAACATCCCAACGTGGTTGTGTCAGAAGAGAAAGTATCTTTTCCTCACTGTTCTTGTTTCTGGCCCTCAGCAACCAGGCTTTGATATGGACGTGTTCCTCGAGCCTGTGATGGAAGAATTCGAGAAACTATGGAGGACAGGGGAGCTGATGTATGATGCTTTCCAAAAGGAGACCTTGACATTAAGAGCAATAATATTTGTGACTATCAACGACCACCCTGCATTGTTTGCCTTGTCTGGACAAATCAAAGGCAAGATAGGATGCTTAGTCTGTCTGGATGATACTAAATGGGTGTACCTAGATGGATCTAAGAAGACTGTTTACATCAGGAATCATCGCTATTTAAAGCAAGGTCACAAGTACCGCAGCAAACTGTACTTAAAGTATTTTGGCAACATCCCAGAGGATGAAGATCGACCTCCGGAGAGACGTCATGATGGACAATATGTGTTCCAAATGGTGAAAAATATAAGCGTCATCTATGGAAAGAAGAAAATGGATGGAACACCTAGAGATAGAAGCACACCTCCTATTGAAGGCGTGCCTTTTAAGAAAAAGTCAATCTTCTTTCAGTATCTTGAATATTGGCCACAATTGGAGGTCCCCCATGCCATTGATGCTATGCATGTGCAGAAGAATGTCTTTGAGAGTCTCATCGCTACCTTGATGGACACACCGAAGTCAAAGGATAGTCTCAAAGCAAGGAGAGACATGGAGTAGCTACATGTGATGCCAGAGCTTCACCCGGTACTTGAGACAAAAACTAGAAAATACACCCTACCCGCGGCTAGCTACAACCTGGACCTAGAAGAGAGGAGAGGTTTATGCACTTCTGTGAAGGGGATCAAAGTCCCGACTGGGTTTTCGGCAAACCCGAAGAAGCTAGTGTCGATGAAGGACCTATCATTTCCACACTGCAAGGCTCACGATTGCCATATGATGCTGACGGTGTTCCTACCAATCGCAATAAGGGCTATCAAGCCAGAGTTTTTGAAGATGGCTATCACCCGCATGTGCTACTTCTGGTCGAAGATCTCACAGAAGAAGATTAGCAAGACAGAGCTGAGTGACCTACATGATTTTGTCGTAGAGACCCAAAACCAACTAGAGATGTGTTTACCTCCCGCTTTCTTCGACCCTTTGGTACATCTCATGATTCACATGGTTAATCAGATACAAGCGTTGGGCCCTTGCTACTTGCATGAAATGTGGTCGTATGAGCGGTTCATGTCGGTTCTAAGTCGATATGTGCATAATCATGCATACCTAGAGGGCTCTATGATAGAGGGCTACAGTAGTGAAGAAGTCATCGAGTGTTGTCAAGAGTACCTAAAAGTACAGAGAGGGATTGGTATTCCCGATTCTCACTACAAGGGTAGGCTGGCCGGGAAGGGCACAAATGGTAGAAAAATCTTCATCGACAATGAATACGCTGAAATGAGTCGGGCGCACTACGCTGTCTTGGTGAGCACAAAACTGATGGAACCATATATTGATGAACACATGGAGATCATCCAATCAGAGAGAAATGGTCGTACAGGTGATTGGGTCATGAAACAACACAAGCAACGCCTAACTTCATGGTTGAAGGACCAAAACATACAGCCTGGAGAAACCATAGATTCTATTACCATCAGTAAGTTGGCAGCGGGGCCATCAAGACAGGTGACATCTTGGAGTTCTTATGAGATCAATGGGTACACATACTATACCCACGCAAAGGATAGTAAATGTGTGAACCAAAACAGTGGTGTTCGAGCAGTGGCTATCGGCGCAGGGGGACAAAAGATCGACTACTTTGGCATAATTGAAGATATATGGGAACTTGACTATGGAACTGAGGCACTAAATGTGGCCCTATTTCGATGTCGCTGGATCAAGCAACATGAATTCAATGAAATCGGATTGAGGGTCGTGGACCTTCACAACATAGGCTACCAGGATGATCCATGGGTCCTTGCTTCACATGTTACACAGGTTTTCTATATGACCGACCCGCTCAGCATTGTCCCCCCAAAGAAAAAACCTAAGCATGTGGTTATCCCTGGAAAACAACACATTATCGGAGTTGATGGCATTGATGATGTTGAAGCCTACAATAAGTGCGATCAGATGCCGCTATTCACAGACTTTATTAACACGATCGGTGTTGTGGAAAAAAACCTACCCAAAGACGTATTGCCATGGGAACGAAAAGGTGTGAAGTGGAAAACTGTTACGGCGGCGGATACTAATAAATAGTCATTTGTATGTGTGTGAGACTTTATTTATGTATCCATGTGAGACTACATTTATGTATGCGTGTGAGACTACATTTATGTATGTGTGTGAGACTACATTTATGTATCCATGTGAGACTACATTTATGTATGTGTGTGAGACTACATTTATGTATGCGTGTGAGACTATATTTATGTATGTGTGTGAGACTTTGGGGTCCAAACGTGCGTGTAGCAATGAAAATTTGAAATTTCAAAATTTTTGTGGTCCAAACCATCTCAGATGAAAAGTTGACCATTACAACAAATGTGTATCTTGATAAGGGGAATAAACTTTGTATTCATGACTTTTGCATCTGAGACCATCTCGGATCCGGTCAAAGTGTATTTTCTAAAAAATCCAATGTTTGACTTGGTCAAACTAGGTCAAACTAGGCAACAAAAGACCTCAAATGAAAAAAAAATTGAATACAACATAGTTAGATCTCATCAAGGTCTACCTTTGATACACAATACATTTTTGCATTTGGAAAAGTTACACAAAACTCAGTTCACTTGTTTTGAAAACCCAAGGCGTGGCTTGGTCAAACCTGGTCAAACGAGTGAGTAAATGACCTCAAATGAAAAACTTTTGAATACAAGGTAGATAGAGCTCATCAAGATACACATTCCATACATAGGACATTTTTGCATTTGAGAAAGTGTTTGTAAACTCTAGTCACAAAGTCTTGAATCACACATAGACTTTATGAAACTACATGCGGGACTTGTGGATTTAGAACTGCACTTTCTTAACGCTTTGTCAAATGCAAAAATGTCCTATATATCAAATGTAGATATTGATGAGTGGAAAAAAATTGCTATTCATAACTTTCGGAGTTGGGGCCGTCTAGGGTCCTGAAAACGTGCGTGTAGGAGTGAAAATTTGAAATTTCAAATTTTTTGTGGTCCAAACCATCTTAGATGAAAAGTTGACCATTACAACAAATGTGTATCTTGATAAGGGGAATAAACTTCGTATTTATGACTTTTGCATCTGAGACCATCCGGATCCGGTCAAAGTGTATTTTCTAAAAAATCCAATGTTTGACTTGGTCAAACTAGGTAAAACTAGGCAATAAAAAACCTCAAATGAAAAAAATATTGAATACAACATAGTTAGATCTCATCATGGTCTACCTTTGATACACAATACATTTTTGCATTTGGAAAAGTTAGAGAAAACTCAGTTCACTTGTTTTGAAAACCCAAGGCGTGGCTTGGTCAAACCTGGTCAAACGAGTGAGTAAATGACCTCAAATGAAAAACTTTTGAATACAAGGTAGATAGAGCTCATCAAGATACACATTCCATACATAGGACATTTTTGTATTTGAGAAAGTGTTTGTAAACTCTAGTCACAAAGTCTTGAATCACAGATAGACTTTATGAAACTACATGCGGGACTTGTGGATTTAGAACTGCACTTTCTTAACACTTTGTTAAATGAAAAAATGTCCTATATATCAAATGTAGATATTGATGAGTGGAAAAAAATTGCTATTCATGACTTTCGGAGTTGGGGCCGTCTAGGGTCCCGAAAACGTGCGTGTAGCAGTGAAAATTTGAAATTTCAAAATTTTTGTGGTTCAAACCATCTCAGATGAAAAGTTGACTATTACAACAAATGTGTATCTTGATAAGGGGAACAAACTTTGTATTCATGACTTTTGCATCTGAGACCGTCTCGGATCCGGTCAAAGTGTATTTTCTAAAAAATCCAATGTTTGACTTGGTCAAACTAGGTCAAACTAGGCAATAAAATACCTCCAATGAAAATCCAATGTTTGAAAATCCATCCAATGTTTTATTCAAAATGTTCAAATGAAAACTGTTTCAAATAATTCAAATTTACATAAATCTGAATTTTATTTCTAAAAACATTTGATTTTTATATATTTAAAAAACATGGAATTGTTTAAAATTTTACACTTCATATATATAAATCAATCAAAAATACAATAGCTTAATTTTATTTTATAAATATATTTTTAAGGTTAAGTATAAACTGTATGATAGTTTAAATTTATTTTATTTAAGAAAAAATAAAAATTTGGTAATTAACCACTGTAAGGGCGGTTCTAGACCTCAACCGCCCTTACAGTGTTCCTGCCCTAAATATATAGTAGCCGGCTGAGGGGAGGCGCATTTGGCTAAGTCGTGGGCGTTATTCTTCCTCTTGACGCCGCCGCCAGGCTGCCAAACTGGCCCGCCGGCGCCGCCGCAGCCACAGCCGTGTGCTCCGCCTCCTCCACTCCTCGAGCTCTCCTCCCTCTCCCCCTTTGCCGGTGCGCGTGCCACGCCACCACTCTGCTACCGGGAACCCTAGGTCACCCGGTTGGAACCCTAGCCACCACCGGGAACCCTAGGTCACCCTAGCCGCCACCGCTACGAGTCGGGGACCTCCGTCGTCCCTCTTCTTGGCGACCTGCTCCGTCCGCTCCGTCCGCGACCTTGGCGACCTGCTCCATCCGCGACCTTGGCGACCTACTCCGTTCGCCACCCGTCCGCGACCTGCTCCGTCCGCGACATTGGCGACCTGCTCCGTCCGCGAACTGCTCCGACGCCACTGGTGGGCCGGAGCTCCACGCGTGGCCGCCTGCTAGGAACCCTAGCCGCCACCCGTCCGCGACTTTCTCTCCTTCTCCTCCAAAGGTACTGCCCCCTCCTCTCTTTGAGTTCTAACCAGTGGATGATAATTGTTGGGTTACTCACACTCAAATTGATTTGGTACACTACTTCTAGTTGCTCTGCATTGAGTTAAAACCATAGCCTTATTTATTCTGGTGGCCAGTGGTTGCTGAGTTTTAATTCTATGATGTTGAGTACAATAAATTATTTGGGGAGGTGATGGGTTGGTACTCATGTTTCAGATATCTTGAGAGCCAATTGGTGCATATTCTTACATTTGTTGTGCCTTTGGTGACATTCTTTCAGTTGGTATGGTGTGGGGATGCACACATTTGTAGTAACAGTAGGATCTGTCTAGTGCACACAAATTTACTGAATACACTGAATGTTTGTGTTTTAACATGTGGATTGATAGTGCAAACATGTGGATTGATAGTGCAACCATCTAAATTATCTTATTCTTATGCAATTATGCTACATTCTTGACTGTTCTCCCTCTTGATTAGTACTTGATTTCTGCTACACATTCTTTTTCTTCTTTGATACAGTCATTGTGCCTTACTATCTCTATATCAACTAAAAATGAATAGTATGATAAACAAAGATAGTCCCTCTTGATTAGTACTTGCTGTCTACTATCTCTTGATTAGTACTTGTTGTCTACTATCTCTTGATTAGTACTTGCTGTTTGCTACTTAATGCAATACTGTTATCCCTCTTAATTAGTACTTGCTCGATTTTAGTTCTAGGTAGCTTACTGTCCAATTGTGTTGATTTGTGGTGGCTTACTGTCATTTTGATTTGTGGCTTACTGTAATCCTACTACTACTGCTTTTCTACTCCAACTATACTACTACTCTCTACTAATCATACATCATGACAGTTTTATATACTGAGGCATAATTACTGTTGTTTATATAGCAGGCTGCTTATATGCCACTCCTCTCTACTACTATTTGTGGTGGCTTACTAGCATAATTTTGAATTGATGACATTTTTTGAACTGTGCTCCTCTATACTACTACTATACTCTCTCTCCTCTACTATTGTTTTGCCGATGATGAAATTGTCTAATTCAATACATTATTTTAGAATATGAGCTGATGATCCAAAACTGATAAGTAACTTGGCATCATTACTAGCCGCCTCTATAGTGCCTTCTTCTCTGTTTTGATGCCTTGATGCTCCAAGTTCTTGATCAAATGATGCTAGACATGTTTCTGAGGCCTTTTTTAAACCTTTCCCTCTCCTCACCTCTACTTCCTCTCTGCTCCTTCTATCTCTCTTCTATTTTCTACTCTCATCCTCTCTCCAACACTACTGCACTAGTCTACTACTAGTGCTAGCTGCTGCTCTACTCTAGTACTCTACTAGTACTACACTACTGTTGGGGCTTACTGTAATCCTACTACTACTGCTGTTGTGCCCAACTCTACTACTACCCTCTCTACGACAGTTTTATAAACTGTGGTCCTCTATACTACTACTCCTCTCCTCTCCTACTACTTCTATGATTTTTCTTCTCTCCTTTGTTTTGCCGATGATGAGATTGTCTAAGTCCATTCATTGTATGGAATATGAGCTGATGATCAAGAACTTGTGAGGAACTTGGCATCGTTACCAGCGGCCCCTATATGACCTCATCTTCTCTATTACGATGCCTTTATGCTCCAAGTTCATGATCAAATGATGATTGACATGGTACTGAGGCCTTTACTACTTGTACTACTTTTTTTCAAAATTTCTTGCTCGATGATACAAAAGGTGTAGTGAGACAACATGACAGTCAAATACCCATAGCTTCTCCTAGACCGAAAGCTTCGGGGGGAAACTCGTCTCGAATGGAGTGCCATTGGATACTAGCCTCCCCCCGAGGTTTTTGGTCTTGTAGTGCAAATGGGTTTTCTCTTAACCTATTACTGACTGTCATATAAGTCTATGATCTATGATCACCACAGAGCAGCGGATGGCTCTATAAAGCAGCAACCCGCTAATTTGAGGGCACATGAGTTTCTTCTTCTTCTTCTTCTTCTTCTTCTTCTACTACCGATTACTAATTTGTCTCCTTTGTCTGTTCTCTCTCCTATCTTCTCCTCTCATCTGCTGCTGCTACTACTAAAGCACTGCTACTACTACTAAAGCACTGCTGCTCTCTCTTCTCCTCTCTTCAACCTACTTCTCTATTTTGATGCCTTGATGCTCTAAGTTCTTGATCAAATGATGGTAGACATGTTTCTAAGGCCTTTTTTAAACCTTTCTCTCTCCTCAACTCTCCTTCCTCTCTGCTCTTTCTATCTCTCTTCTATTTTCTACTCTCATCCTCTCTCCAACACTACTGCACTAGTCTACTACTAGTCCTAGCTGCTGCTCTACTCTAGTACTCTACTAGTACTACACTACTGTTGGGGCTTACTGTCATTTTAATTTGTGGCTTACTGTAATCCTACTACTACTGCTGTTGTGCTCCAACTCTACTACTACTGCACTAGTCTACTACTAGTGCTAGCTGCTGCTCTACTCTAGTCCTAATTCTACTCTTCTCTCCTACTTCTATGATTTTTCTTCTCTCCTTTGTTTTGCCGATGATTAGATTGTCTAAGTTCATTCATTATATGGAATATGAGCTGATGATCAAGAACTTGTGAGGAACTTGGCATCGTTACCAAATGATGATTGACATGGTACTGAGGCCTTCTCTGTTTTGATGCCTTCTTCTTTATTTTGATGCCTTGATGCTCCAAGTTCATGATCAAATGATGGTAGACATGTTTCTGAGGCCTTTTTTAAACTACTACTACTACTTGGATGTATGGTTTGCCAAGGTACTCACAAACCTATGCTGATGAGGTGGACAAATTTATTACAATCGCGGTGAATCATGCAAAGACGTTGTCAGCAGGAAATAATTGTTCAGTTATTTGTCCCTGTAAAGATTGCAAGAACCACTTAGCAACTTATGATGTGGAAATCATCAGATCACATCTGATTAGGCGAGGATTTGTCCCGAACTACACAGTATGGCTTCATCATGGTGAAGTAATGTTTCTTGATGGCAACCATGATGACCAAGAAGACGATGCTGAAGAAGGCCAATTGTTGTCCCAATACGCAGACATGTTTGAAGCACAAATGCAACATGATTCAGCAAATGAACAAGCACATGGTGATGATGCCGGTGGTGTCGACAATAATGATGGGGATGTTGGCGGTGTTGACAATAATGATGTTGGAGCATGTGAGGGGGATGTAGAAAACTTTGACAACTTAGAGGAAATGCTTCGGGCCATTGGACCAGAAATACTACAACAGAAGAAGGGTCTAGAAAATCTAGAGCGGGTGAAAACAGCGTCAAAGGAGACTGTGTATGGTGTCGAGAAGGGTTGTCCAACACATTGGACACTGCTCCGTTTTATGCTTGAGCTACTCATCCTGAAGGCTAAGTACGGCTGGTCAGACTACAGTTTTGACGATCTGTTGCATCTTCTGTTATCTGTGCTACCACTGCCGAACTTAGTTCCCTCCAACACATACCATGCTAAGAAGGTCATAAGTCCATTGACAATGGGTGTTGAAAAGATCCATGCATGCCCCAACCATTGTATCCTTTTTCGTGGTGAAACGTTCGAAGGTCTGGATAAATGTCCTCGTTGTGGGGCAAGTCGGTACAAGGATAATGACCTTTACAGTGGCGGAGAAGCCTCCACCGGGAACAAGAGGAGTAAGAAGGGTTCCAAAAAGGTGGTACAAGAATCTCGACCTCCAGAGGACACCCCATTAGGCAACGACGCAAAGAAGAGAAAAATTCCTGCCTTGGTAATGTGGTATCTGCCAGTGACCGACCGCTTGAGGCGTATTTTTCTGAACCCTAAGGAAGCCGCGCTCATGACATGGTGGGACGATGAGCGGTGGGACGATGAGCGCTCATGACTACTACTACTACTACTACTACTACTACTACTACTACTACTACTACTACTACTACTACTACTACTACTACTACTACTACTACTACTACTACTACTACTACTACTACTACTACTACTACTACTACTACTACTACTACTACTACTACTACTACTACTACTACTACTACTACTACTACTACTACTACTACTACTACTACTACTACTACTACTACTACTACTAAAGCACTGCTGCTCTCTCTTCTCCTCTCTTCAACCTACTACTACTACTACTAAAGCACTGATGTCTCTCTTCTCCTCTCTTTAACCTACTACTACTACTACTACTACTACTACTAAAGCACTACTGCTACTACTACTACTAAAGCGCTGCTGCTGCTGCTGCTACTACTAATACTAATGCTGCTGCTACTGCTGCTGCTACTACTACTACTACTACTACTACTACTACTACTACTACTACTAAAGCACTGCTGCTCTCTCTTCTCCTCTCTTCAACCTACTACTACTACTACTACTAAAGCACTACTGCTACTACTACTACTAAAGCACTGCTGCTGCTACTACTACTACTACTAATGTTGCTGCTGCTACTACTACTACTACTACTACTACTACTACTACTACTAAAGCACACTTTATTCCTTTCATCTATTAGAACAAATCACGAAATGACACGGACAACAAGCAATGCAGCCCGATCCAACGAACATGAAGAGCACCCTAGCCCTAGAGAGCAAGAAATACATGATCAGTTTTCTCAGGAACAGTTTGATGAAGAAGTGGGCAATGGTGTAGCATTTATGCTTACTCAGGAGGAGTCTGGCGAGGAGCAAGGGGGAGAAGCAAGAAGAGGAGAGACTGATGAAGGATCTAGCAAGGACGATGACTCAACCTCGGGATATGAAAGTCCTGAGGATCCACACCCATGTGAACCTAGACGGAAGCCAACGACGGATGAGTTAGACAAGGACTTTGACCCAAACGAGGAGGTAGGGATATGAAGGTCACTTAGTAAATCATAAATTTTGGTAACGATATGGCTATGTTACCTCTACTAACACTTTGACCAGTTGTTTATACAGGTCCCTCCTAAACCTCCAAAAAGACCACGTCGGCGTCCGGCACGTTTCGCCGGACACGACGGGGCAAGGGAAAGGAGGGCAGAGGCAACAGGCACAGAGACTACCATTGTGGCCTCTGCTCCGCAACCTGAAGGCACAACCTCGGCCTCGACTACCAAAGTGAAAAGGAAAGGAGGGGTCAGAAAGCCAAACCACTATCCAAATGCAAAAATGGTTTATGTGATTGATGAGGTTGGGGAAGAAGGGCAGATCCTTAAGCTAAAGGAGTTCCAATCAAAATTCCGCAATGCAATTGGGGCCCTAGTCAGAGACAAGTTGAACCCATCAATCCGTAATTGGCACGACTATCCAGAGGACATAAAGGATGACCTATGGAAAAATCGTCTGTTGGTCAATTTTAATTTTAGGATTCCGGCAGAGAAGCTACCCCTAGTAAGACGACGTGCTATGAAGATGATGGGAGAATCCTTTCGACGTTGGAGGAATGAGCTGAACACCGAGTACATCAAAAAGGGGTTAACTCCGTACCATAAGTATGGACACATCACTCCTACTATCTGGGCGTTGCTCGTGGCTGAGAAGACTGCACCAGAATCTTTGGCCTTAAGTGAAAGAACAGCTTGCAGGCGAAGAAGAACATCCACCACCCTTGTCTAGGCCCCGTGGCTACGAGGGCAAGGAAGAGATGTTTAGAAAGATGGAAGAGGAGGCCGTAGCTGCTGGGAATACAAAAGTAATGAAATTGAAGCCACGCACCAAGCGTTGGGTCTTTGCAAGGAATCTTGAAGAATCAGGCAGCAGTATGAAATTTGCCAAGCCAGAGACCGAGGAGGCAGTGTCAAGGATAATGAAATATTCTGAAGACATCGAGAAGGGCTCATTCACTCCTTCTAGAGAGAAGTACGAGCTTAGCCTTGGATTGGGAAACCCTGAGCACCCAGGCCGTGTCAGGGGGTTAGGGAAACATAAGACCTGGAAGGAAGGATTTTGAGAGGATGTAGAGATGTACAAGAAACATGGTAGAAACCAGGAGGAGAGTCTTGCCACCCTAGTGAAGACCCTAGTTGCCAAGGAACTACAGGAGCAAGGACTGTCTACTGAGCGACGGTCACAAATGGAGCCGCCTAGGGATTTGGTTCTAGTTGGTAGCCCTCCAAATGTTCAAAGCAGCCAAGGTTCTAATGCAGCCTCCACCTCAGTCGATCACATACGGGTGCCAACTCGTTGCATCCTGTTGATTCCCATCGGTAGGGGACAGGAGATGGCTGAGGTGGCAACAGGTCTGGAACATCCTCCAATTCCAGGCGACATCTGGCACCATAAACCGGTCCCGACCGACTATAGTAAGGTTGAGGTGCATACCGTGAATCCCGAGTACGCGAAGCATAAGATTGAACACCCAACTAGCGAGGGGATTCGTGAGCTTGGACTACTCATGAAACAGTTCATCCTCTAGTACAAAAAGGATATTGTGTTGAATGTTTCCTCGCCAACTCCAAGTGATGTACACCTGGAGAGAGTCCACCTTGAGGATGGAGAGGTGTATTCACCGTCTCATGAGGACCACTTGATGCATGAGAGGGTACCAGCTTCTCCAACCGCTGGTGAGCAAGGGGTCGAGCTAGGGCATGACGAGTCGCCACATGAGCCTCAAATAGGTGAACCTTCTGTAGCTCGTGCGGAGCCAGAGCATGAGACGCCACATGTGCCTCAGAGTCCGCAACCTTCTACAGCTCGTGCCGAGCCAAAGCGTGACGAGACACCACATGTGCCTCATAGCCCAAAACCTTCTACAGCTCATGCCGAGTCAGAGCATGACGAGACACCACATGTGCCTCCTAAGCCACAACATTCTCCAGCTCGCCCCGAGCAAGGCCATGATGAGATGGCACAGACTTTTCAACAAGCACCGCCGACACATGAAGAACTACTCCCTCTAGTATGTGAAGCTCGTGAAAAGATCCCCATCATGATAAGGTCGACAGGGTCAAAATCTTTTGTGGATATGAACGTCTTGGGTATGTACAAGTGGTATGCTCATGACCAGTTCAAGCCTAAGAACCAAGGCCCGAACAAATTTGCCTACAGGATGCCCACTGACACCTCAGACTACACAACGATAACAAAGTATCCAGATGTTGAAACCATCAAGTGGTCAAAGGATTGCCCGAAAGAATATGTAAAAGGCAAACGTTTCCTACCAAACCGGGTCTTGTGTAAGATGCCATATGGAATGAGAAGGTTCCATGATTGGTACTACTTGCATGTTTCACGTACAGAACTGAATGTGTTGGAAGCAGTAATACCTGCTCGCACATTTGGAGGCCCTGCTTCGGGTATTGCCTTTGACTTCAGCGACATCCAATCATGCTTTCACCTTAGTTCAATGTCGATGAATCTGATTCGCACTTGGTGCCTGTAAGTCCTCTTCCTCTTGATATGATTTGAAAGTAACCTAGTTGGATTTTGCTAAAACTAACTTACGTCATGATTTTTAGAATGCAAGCAAACTTTATGAAATCTACACGCTCAACGAAAGCCGGGTATGTAGACCCTATGCCTGTAGCACAAATAAATTTTAATTACCCATCGAGATGGGAATTGGATGCGCCACAGCTAGCTGCTGGAGGGACGTTGGCGGAGAAAGAAAAGATCCGTGCGGCCAAAATAAGAGAAGAGTCTCTTAAGGTTGCGGCGTGGATTGCCGTATGTTTAAAGAATCTCCAACACTTCGAAACAATATGGATTCCATACCACTTCAAGTAAGTTCGATTAATTGTATACTTAACGATTGTTCGGTTTATCTTATTTTGATGCAAAGGTACTTATGTGTTTATTTAAAATTGTTGTAGCAATCACTGGATAGTCATAGGTGTCGATGTCGGGATGAACATGGCATGGATTTGTGATTCTGCAGATTTTGACCCTCACACATATAAAGACTTCATGTCAATTCTCATTACGTAAGCAAATTTGTAATCCTAGTAACCTTATATGATTCACTTTAAATCGACTTCTACATACTATAAGTCACATCGATTCTCATTCAAACAGGGCATTCAGGGCCTATGTCAAGAATCACAAAGGAAGGCATGATCCAGGTCTGGGGAGCCACTTGCGTTTCAAATCTCTATGTTCGGTAAGTTGGACTTAGTTTGGCATAAAATTACTAATTTTTTCAGTACTTATACTTGACACATCTCCATTTGCAAATTGAAACAAAGTTTCCCAAGCAAAGGCCAGGGAGTCTGCATTGTGGATACTATGTATGTGCTTTCATCAGTAACACAAAAGGCTACAGGAGACACCCTGAATTGGTAAGTTTGAATCTCTTAGTGGGTTGTAGTATGAAAACATAGTATTTCTCACTTAGCTTTGCAATATTTTCTTTACACTAGACCTAAACTTGTCTTTTACGATCTTGTAGTGGAAAGAAGAAAAAGGACTAAAAAGGGATGTCTACAGAGATGATGACCTCTTAGAGATTGTCGGTGACCTTTGCAACTTTATAATGGACCATGTTGTTTATTACAAAGGTGATTACCATAACCCACAGTCCGACTTAGGTAGCAATCCTCTTTACCAGCACCTCCGTCAGTGGGATAGGCTATGTCTAGGTCGTTGATTACATGTGAACTTGTTGGAATGGACTGTGATCGATTTGTATTAGTACTTGAAAAATTTTGGACTCTTTTGGATGGATTTGTAATGGACTTGGAAACATTTTGGACTTGAAATGTGTTATTATAAATGTGGTGCTGTGTATATGTATGGATATTTATGTTATGAATCTATGATGTTGAGAATCTGATTATATATGTATATATGTAAGTGGTGCTGTGCTGTGCTGTGCTGTCAACTCGATTATTGTAATTTTTATTTTTTTCTGAAAAATAACTGTAGGGGTGGTTCTAGATTGAGCCGCCCTTGCAAATGCGAACAATAGAGGCGGCTGAGACACAAGCCGTCCTTACTAATGCTCACTATAAGGACGGCTGGAAGCACCAGCCGCTCTTACAGTGGTCACTAGTAAGGGCGGTTGTTGTTTCCAACCGTCCTTACAGTGGGCCACTGTAAGGGCGGCTGGTGTTGAACCGCCCTTACAGTGAATTCTACTGTAAGAGCGTTTGCATAAGGGCGGCTGGGCCAGCCGCCCTTACAGAGCTTATTTAGCCGCCCCTACTGTACCTGACTGTAGTAGTAACCACAAGTGGGCGGAGAAACCCTATAGCCTCGAGCTTGTGGTAGAGGGGGCCCATGGCCCTGAGCTTGTGGCCTCGAGCAGATATGGCAGAGGGATGGAGAGGGGATGCGGCAGCCGCTGGCTGATAGGAAGAAAGTCTTGGCAGTGGACAGTGGTAGAAATAATAAATGTTAAAAAAAGTTGAGCTAGGTTATGACAAATACTCTGACTGGTGGACTTGTCCAAATTTTGAGCATCAGTGAGGTGGGATGAGCGTGCGAATGAAAACAAGGGCTATATATATACCGATTGATGGTTGGACCTAGTTATTAAATTTTTACCGTCCAATGGTTCAATGGTAAATGTAAGTATGCATGCTGATTGATGTGGAGTATGTACAACCTCATATAGCGAAGCGACCAAACGATCTATTAGAAATTCATGCCGACCAATGGTTCAACGGTAATCTTCTACTTTACTGACTTGTCTGACGCTAATTTGTAATTGTGGTACAGTGTTCAGATCGAGCCTCTTACTTTTATAGGCCTAACTAGGAGCTTTACTGGAGTGAGTTTTTTTTGTCCACTAGCCCCAAGTCTTCATTCTTGGTCAATGCCATTTGACGCTTGCTTTGAAACACTGACTTTGTGCCTATACATAACCTGGATTGAGAGGTGGAGAGGCCCAAGGTTGATACCAAATAAGATCAAGAGCAGGCTTGACTTATTGCTCTCAGCACGCCCAATCCAACCTTTACTGCTACATACATTTGAAAATGAGACTTATTGCACTCTTCCTCTCCATATATAATCTCGTACGACCTTATCTGAAAAAAAATCTCCTACGGATGTGGTATCTCTTCAGTTTCTTGGTAGGGATAAAAAAAATTATTGCTATGTGGTGATAGATACGGATGGCTAAGATCATAACAAAAAACGTGAGATGGAATAATAACTCAAATTGTGAACAAGAGAAGTGGAAAATGTTTAACTAGTTAATTAATCAAGGAATGTGGTCTTAGGAATATTATTAACATAATTAGGACAAGTTACAAAAAGTCACCTACAACCTAGCTAGGGTTTGTTAAGGCACCGAAGAAGAGGAGGTCCGAGACGATGGGGTCGAGGTCAGCCACGAGGTGGCTGCAGACGTAGGGTGCCCACTACCACGTCGAGAGGCATTGAAGCCGTGGAGGAGGAGCACAGGTCACCACGCGGGGGGCGCGGGTGCGTAGACGTGGACGACAATGTTGGTGTTGGCCGGTGGAGGGAGGCAGAGAGAGAAGGGGGCGGAGACTTGCGAGAGGAAGCAGACCTAGAGGAAGCGATTGCTTGCGGCTAATAGAGAAGCTGAGGAGGTGAAAGGTCCAAATGGCTAGAGGGGGGGGGGTGAATAGCCTATTTGAATTTTCTACAAACTTCAACTAGATAAGTTGATTAGTAAAACAAAAGGCGAAGCTATTCTAGCACTAGCACAATTAAGCTATGCAAGCCACCTACACAAGTCTCGCAAGAAAGCTAAACACTAGTTACAACAAGAAAGCACAACTAGAAGCTTGTTACAGTCCTAAACAAGATAGCTAAGCTAAACAAGCTACACAACTAGCAAGGTATGCACATAAGTAAAGGAGAGGGAAGTGATTGTTATACCAACATTGTAGAGTAGAAATATAGTCAATCAATCAATCACAATTACAAGAGAATCCTCGGCAAGAGATGACACAAGATTTTTTACCGAGGTTCACTTGCTTCCCGGCAAGCTAGTCCTCGTTGTGGTGATACACCCACTTGATGGATCACGAGCTAATTGGCAATTCAAAGCCAAACCCTCAACGGGTGCCCAACATCCACTCATAAGATGGGGATCCTCCAAGCCACGAGCAATCCACTAGAGTAGCCAATTGCGATCTCCCACGGGGAACGCTCAACCCCATGCGTTCGGTGCTCTAGGGTTGGCCATGTGTTCTCTTTTGAATCTCGCACGTCAAACTCTAACGGTCACCTGTGGACCACCGGACGCGACTAAATGGGCACCGGACGTGTCCGGTACTCACCGGTCTCGTGCGCAGAGAGTTTGTCAAACTCACAACCTCACCGGACTCCGAGCACCGGACGGTCCGGTGCTCACCGGACTTATGCGCAGAGAGGGTTGCAAAACGCCCTCACACCGGACGCACACCAACGGACGCACCCAGAGCGTCTGGTGCTCTCAAACAGATACCCTCTGCTTCAGTCAGGCCACACCGGACGCATGAACAGAGAACACCCTGCGTCCGGTGCTCAACCCTAGCAGGGTCAAGCACTGACAGCACACCGGACGCTAGGGACAGCGTCCAGTGCCTCTGCGCTTTGTGTCCGGTGAGTGTTTCTCAGAGAGAAAACACTCCCGTGACTTCTCCAAATTTTCCACCGGCACAATGGAAAATATACACTTATTTTTCTCAAAAGCGCCGAATCCCGCCCCTCTCAACCCTATGAACTCCACCTCCTTTGTAAATATGCTAACACCAACAAGTGTCCACCACCAAAGTGCATGTGTGTTAGCTTTTTACAAACATTTTCACCAAAGGAGTTAAGTTAGCACTTTACTAGATCCTAATGCATATGCTCAAGATATGGACCTAGTAGCACTTGATTCGAGAGATGACCCGTGATTTCCCCTCTTGGTAGTCGGCTATCTATCCTAAATCCGGTCAATCACTTCTCTACTCATCTTAGACCGGCAAAAGTAAAACTCTATGTTTATACCTTTGCCTTGATAACTTTGCTCCTTGTCTATCACCATGATCTTCACTTTATGTTTCATCCCTTTGTGATCATGTGGCCACCTTTCCATGCCACCATGCACCTTCATCACATGTGTTGCTATGCCTAACTCAAATCACTTACACACAAGGCATTAGCAACTTGGTGTCATTAATTACCAAAACCAAACTTGGGCTTTCAATCTCCTCCTTTTTGGTAATTGATGACAACCATCACAAAGATATGAAATGAAATCATAATGAACTTGAATTGCTTGTCCAAAGCATTTTAATCATGAGACAAGATTGGACAACCATTTCAATTTTGGTTTTGGTAGTACTAGCTCTCCCTACATATGTGCTTCCATGAGTTTGGTTCAAGTTTGCACATATGCATGAATTGGAATTTTGGGAGATTTATTACTACCAAAATGATGCTAAGGTATATAGAATGGACCTCTGAAGCGTGATACCAATCGGAGTTGCCAATATACCATCCTTAGCACCAATGTAGCTAGACATACATCAAAAACTCAAGATACCTCGTGAGATCACATTATATGTCTAGATGCCACATCAAAATAAAACTCTATGCTAGAATTCAAAGCATCATTCAAGTTCTATTTCTAGCAAGCACCAATCAAAACAAGTGTAGTGAATTTAAACTTGCAATGCAACACCTCATTATGTTAGTGCACATTCAAATGCAACAAAAAGTTCATGAGCTTGCTCCCCCTATTTGTGTGCTCAAGTTTAAAAAAAATTTCTTTCTTTTCTCTCCCTATCTTTGTTTCTCTCCCCCTTTTTGACTTTATCTTTGTTTCTCTCCCCCTTTGTCACCAATGACCACAAAGGTTTACATTTTAGTGAGAAATAAGTCAATCAATGTGAGGGTCAAACTATGGTTCAATCTAGATCACTTGCCTAAAACATGTAATTCGGTTTGATCCAAGGACAAGCTTTTTCACACCTCATAAAGTATAAGGGTTATCTGTTGAATTACACATCATAAGCTCATATTCTAGATTCAACACTAGGCTTGAAAACTCTCAAACATGTCATATGCTACCACTAGATCAAACAACCATAGAAACTATAGTGGTACCATACATACATCAAATCCTTTTGATTTTCATGAATGAGCCTATTGTCATGCAAACATGTCTATATGTTCTAATCATGTCCTTAGCAAAGTATGAATGCTATGTCAACCAACTTTACCTTGCTTTGTTGGAGGAGAGGCATGTCATATATAAATGTGGGGGTGCACTCATCTAAAGTTGGAGAAGTCAAGTATGTTCAACTCATTTCTTAACTTGCAAAATCTCTTCTCATCAAGTGGCTTTGTGAAGATGTCGGCTAGCTGATCTTCGGTGCTAATGCTTTCTATGCTAATATCACCCTTTTGTTGATGATCTCTTATGAAATGGTGCCTTATGTCAATGTGCTTGGTTCTTGAATGTTGAACCAGATTTTGTGTCATCTTGATTGCACTCTCATTGTCACATAGCAAAGGCACATTCTTGAATATGATTCCAAAGTCATTCAAGGTGGCTTTCATCCAAAGCAATTGTGCACAACAACTACCGGCACTAATGTATTCGGCCTCAGCAGTTGATAGTGCAACACTATTTTGTTTCTTGATGACAATGAAACTAGAGACCTTCCTAGCAATTGACAAGTGCCACTTGTGCTCATTCTATCAATTTTGCATCCACCATAGTCGGAGTCCGAATATCCAATCAACTCAAAGTTAGACCCCTTGGGATACCATAATCTAACATCATGAGTGCCCTTGAGATATCTTAATATTCTTTTGGTTGCCTTCAAGTGACTCTTCCTAGGTGAAGCTTGGTATCTTGCACATTTGCACACACTAAACATCACATCCGGCCTTGAAGCGGTGACATAGAGCAAACATCCAATCATGGACCGAAATAGCTTTTGATCTACCATGTTGCCACTAGCATCACTACCTAATTGATCATTTGTGCCCATAGGTGTGCTCATTGGTTTAGCTTCTTGCAACCCAAACTTCTTGATCATGTCCTTGATGTATTTGCCTTGACTCACAAAAGTGTCATCCTTCATTTGCTTGATTTGAAGACCAAGGAAGTAACTAAGCTCTCCTATCATGGACATCTCAAACTCATTTGCCATCATTTTTCCAACCTCTTCACAAAAATCTTGATTAGTTGATCCAAAGATGATATCATCAACATAGATTTGCAACACAAACAAGTCATTGCCTAGCTTCTTGGTGAAGAGGGTAGTGTCAACCTTTCCCATCTTGAACCCTTTAGAGAGAAGAAAATCTCTCAATCCCTCATACCATGCTCTAGGTGCTTGCTTCAAACCATACAATGCCTTCTTGAGCTTGTACACATGGTTGGGTTTCTTGTCATCTTCAAAACTGGGAGGTTGTTCAACACAAACTAACTCATTGATGTATCCATTTAGAAATGCACTCTTTACATCCATTTGATAGAGCTTGATGTTGTGGGCACAAGCATAGGCTAATAATATTCTAATTGCCTCCAAGCTTGCAACCAGTGCATATGTTTCTCCAAAGTCAAGACCTTCAACTTGAGTGTAGCCTTGTGCTACTAATCTTGCTTTGTTTCTCACAACTACACCATCTTGATCTTGCTTGTTTCTAAAGACCCACTTGGTACCAATCACATTGTAGTTCTTTGGCCTCTTAACAAGCTCCCACACTTGATTTCTTGTGAAGTTGTTCAATTATTCATGCATGACATTTACCCAATCGGAATCCTTCAATGCATCTTCTATTTTCTTTGGTTCCTCAAATGAGACAAATGAGTAGTGCTCACAAAAGGATGCAAGCCATGATCTTGTTTGCACACCACTTTGAATACCACCAATGACTTGATCTAATGGATGATCCCTTGCTATGCTTGTAGGTTGGAGTATTTGGAGTTGATTGCTTCCACTCTTCCACTTGCTTGACTTTGATTTTGATCATCATCATGAGAGTCACTAGTACTTGCTTGATTTGTATCAATTTGCACTTCTTGATTGATCATGTGAATGTCATTATCATCATCAACTTGCATTGGCCTTATGTCACCAACATCCATGTTCTTCATTGCATTTGCCAATTGATCTCCTCTCACATCATCAAGATTTTGAACTTCATTTTGAGATCCCTCGGTTTCATCAAACTCCACATCATGGACTTCTTCCAATGTGCCATTTTTTAAGTTCCAAACTCGATATGCTTTGCTTGTGGTGGAATAACCAAGTAAGAACCCTTCATCACATTTCTTCTCAAACTTGCTCAATCTAGTGCCTTTCTTGAGAATGTAGCATTTGCAACCAAACACTCTAAAGTATGCAATGTTGGGTTTTCTTCCATTCAATAGCTCATATAGTGTCTACCCAAGCTTCCCATGGCAATAGAGACGGTTGCTACAATAGCAAGCCATGTTGATGGCTTCACTCCAAAATGAATAACTAACATTGTATTCACTAAGCATTGATCTAGCCATATCAATCAAAGTTCTATTCTTTCTTTCAACTACACCATTGGATTGAGGAGTGTATGTTGGAGAGAATTGATGTCCAATGCCAAGATCATCACATAATTCCTCAATTCTTGTGTTCTTGAATTAACTACCATTGTCACTTCTAATCTTCTTGATAGTGGTTTCAAACTCATTTTGCACCCTCTTGACAAAGGACTTGAATAGATCACAAACATCACTCTTGTCATAGAGGAAGAACACCCAAGTGTATCTATTGTATTCATCTACTATCACAAATCCATATTTGTTGCCACTAATGCTAGTATATGTTGTTGGCCCAAATAAATCCATGTGCAATAGCTCAAATGCCTTTGATGTGCTCATTTCACTTTTCTTAGAATGTGCATTTCCAACTTGCTTTCCAGCTTGACAAGCACTACATGGTTTATCCTTCTCAATGGTGACATCCTTTAAGCCTCTAACTAAGTCATGCCTCAATTGTTTGTTCAATTGTTTCATTCCAACATGACCAAGGCTTCTATGCCACAACCAACCCAAACTTGATTTGCTAATTAGGCAAGATGTCAATTGAGTGTCACTATCATTGAAGTCAACCAAGTTTAAGCTACCATGCCTAAACCCTTTGAATATCAAGTTTGATCCATCAACACTAACCACCTCAACATCATCACTACCAAAGATACACTTGAAACCAAGGTCACAAGTTGTGCAATTGACAAGAGATTAAAATCAAGGCTCTCAACTAGCAACACATTTGATATGCATGTCATTTGAGATAGCAATTTTACCAAGCCCTTTGACCTTGCCTTTCTTGTTGTTGCCGAAGGTGATAGAATCAAAGCCACCATTTTGACTAGTATCAATTGACTTGAACATACAAGACTCTCCGGTCATATGTTGAGTGCACCCACTATCAAGCACCCAATGCCTTCCTCCGGCTTTGTAATTGACCTACAAGACAAGATCAATTCTTTTTAGGTACCCAAACTTGATTGGGTCCTCCAAGGTTAGCAACTAAGCTCTTTGGTACCCAAATGGCTTTCTTCTTTGAGCCCATCCATGGTGCACCAATGAACTTAGCATGAACACCTTTTGTATCTTTGGTAAGCACATAGAAAGAATTGAGCTTAATTGAGGATACATGAGCTTTGGGTTTCTTGTTCATGCATTGTTGCTCTAGGTGACCAACTTGCTTGCAAGCTTTGCAATACCGGCCATTATTCTTCACAAAACTAATCTTGTGAGGAGCAAAGGTGGCCTTGCCTTTCTTGGGGTTATAGCCCAATCCTTCTTTATAGAGAGAAGCTCTTTGGCTGCCCAAGCACATAAGCAAGCGGTCCTCACCAGCATAAGCCTTGGCTAATGTGTGATTGAGCTCTTTCACCTCCTTCTTGAGAATTTCATTCTCAACTTTTAGTGTGGTGTCACAAGTGAAACCATCACTACTAGATGAGGATGATGTAGATGTGCTACATGAAGGGTTAGTAGAAGCAACAACAATAGGCTTACTTAAGATATCACATGTTAGGCCTATGTTGCAAGTTTTAGCTTTCTCCATTTTAGTAGGCTCATTTTCACACTTGTTAACTAGAGAGGAATGAGCTTCTTCAAGCTTAGTGTGAGTCTTTTGAAGCTTCTTATGGTCTTCCTTTAGACTCTCATAAGATGCTCTAAGCTCATCAAGTTCTTGCTCAAGGGTTTTCTTATCCTTAAGTAAGGCCTTGCACTCCTTTCTAGTTTCTTTATAGTGATGAGTGAAATCTTCTAACATAGTGATTAGTTCATCTTTAGTTGGTTCATCATCATCACTATCACTATCACTAGCATGGTCACTCTCATCATCGGATGATACCTTAGTGGCCTTAGCCATGAAGCATGATGGAGTGTCGAAGATGGAGCTTTTTCCTTGAATTGCAATGCTAGCATGCGCCTTCTTCTTGGTGCTCTCATCATCACTTGAGGAGTCATCACTATCCCAAGTTGCAACATGGGCATCACCCTTCTTCTTGTTTGAGCCTTCCATCTTTTCTTGCTTCTTATTTTGCTTCTTTCTTTCCTTCTTAATAGCATCTTCATCATCACTATCATAGGGACATTTGGCGATGAGATGATCCTTGCTATGGCATCTAAAGCACCTCATGGAATAATCATTCTTCTTGGAGGAGCTCTTCTTTCTTCTTGCCCGATAGCCCTTCTTCTTCTTCATAAATTTGCCAAATCTCTTGACAAGAAGAGCCATCTCCTCATCTTCATCTATCACAAGAGCTTGCTTCTTCTTCACTTGATGATTCTATCTTGGCTTTGCCCTTAGATGAGGAGGCCTTGAATGCCATACTTTTCTTCTTCTCATCATCCTTCTTCTCACCATCCTTCTTCTTCTTCTTGATCAACTCATCCTTCTCATCATCTTCTCTATAAGCATCATCGGTCATCACTTCTTGGAACACTTGTTGGGGAGTTGATTCACTAAGTGTTGTCTTGACTAGAACGGTGATCAATGTGTCAAATCTCTTGGGCAAGCTTCTCAAGAACTTCATAGAGAATTGACTATCCTTCACTTCTTCCCCAAGTGCCTTGAGCTCATTCACAATGACTTGCAATCGGTGAAACATCTCCGGCACACTTTCATCTTCTTGCATCTTGAAGCTTGAGAACTTTTCTTGGAGGATGTATGCTTTCGTGGTCTTGGTGCCCTCAAATGTTTCTTCTAGTTTTGCCCATGCATCATGAGCAATCTCAATGTTTTTGATTTTCTCAAAGGTCTTATCATCAAGAGCTTCATGAAGAGCACTTATTGCAATGTCATTGCATTGAAGCTTCTTTTCTTCAAATGGTGTAGGTGCATTCTCATTTGCAGCCTCAAACTTTGTTGCGGTCACCCTCCAAACTTCTCTATTGATTGACTTGAGATGGGCGGTCATCTTGACCATCCAATAAGCATAATTGGTGCCATCAAAGTAAGGTGCCTTCTTGGTGTTGTTGATATGCAAACTGAGAGCCATTTCTTCACCGTAGGTTGTTAAGCCTCAAATAAACGGTGCCTCGGCTCCGATACCACTTGAAAGGTCCAAATAGCTAGAAGGGGGTGAATAGCCTATTTGAATTTTCTACAAACTTCAACTAGACAAGTTGATTAGTAAAATAAAAGGCGAAGCTATTCTAGCACTAGCACAACTAAGCTATGCAAGCCACCTACATAAGTCTAGCAAGAAAGCTAAACACTAGTTACAACAAGAAAGCACAACCAGAAGCTTGTTACAGCCCTAAACAAGATAGCTAAGCTAAACAAGCTACACAACTAGCAAGGTATGCACATAAGTAAAGGAGAGGGAAGTGATTGTTATACCAACATTGTAGAGTAGAAATATAGCCAATCAATCAATCACAATTACAAGAGAATCCTCGGCAAGAGATGACACAAGATTTTTTACCGAGGTTCACTTGCTTCCCGGCAAGCTAGTCCTCGTTGTGGCGATACACCCACTTGATGGATCACGAGCTAATTGGCAATTCAAAGCCAAACCCTCAGCGGGTGCCGCACATCCACTCACAAGATGGGGATCCTCTAAGCCACGAGCAATCCACTAGAGTAGCCAATTGCAATCTCCCACGGGGAAGGCTCAAGAACCCCTCACAAATCACTTGGTGAGGCTCGAAACAATCTCCAATCACGAGCTCAACACCGCCGCTGCTCCAAGCCGTCTAGGGCATCGGGAAACACCCAAGAGTAACAAGAAATCCGCAGCAAACTCAAGAATCAAGTGCCACTAAATGCAACTCTCAAAGCAATGCACTTGAATCTCACTCAATCTCACTAGGATTAGCAATCAAGCAAGGAGATGAGTGGAGGGAGTGTTCTCTAGCTCAATGTATGACTCAAGTAATCAAATGTGCAAGAGATACCCTCCCAAAGCCGGCCACCTTCTATTTATAAGCCACCTCTAGGAAATAGCCGTTGGCCACTCTCACTGGGCTGAAAACGGAGGCACCGGACGCTACCAAGTGATCACCGGACGCTCAACCCCATGCGTCCGGTGCTCTGGGGTTGGCCACATGTTCTCTTTTGAATCTCGCACGTCAAACTCTAACGGTCACCTGTGGACTACCGGACGTGACTAAATGGGCACCGGACGCGTCCGGTACTCACCGGTCTCGTGCGCAGAGAGTTTGTCAAACTCACAATCTCACCGGACTAGGGGCACCGGACGGTTCGGTGCTCACCATACTTATGCACAAAGAGGGTTACAAAATGCCCTCACACCGGACGCACACCACCGGACGCACCCAGAGCGTCCGGTGCTCTCAGACAGATACCCTCTACTTCAGTCATGCCACACCAGACGCATGAACAGAGAACACCCTACGTCCGGTGCACTGCGTCCGGTGCTCAACCCTAGCTAGGTCAAGCACTGACGGCACACCGGACGCTAGGGACAGCGTCCGGTGCCTCCGCGCTTTGCGTCCGGTGAGTGTTTCTCAGAGAGAAAACACTCCCACGACTTCTCCAAATTTCTCACCGGCGCAATAGAAAATATACACTTATTTTTCTCAAAAGCGTCGAATCCCGCCCCTCTCAACCCTAGGAACTCCACCTCCTTTGTAAATGTGCTAACACCAACAAGTGTCCACCACCAAAGTGTATGTGTGTTAGCTTTTCACAAACAATTTCACCAAAGGAGTTAAGTTAGCACTTTACTACTCAATCCATCCCAAATTGTAAGTCGTTTGACTTTTTTAATATCAAGTTTGACCATTCGTGTTATTCAAAGTTTTGTACAAAATATCACTTTTTTTGTTGTATATATGTTTATTAATAAAAGTTCTTCAAGAATGACTTAAATTTGACTATATTTGCACAAATTTCTTGAATAAGACGAGTGGTCAAACTTGGGATAAAAAAAGTCAAACGACTTACAATTTGGGATGGAGGGAGTAGATCCTAATGCATGTGCTCAAGATATGGACCTAGTAGCACTTGATTCAAGAGATGACCGTGATTTCCCCTCTTGGTAGTCGGCTATCTATCCTAAATCCGGTCAATCACTTATCTACTCATCTTAGACCGGCAAAAGTAAAACCCTATGTTTATACCTTTGCCTTGATAACTTTGCTCCTCGTCTATCACCATGATCTTCACTTCATGCTTCATCCCTTTGTGATCGTGTGGCCACCTTCATCACATGTGTTGCTATGCCTAACTCAAATCACTTACACAGAAGGCATTAGCAACTTGGTGTCATTAATTACGAAAACCAAACTTGGACTTTCCGGAGGATGCATGGACCACCATTGTGGCTATTCCCCGAGTTGAGAAGGAGGCAGTCTCCTCAACGCGGTTGGTGGCCATGATCTGCGATTGTCGGTGTTAGGGTGCCCTGGGCTCCGACGATGGATTGGAGAGGACATGAGTAGAGGAGATGGGTGTGAGTGCAGGTAGGGTGGCTGGTTTGCGTTTCGATGTGGCTATGACATCATGGCGCAGTGTGGGGGAAGGGGGCGTTGAAGCCTCGAAGTGACCGTATGTGTTGGATCATGGTGAAGCCTAAAGGAAAGGCTAATGAGCCATTGATTTTAGTAATGTTGGTTTACTATGTGCACAAACTAGATACATAAAGAAAACCCCATCTTTGTGGAGGACGCAAACCTAGATGAGCATATAATTGTTTACATTGTTTCTTTATAGAGTAGGCTAGAGACCATAAGTCTAGGAATAGTTATTGACACTAGCACCTATGTCTATAGTTTGGTAACTATACCTACCCCTAGGTTTCAGTATCTCAACTAAACATCTTTGCTTAATCTTCTAAGCCTCCAGTAACAATTACAAACGTATATCCCATGTTAGTCTACTAACTAGCATCTCTACATGCTAGATCCTCAAACATACCGCCAATAAAAAGAACAAATATGGCAGAGGTTGGTCTCCTCAATTTTGCACACTCCCTTCTCTCCCCTCTCTTCCTCACCTTTTTTTTGAAGTTTAAAAAAAATATGATACTAGATTTTATAATTTTAAAATAGATTTTTTATGATTTTTTAAAATAGTTTTTTTATTTTAAGAAAATACAAAACTAGTCTGAAACCAGATCAAATTTGTCCAATATCGATAGACTGATGGTCAAATATTTTTAGTTTTAAAGTTAAATATCCAAAATAAACTTAAACAATAGTTAAAAGCAGCCTTCTCCCATCTTTGGTAATGTCAATTCAAATGAATTTTAATATTTTTGTCATTTGAAATGGCGGTTTACAATGTTCTTTGGCGAAACATAAATACCGAAATATGAGACGGCCGCGTAAGTGTTTGGGCAACCGCAACCACCCCAGCCCAACCCAACAAGACCCACCGGAGAAAACACCAAGAAATCACTCCCGGCAGCGGCGTCGGCTCCAGCGAGGCTTTAGCAGCTGAGTGAGGGCAGGCCACTCTCCGACCCGGCGGCGGAGGCACTGTGCGTCTATTCTTTGCTTCCGCGGCTCCCTAATCGGATCCAGGAGCCTCCAGTGCTCGCTTGCGAAATTTGGGAGCCGGGAGCGGGTTCCACTTCCGCGTCTATCCACCCGTGGGACGGTACGGCCGTCAGTTCTCCATTCGGTTTCTCGTTTCAGTGTTGAAAAAGCCAGATGTGTTCGTCCTTGTGCCGAATTTATTTTGTGCCCATATTGCAGAAATTGGGGGCCAACGGTGCCAGGGCTATTGTTTGTTTCGTCATCACTTGTAGTATCAATTATCTGATCCAGTGAGTTGTAATGTTATTGGAGTTGAAAACCTTGCCTCACGAGGTGTCGAGACCTGGAGGCAAGAATGTGCAGTTCATTCGTTTCCCCCTCGACTAGTTCAGTGTTTTCCCATCCCGGCATTCCCTCTATAGCAGCCAGCTGCTATAGATGGATGCACTACAGCTGCTTCTCCTGAGGCTTCTCTTTTGTCTACTGAAATTATAGAACACGGTAGTTTTTAAAATTATAGAGCACTTGCCATGTTTGCCACACTCCCTAGTAGTTCGCTAGTCACTTATGTGCTACATTTTACTAGGGAAAAAAGGGAACTTTCTCCTCTCTTTTGAGTACAGCTGATGTTGTTATTGTCAGATCTATGCTGGAGGAGTTAGCTTAGGAGACGATTCTTTGTTTCAGCTTGTATGCTGCAGCCTACATAGTTAATGATACAACTCATTGGGAAATATTAAAACAGCACTAAATGAGACTGGCAGACTGCATTATTATAATGTAATGTATGGTAGTTGTTTAGAATTAATAGTTATATCTGGAACAGCTGCAATCAAGTCTAAGCTTATGTATAATCTGGCCTACAAAAACAGGCCTTTTTGAAGAGTGTAGTGAAGCCTCAGTGCTTCACCATGCTTGTTTACTATATTTGCCGTCCTTTTCCTGATGGCTATTTGTTAGCTTTGTGAAAGGAAGGTGTGCCAAACTCTGTATGTAACACTGCTTCATTCGAAGTAAAACATTAGGTAAACTCTTTTTTTTAAGTATGAGAAAAAATGTTCAGAGTTAGTGAAACATGATCTCCTCGGCACCCCCTAATTGTATTATGTATTTTGAGTATTCTATCTTTTTCCTTTTCTGGGAATTTTGCTCCTTCTGTCTCCGGCTAAACATACCTAGTTCTGTGTATTGTCAACTTCGGACATTTCTTGATCTTGAGACATAATGCAGGAGCTGAGTCCAAATTTAATTTTGTTTATCATCTCAGAATTGTTGCACTTTCCATAGTAGTGCCATGCAACCTCTTTGCTTTCTCCTGTGAACTATTCCAAAGCTGCTACAAACATCTATGTTTTTGTTTGACAATTCACTTTTTCCTGTGGGCAGTCTGATGTGGGTTCCAAAGGCTGTGAAAGAAAACTTAGGGGGGGTGAAAAACAGCTTGTTCAAGTTTGCAGCCAAATCATATATATTCATTATATCATTGAGATATCATCAGTGTTCAAGGTGCAAACATTCCTCATGAACCATTTTACTCTGGATTCCCCTATAATGATGACTCCAAATTCACAAAGCTAGTACAAATTGCTCTTTTCATTTACAATGGATCCTCGTCCTCCTAGTCATTTCTCACATTGGAAGAGCTATCCAAATGAGCCACCAGGAATGCTAAATCCTATGAACTTCCACCACCAGCAGTTTCCACAGCATCTTTCGTTTTCACATCCATCATATGCCATGAATTTCCCGCACCAGCAATTTCCACAGCCACACCTATATCCACAAAATGTCCATTATGTTGTTGTCCAACCACAATATGCTCCTTTTTCACTACCACAACTGCCACATCCACCTGTTGGAGTTATGCCAACACCACCACCTCCACCTGCTGGAGTTATGCCATCACCAGCAGTGGCCCTTCCACGTCCACCTGGTGGGGTGATGCCATTTATGACAGTGCCAGATTCAGGAACTCCACATTCCGTAACTGGTCCTGATGAACAAGACACTGTTAGTGGGGACAATGATGAGAATGATCCTGATAAGGCTGCTAGGCGATTGATGTGGATGGAAGAGGAGGACATAAGATTAGTAAGCATATTTTGTTCATGTAGTATTGTTTAGACATTGGATTGCTTTCTTATATATTTGTGTTGGAACTGCAGATTAGTGTTTGGTTAAATTGTCCAAAGCTGAAGAATTTGAAAAGGAAGGAGGTGTGTTGGGGGTATGTTACGCAGGCATATAACAAAAGTACTCCAAGAGATCGAAGGAGGGAAGCAAATCACTTGAAGAGCCACTGGTCGAAGACCAATAAGAAGATTGCCCAGTTCTATAACTGTTGGTGCCGAGTCAAGGAAAAATATGCCACGGTCCAGTCTGACTGCATGCAACTTATGGACCAAACTTGGGCGATGTACTATGAAGAAGCAAGGGAAATGTATTTTGAGGAAGCAAAACATAATTTCGCCTTCAGCCATTTCTGGAAAGCTGTTTGGGACCAACCCAAATGGTTAAGGTACATCTCCAAGAGGACCAAGTTGTCTGAGTTTGGGGACTGTACGTCATCATCTGAAGATGATGAAGATGTGGCTGAAAAAGAAGCAAGCCAACAAGGTTGCATGACTGCTAAGAAACAGGATGGTCAAGGGAAGACGTTCTCTCACTCATCGGTGTTGCAAGAAGCCACTCAATGTGCAGTGGATCCTCAAGACTTGCTTAAGGACAATCAAAAGGAGATGACTGAGTTACAGCTTGAGCATGAAAGTGCAGTGAGGGTAGATATGCCTGAAAATAAATTACATCCACAAGGTTGCAACATAGTAGAGCATGCAAGAACAGTGAATGGTGATGTTCCTGGACAAGAGACAACCCAGCGAGGTTGCATGGTGACAATGGGCAAACGGAAACGTAAAGGCAGCTTATCATCTTCTCCCATGGAAGTGCAGGAAGACATTAAACGTGCAATGGATCTGCAAACCATGCTTCAGAAGGATCGTGAGAAGATGTCAGAGGTACAATTGCGTCTCTCGAAGGAGAAGCTTGAGTTGGCCAGGCTAAAGCAGTTGGAAGCGAAGGACAAGAAGGAAACAACGCTCTACGAGAAGTACACAGAGCTGTTGACAGCTGACACTCAGGGTTTCAATGAGTTCCAGAAGAAAGAGTATGAGAAGGCAGTGAAGCGCATGGGAGAGATGCTATTTGGTAAAGATGCTAAGTAGCATACTGTAAGTCTTAGACGTTTGTATGAGCATCTGTACTAAATGCTTCCTTAAGAACTTGGCTTATTTAATTTGTTGTTATACCTTGCTTCTTAACTTTATTAACACTTCTTTATCGATGAATAACATAATTAGTTTCTTTATAAGTTTTTGTATATTGTGAAACTTTGACCCCTGCAAATCTGCAACAAAAGGCTTGCATGTTCAGCAAGTTATATAATTGTAACTCTTCAAATTTTGATAATCTTCCTAGATCCAACTGAGCATTAATTGGTGAAAAGTTACTCTTTTCCTATCTACCAATGTCATAGATTGTCCACCCCCAAATGACTATTACATTTAGTTAATTTTGTAGTGATTAATTTTTTGTTTTGTTATTTGAACACGAATGTCTCTGAGTTCTTGGTGCATCCCCAGCCTCTTTCAGCACTCTGCTTGCAATTGACATCGTCCGTGTGCCTTTGTCAGATCGTGCTGCTCGATGATAAGCTGGAAGCCTATTGTTATCATGCATTGTCAGATCATGCTGCTTGATGATAAGCTGGAAGCCTTGCTATTGTTATCATGCGGCTACTCCTGATGCCTCTCATGCCAAAATTGATGGCCCTATAAAAATCTAACAATGTCTCAACTTTGGTGCCATCAAGGGTCCCCTCAAGGGAGGTTTCTAGTGCATCGAGACTTTCAGTAGTTAGCTACTAAAGCAAGAAAATATCCTTTACCTTTGTTGAAATTTTGTTGCAAGTGACTTGAAAATGTTCTTCCACCAGTTTGCACATTATATACTCTACTGTGGGATTTGTTTTTACATCTATATCAAACTGCACTGCCAATTCGATGACAATGGAATTGAATCAAGGAGCAGAGCTTTGTAGTGGTGGAGAGAAACGGGGAGAGAATTTATAGGATAGTTTGGAATGAATTATGTTGACAAAGGTGTTGGGTATCTTTAGTGACCAATTAATGAAATAACTGGCATATCTTCGGCTCTTGGTATATCCACATGCATGTACTTCTGAAAAGTGGGACTTGCTAGCTTGATCCGCAAATTCAATACTATTTCTGTACGAACACTCATCATGTGTAATGAAGTACTATCATGTGTAATGGAGTAATTGATCCGTCGTTTGTATTTGTAGAACGCGTTATAAATTTCATAGATGCAATGAAGAAAGAAACCACATTACTATATTCATTATTTTTAATACATTGCAGCTTGAAGGAAGTTTGATAATCTGTGGAATTACTGGATTGAATGTACCTAGCCCCCAGGAATAGAAACAGAAATGAGATGCGGAAATCATCTTACATAGATGCAGCACCACGCAAAAAGAAAATTCGTGGAATTGTTTTTTTTCCATCAAATCTAATGAGATATGAAAGATTAAGCACAACTGTAACGCCCCCTTGGCCTCGCTCGTCGCCGGCGGAGGCGTGAGATGCAGAACAACGGACACACAGAGGATTTCGCGACGAAGAAGCCGGCCGGGCAAACCCCCCGAGCCTTGGCTCCGAACTGAATGTCTGAATTTCGATGTCCCCCTCTCTGTTCGCGAGTTGGGTTATTACAGGATGGCCTTTGGCCCAAAATACGCCTTCCAGTTACACAAACGTAAACGTAAACTAGAAGCCTACAGTACGCCTTTCGGTAGAAGACTCCTTGATGGCGCGGTTGCTTCCTGTAGCCCGACACGCTGTTGCCGCCGTGACACCTCCCCCTCCTTGAGAAGCAGCGTGTCCCCACGCTGGTGCATCTGGGAAACGACTCTTCACCACAGTGTAATCTTCCCATGTAGTGATGCTGTTTGACAAGCCTGTCCATGTGACCTTCACCTGGAGTATGGCAGCATTGCCTTTTTTTACAAGCCGGCGGTCCACAATCTTCTTTGGTACTGCGGCTGCTGCCTGCAAGTCAGTAGTGATTGGTAGTGTGTCAAAAACTGGAGCATAGTTTGCTGTGAATGGTTTCAGTTGGGAGATATGAAAGACATTGTGAATCTGAGCTCCAGGTGGCAATTGTAACTTGTATGCCACCAAGCCCACTCTCTCCAGAATCTGGTAGGGACCAAAGTACTTGGATGACAATTTGGGGTAAGGACGATTTGCCACCGAGGACTGAGTATAGGGTTGTAGCTTCAGCAACACCATGTCACCCACAGCAAATGTATGATCTGTTCTCTTTCTGTCAGCATACTGCTTCATTCTGTTTTGGGCTCTGGTCATATGATGCTTTAGAGCTGCCAAATGTAGTTCTCTATTGGTGATCACCAGTCTGACATCTTCAGGTGTGTCATCAGTGATAACAGGAACAACACCCAAATTGGCTTCACATCCATATAGTGCTTTGAATGGGGAACAACCAATGGAGGAGTGGTGTGAAGAGTTGTACCATAGTTCAGCCAAAGGAAGCCAGTTCTTCCAAGTTGTTGGTGCATCTTGCAGGGAGCACCTCAGGTACATTTCCAAGCATTGGTTAGTCCTTTCTATTTGCCCATCTGACTGTGGGTGGTATGCTGTGGTAAGATTTAGATCAATCTTATATGCAGTGAATAGGGCCTTCCAAAAGTTACTGACAAAAATAGTGTCTCTATCAGAGACCACAGAATTGGGCAGTCCATGAATAACTGTGCTATGGTTGTTGCAGTGTAAGGGTGTTTCACTGGTATAAAGTGAGCATATTTGGTTAGTCTGTCCACCACAACTAGTATGGTACTAAAGCCTTTGGATTTTGGAAGCCCTTCAATAAAGTCCATGGATAGGTCTCTCCAGATATCCTTTGGTATTGGTAGTGGATTGAGCAGCCTCATAGGATGAGTATGGCTGTGTTTTGCCTACTGGCATATGTTACATTGCTTGATGAAGTTTTCCACATCCAATTTCATACCTTTCCAGGCAAAGAATTGCTTGAGCCTGTGATAAGTAACAACAATGCCCGAGTGGCCCCCAATAGCACTAGAGTGACTGAAAGATATCAATCTGGTTTGTAATGCAGAGTTGTTGCCAATCCAGATTTTGCCTTTGAACCATATGAGTCCTTTATCTAAAGAAAAGCCTTGTTCATTGGGACTAGCCAGTGCTAACTGTTGCAGAAGGTGTTGAGCTTGGGAGTTAGTAGCATATGAATTCAGAACCTCCTGGACCCAAGCAGGTTGGACTACTGAGACTGCTTGCAAAGCAAACAGATGGGCAACTCTTGAAAGAGCATCAACAACTATGTTTTCTTTTCCTTTGCGGTAGATGATTTTGAAGTTTAGGCCCATAAGCCTTGCCATTGCTTTCTTTTGCATTTCAGAGTGAAGATTTTGCTCATTCAGATATGCTAGAGACTTATGGTCAGTAAGAATGGTGAACTCATTCCTTTGTAGGTAATGTCTCCATTTCTCCACTGCCATAATCAGTGCTAGGAACTCTTTTTCATAAATAGAAATGTGCTTGTTTCTGCCGGACAGTGCCTTGCTGAGGTAAGCTACTGGTTTACCATGTTGCATTAGAACAGCCCCCACTCCATCTTGGCAAGCATCTGTCTCTATGACAAAGGGTTCTTGGAAGTTGGGCAGGGCAAGTACTGGTGTTTGTGTCATTGTCATCTTGACTTTGTCAAATGCTTGTTGGGCTTCAGGGGACCACTGGAATGTCTTTTTGTTGAGCAAGGAGTTGAGTGGTTTAGTGAGTAAGCCATACCCTTTGATAAATCTCCTGTAGTATCCAATCAGCCCTAGGAACCCTCTCAGTTCTGTTACAGATGTTGGTACTGGCCAGTTTTGCATATCTTGAATCTTGTTAGGATCAGTTGAGACACCAGTAGAGGATATAATGTGTCCTAGATAAGAGAGACTGGGTTGAGCAAATGAGCATTTGGATTCTTTTAGGAATAGTTGGTTCTTTCTGAGAAGCTCAAAAACCTCCTGTAGATGCACCATGTGGTCTGCCAGTGTAGGGCTGTAGATGAGGATGTCATCTAAAAATACCAGTACACACTTTCTGAGATAAGGCTGTAGAATATGGTTCATTAAACACTGAAAGGTAGTTGGGGCATTTGTTAACCCAAATGGCATAACACACTTTCTGAGATAAGGCTGATGTGTTTTGAAAGCTGTCTTGTATTCATCTAAAGGATCCATTCTCACTTGATGATACCCTGATTTCATGTCCAGCTTGGTGAAGAATTTAGTACCTGCCAGCTCATCTAGAATTTCTTCAATGATTGGCATTGGGAATCTGTTTTTGATGGTGAGAGCATTTAGTTTTCTGTAATCAACACAGAGTCTCCAAGTACCATCCTTCTTTTTCACTAACAATACAGGGGAGGCAAAAGGGCTCTTGCTGTGAGTAATGAATCCAGCTTGCAGTAGCTCCTGTACTTGTTGCTCAATTTGAGTCTTATGATGAGGAGAATAATGATATGGCTTGCTGTTGACAGGAACAACATCAGGATGTAATGGTATGACATGATCATGGATTCTGTGAGGTGGTAACACACTGGGTGTCTGAAAGATATCCCTGTATTGCAAGATGATGTGCTGAATTTGTTCAGGTACTGGTGCAGATGGTTGAACTTGTTGGTGTTGCTCAACTAAAACAAAAGCCCACACCTCGTTGCCCTTAGCAAATTTATGGGCTTTAGTAGCTGAGATTGTGTTGATCTCTCTAGCTGGGGTATGGAGTCCTTTCAGAGTGATTGATCTCCCATCTTCTGTGAAAGTCATAGTTCTCTGATCCCAGTCAAAAGTCATTTGTGGGTGACCTTCTAGCCAGTCATACCCCAAGATGGCATCATATGGTTGCATGTCCAACACTATCATGTTACTTGTCATTGTATGCCCTTGACAATACCACTTCATGTTGGCTGCCATGCTATCAGTTGTAATTGTGTTGCCATTTCCTAACTGTACTCTTTTAGGCTGAATAGGGCTTAGTGGTATGTTTGTCATCTCAGCAAACTTCTTGCTGACAAAGCTATGTGAGCTACCACTGTCCAGTAGTACTAGCATCACTTTATCTTTGACTTTAGCCCTGAATTTGAGGCATGATATGTTGTCTTTTGTGGTGATAGCATTGATGGACAATTGACAAAATTGTTCATTTAACTCATCTTTTGTGGCTAATGCATTGAGGACTTCATTAGACAATTCTTTGTCCATATCCAGATCATTGACAGCTAAGGCATTAGCTTGGGCCTTGTTTCTGACTTTGCAAACAACCATGTGTCCTGGAACAAATTTTTCCCCACAACTGAAACAGAGGTTATTAGCTTTTCTGTAGTCTCTGAGTTGTCTGTCCTTCCATGAGATGGTAGGTTGCTGGCCTATTTTCCAGTCTTGTTTTTGCTGGTTGAACTGTCTGTAGGAGGCTGCAGACTTGTGTTTGCTTTTTGTTCTGTCTCCTTGCTGTTGCTGAATTTTGGCTAATGTAGCAGCTTTGATGACAGTTGGTGGCATCTGTGACTCCACTGGAACTCTGATGTCTTCCTTGAGGCCTCTGATATATTGCTTGGTGAAGAACATCTCATCAAATCCAGCATGATGCATGCTTACTCCATACTGAAGACTCTAAAATGCAGTAGTGTAGTCTTCAACAGTTGTAATCTGCCTGAGATCCAGCAGTTGGTCCATGTAGGAGCTGTAATCCTCAGACCCAAACTGTTTTTCCACCTCATAACAAAATTGAGTCCAACTCTTGAAAGAGTGGTTCTGTTTAAATGCTTGGTACCACCTGCCTGCATTTCCCTTCAAGTGCACTTTGGCTGCAGTTATCCACATGCCTTCAGGAATGTTGTACATGTCAAAGTAGTCCTTATAGTCATCCAACCAAATTTTGGGATCAGTCCCATAGAAGTCAGGGAAATCCATCTTGGGCATAATGCTCTTAGGCAGCCTTTGTTCCTGGTTTGGTCCCTTGTTGTTGTAATCTTGTTTGCCAGAACCAGAAGCAGTGTGGTCTGTCTTGAGGTGCTTGAAAGCTTTGCCCTTTTCTGGCTTTTGCTGACCTGCAAATGGGATCTCAAAACCCTGTTCTTGGCCAAACAGTATAGAACACATGTCATCCTCATCAAACACTGGGCCAGAATCAAAGTTTTGTGGACCTTCATCCACCGGTGCCTTCTCAGGTTTCCCCAAAGTTGCTCTGGCAATAGCAAGTGCATTAGCTTCTACTGTACGAGCAATCTTGTGCTGTTCTTCAGTATAGGAATCCATGGCTTGGTCTCTGAGATCCATCTGAGCTTTCATCTGGTTCTGAGCATTACTGAGACCGTCCATTCGTGTGAACAATGCATCCAGGCTCTTCTCAAGCTTCTCCCAGCGAGTGTTCTCTTCATCACGACTACGAGTCATGACGCCAAGGATCAAACTCGTCTGCTAGGAAGGCTCAGCCTGCCAACTCCGCTTCGAAGCCAGTTGTGTGGCAGAAAGGTTCGGCCTTGGCCCCCCTGTTGAAGCTGAAAACACAGTCACCGCCGCTTGGGAAAGAGGCAGTCGTCTCGGGATTTTATGCCCGAATTGCTCTGCGCAAGCGCGAGAACAACCTGACAACCTGAACGCTGGACTTTCCCCCGCCTTACGCCGCCGCACACATGATCAATCGGCGAATACTCAGAATTTTACACGCGAACAAGTGCCGCGCAACCCTAATCTGCGATCAATTGGTGCTAGATGAAGTAAAGGAGTGAGCTTGGTGTACTCACTCTGGTTCCCGCCGCCGAACCGCAGTTTGTCGATGCCGAACCCCAGTCGAACATGTTGGAGGCGCCACCGCCGGCACCCGGTGCTCGATGTCGTTTGTCGATGGCGAAGTGCTGGGCGCGGTCGTGAGGATCCGCGTCAAGCTGCGATGGTGGTGGTGGTGGTGGTGGTTGCGGGTATTGTCCCCGCCGCCCCTCTTCACTTGCGTCAGCGCCGAGCAGGAAGCTCGCCGAGGACGGAGTAGCTCTGGTACCACTGTAACGCCCCCTGGGCCTCGCTCGTCGCCGGCGGAGGCGTGAGATGCAGAACAACGGACACACATAGGATTTTGCGACAAAGAAGCCGGCCGGGCAAACCCCCGAGCCTTGGCTCCGAACTGAATGTCTGAATTTCGATGTCCCCCTCTCTGTTCGCGAGTTGGGTTATTACAGGATGGCCTTTGGCCAAAAATACGCCTTCCAGTTACACAAACGTAAACGTAAACTAGAAGCCTACAGTACGCCTTTCGGTAGAAGACTCCTTGATGGCGCGGTTGCTTCCTGTAGCCCGTCACGCTGTTGCCGCCGTGACACCAACCAGCCAACCTATTATAATGTGACTCCTGTTATGTTTTGACTTGTACACATACGCAGCTCAATGAGAAGTATTTGGGGCTGCGTGTCCATATTAGAAAATCAAGGAAATCAGTCTTTGAATATATCAAGCAAAGGATTTGGGCTCGAAATCAAGGATGGCAGGAGAAATTATTATCCAAGGCGGCAAGGCGGGAAAAGAAATTCTCATCAAGGCGGTTGCTCAAACAATCTCAACATATGCCATGTCATGCTTCGATATGACAAAGGGCCTATGCGATGAGCTGAGTTTAACAGTTGGTTAATACTGGTGGATCCAGCAGGATAAAGAGAATAAAATTCATTGGGTTGAATGGCAAAGAATGACGAGATCAAAGGCAATTGGTGGATTGGGGTTCAGGGATCCACACGCTTTCAACTTAGATATGCTAGCAAGGCAAGGATGCCACCTTCTCACCCAACTTGATACATTGTATAATCGAGTTATGCAAGCCAAGTACTACCCTGATGGTAGACTCCTGAATACGGAAACAAAGGATGGCATTTCACATACTTGGCGCAGCATACTAAAAGGAGTGGAGATCCTGAAAGAATGGCTAATCTGGAGAATAGCAGATGGAAGTTCAGTGGTAAGACCCATGGATGTAACACCCAAAATTTGTTTTTCATTAAATAGATTTAAATTTGATTTATTTATGTATTTTGTGAGCATTGAATTTAGCACATTAGTAATTTTTATTAAAATAAAATCAACTATAAGACCTAACTACATGTTGTGCATTCATGCTGACTATTGTGTTTTTATTTGATGAGTAGTTTTGCTTCAAATTCAAAGCTATTTGAATTCTATTTGAAAATTTCTTTGGAAAAACTTTAAAAATAAAAAGAAAGAAAAGATCTCCCCGCTTTTGGCCCGGCCCAGCTTCGCCCAGCCTGCTCCTCCCTTTTCCAGTGCGCAGGCCTAGCACCTCGGCCTGGTGGTCCAGCACGTGGCCCAAACGGCCAGCCCAGCGCGCACGTCCTCCCCCATTCTCTCACTGCCGCCCGTGCCCACGCGCCAGCCCCTCCTCCTTCCTCTCGCCGTGGCCGAGGCGACTCAACCAAGCGGCCACCAAATCTCGATTCTCTCAGGATTCCCTGCATAACGCGCCAACTAAGCCTATAAAGCTCCGTGCCTCTTTCTCACGCTCTCCTTTTTTTCCCATCTACGTGCTCTGGAGCCGCCCTAGCCACTGATACCGTCGATTTGGGTCTCGGCTACGAGCTAGCTTGAACTGCCGCCACCAAGCTCGCCTACTACCCCTTCTCGGGCCTTGATTTTGCCCTAGCTTAGCTCGCCTCCTCCTTCTCGACCTCCCGATACTTTTATTTTGTTCTTAGGTGCTCGAAATCGCTGTTTTGGGGAACTCCGGTGAGGAGTTTAACAGCGGCAATGGTGCCGCCACCGTGGAGGCTCGCCGCTGGCCGACACGCCCCCTGGTTTGGATATCAGTCGTCGGATTCAAGATCAAGGGCCAAGATTAGAACTTACCCTTTCGGACGTCTTTTTGTTAAAGAGCCCCTCTCCTTTTCGCTATTTGAAAACGCAGTCCAAGGCGCCACCCTGGTCTATGCTTTTTGACTTTGAAAACGTATTTCACCTCAGTATAACTCAAAATACGCCTTTAGTATTTACAAGATTGCCACTGATTTTGTTTAGCTTATAAAATGTTCATTTTAACTCCGATTTGATCCATTCAAATTGCATTAGATTCGTATTCGCGTGAACCACGTGTTGGTATCACTGGTTCACTAGTTTGCAACATTTTAATTTTGAGGTCCTATTTAATTAAGGGCGAATTGGCTGTGGGACATGCAGAATGGTGACTATTTGCTAGCGGACACTAGGAAAAATTAAATTGCTCGAAAACACTCCGTTTCTTGTCAAATTTTCTGGCGGACACTACGTCTAATCAAACATTATTATAAAATAGATATAAAATCATATAAGTGCTAGAAAATTATACTATAATTTTTTTTACACTCTACATGATGTGAACTATAGTGTAAAAATATTGTTTAGTATTTTTAGTATCTTACTAATATATTAACTAATTAACCATGGCTATCTTTGTCTATTTATGAAGAGGGGGCAAAATGGTCATTTTACTGCAAAACAATATTTTTACACTATAGTTCTCATCATGTAGAGTGTAAAAAAATTATAGTATAATTTTCTAGCACTTACATGATTTTATATCTATTTTGTAATAATGTTTCATTTGACGTAGTGTTCGCCAGCAAATTTGACAAGAAACAGATTGTCTTTGAGCAATCTAATTTTTTCTAGTGTCCGCTGGCAAATGACCACCATTCTGCATGTCCCACAGCCAATTCCCCCTTTAATTAATTACTTTTCTATAGAAAATCTTAGAAATTTCATAACTTCTCTGTTTTAGCTCTGATTTTTGTGATCTTTATGTCTGTGCGAACCTAGTGATGCATACAATGTTTTTGTAAACTTTTGCTAATGTTTTGCTACTATTGGTGTACTGTTCTAATTATAGCTTTATGTGCTTCGTGTATGATTGGCTCCGATTGCTTGTGTGTTGCTGATTGATGATCGAGTATAGACGGTGAGCAGTACGCTGGTGAGCAACATCAATACTTTGACGACCAGCAGGAGCAGTAGGAATGTTTTGATCAAGACAAGTATAACTTGAGATTATCTTTGTTACCTATACATTCTTAATTATATAAGGATTCGAAGGACATAGGTGACAACACAAGGTGGTCATCACCCCCGCTAAAGTGGGAAAAAAAGGCAGAGTTAAATCCCTAATCTACTTCATGCGGGAGCAGCTAACCTTTGGGCACATTTTTAGGCATGGCATGTCACATAGGGAAGACGCTAGAAGTTGGGGGAGGGTAGTTCGGGACCTCGGCACCACCACGGCTACCATCTTGCGTGCTTGACGGGAACCAGTTGTCCAGAGTGCGCTCACCAATGGGTTGTGCAGTCTCATACCTCCTTATGTAGTTGTGGTTGGGAGGCCACCACCATGCCAGATCTGGCGAAACCAAACGCCGCACAATTGTGGCGAAGGTCACCTGATGCTCTAGTAGAAATAGAGAGAAGGGGGAAGAGAGATGAGGCAACCTCTCGTAGGGGCCATGGCTAGGCAGAGGAATGCCCGTAGAGGCGCGCACACGGACACGCGAGGGGTGCATTGGTGGTCGGGAGAAGAGAGAAAGAAGAGTGAGGAATGAAAGGCCTCAGGGCTTCGGGCCATTGGAGGGGGCTCTCTGTAAAATCACGAGGAGCATTCCATAAGTAAACGATTGAATGGGATTCGCTTGGGCAACGAAATCAAGTGCGAGTCCTCTTTTCTTTTTTATTGAATTACCTAATTCATTTTCTTTTGACTTTTGGATTTTTGGATATTTTTTTATTTGATTTGGCATTATTCAACAAGAAAAAAATTCGATAAATTCCAAATGAGTCTTGTCCAATTTTTTCTTCTTCATGTCAGATTGAATTTCACATGACTTGGGGATTTGACTTGGACTGCGAGTTTGTATCCGTAAAACTGGAGGTCTTTTATATAAAAAAATGGGCAGCGACAGATGTCGGCTTGTAGATGAGCCACGGGTCCCAAAATGCTCTCATGCGTGCAAACTAGAGTGACTTTTAATCAACCCCAATGATTGGCTGTATGCTGTTGAAAAATAGAACATAGCTCAGTGTAATGACTTGGAGAAGGTGCTATACGCTTCTAGACAGTTACAAGGAGTAACACAGACTTGGCGGGAATCTTACCAGGCTGCTTGTCCTAATAATGCTCCCGCCATCACTTGGTATGAATTTTGTAGAGATTTTAAGGCACGCCATATTAATAAGGGAATGATAGAACTTAAGCAAGAATAATTTAGATCACTCAGAATGGGATCTCGATCTATTACAGAATATTATGATACTTTTGAACAGTTAGCACGCTATGCTCCCAATGAGGCTAGAGAAGGGGGCTCTATATTTATGTGTTGCAGAATATCATGATATATTTTCTTTTGAACAGTTAGACTACGTATTATGTGCCATGGGAAAGGGGCTCTACATTTGCCTGCCGAGTGAATCTAATGGCCCTAACTTGTTAGATAAACCTTTGAAAAGCTTCATAGGGTATGTTTGGTTGAAGTCCAGGTGTGGACAAAGCTGAGCTACGTCAAGAAATAATGGATGTTTTGTTCCTTGTTTTGGGCTTGGGGCATAGCCAGGACGAGCCGACCGTACTGCGTTAGGCTGGCCAACCTTGAAAGACCGAATCGGTCGTCCCAACTCAGCCCGGCTCTAGCCAGCCCCCTCCTCCTTTCTCATCACCGCACCTTCTCCTCACCGTGCCTTGCCGGTCGCCGATCCTCCCTATTCTCTAGGCTCGTGCCGATCGCCGAGAGGAGGCAACGACAAACTGCACCGACGCCTACACCACCTGCGGCTACAGCGACTATGCTGCCGCCCAGAAAAATCCCCCTGCGGGGGCTGCCGCAAAGTCGACGGCCACCATGAGGCCATGGCGCTACCGCATGGATCCACTGTGTGTTGCCCTACTGGCCGGGGAGTGTGGCGCGAGGGAGGAGATCCCCCTGCGGGCGCGCCAGTGAGCTCCATCCCAGGATAGCACGGCGCAAGCTATGGCTCCGTCCGTCCTTCGTCCTTGATCGAGCTCTGCGCCGTCCATCCATCCGTGTAGCCAGCGTGACTGAGCTCCGCACTGTCCATGGGTCAGCGCGTGAGCTTTGCGCCGCTGGCCTCCATACGAGCTCCGCCATCCTCGCAGCCCCAGCCCCGACAACCCCCGCTCCAATCAAGATCCACGCCACTCCATGGCAAGCAGCAGCAGCAGCACACATGACCATAGCAAGGGGGCGGAGGAAGAGCACTGCAAGGGCCATGGAGATGGAGAGGAGCACTGCGACCATGGGATGGAGGTTCTGCGACTGTAGCCATGGCAAGGGGCAGGAGGAGGAGCACCACAAAGACGTGGATGGGGCATGCAAGCTAGTGTTGGATGTGCTCGGCGAGGAGGAGGATAGCAGTGAGGTTCATGCCCACCGATTGTTTGACAGAATACCTCAAAAAGGGGTGAACTCACCCTCTCAAAGAAAATGTGACTCTATACAAAGCAAGCCATACAACCAAATAAACATGTCTATAGCCAGGCTAACACAATGCAAACAACCAAACAACTGTGAATTGGCTTAGTTAGAGCAGGCTAAGGCTAGCCTATCTTAGTTTTGCTAGCCAGACTTGTTTAAGAAACGAACCAAACACACTCATAGTGAACCCTGTCGGCCTCTTTGGGGTTAAGAGGCTCGCAACCTCATGCGAAGGGGTAAATTACGACTCATGGATAAAGATGTATAATCTCTACAGAGTGTTTAATAAACTGGTATACTAGTCGTGCCCACGGACACGAGCGATCTTGGAGACATTGACATTAAAGATGATGATGCTTGTTATGTTAAGATGTTCATTTATTTATCATTTATGCTTTGAGATAATTATACTTACATTGATCATGTGGTTATGTAATTATATGCTACCTTGTTGTTGCTACTACTTGGTAAATATGATACATACTTAAAAGCTAAAAGCAGTTAAACTAACGTCAACTATTTGAGCCTCAAGAACCCCTAGTTATACTTGTTGAGTATGAAATATGCTCACCCTTTCTATTTCACAACACCTCAGGATGTGCTACCGAAGATGACTGGAATGAGGACTATCGTAATGAGTACTAGGCTTGGAGTCAACCAGTCGACGTTTGTCCCTATGTGGTGCTTCCATTGAGAGTTTATCTATTAGTATTACTAATATTGTATAAGACTATGTGTTGAATATTCATTCGTTATGTAATAAATATTGTGATGATATTATTTGAGATTTATCAACTTATGTGTGTGATGGTTTCTGGGGTGCACATGAGTCTTTTATACATCATATTTCATCTTTGAAATTTCGATGTGACAATGGATCCCAAAAGGTGAAACCAGAAGAGTTATCACACAAAGGAATGGCTCGATTCTCACCAAGGTAGCTGACCTACTCGACCCAGGTACAAGAAATTAGGACACTCAGCTGATTCAGGACATTTTTGTGAAAGAAGATGCAAATATTATCTTGTCAATTCCTATATTTGATGATATGAAAGACATGATAGCCTGGCATGCCAACGCAAAAGGATGTTTCTCTGTAAAAGCAGCATATATGGTAGCAATCAAGAGGCAGGACCATTTAAGAAATACTGACACTTCATCCTCAAATTCCCAGCAAGGCAATATATGGTAGAACATTTGGAGGTTGAGAGTAACAAATAATATTAAAATGTTCTTATGGAGATTAGCCCTTAATAATCTCCCTGTCAAAATGAACATAGCTAGCTAGGTGAGGGATAAAATTTGTATTTGTCCAATGTGTTGGCATCTCGATGAGGACTGTGGGCACCTCTTTTTCAAATGCAAAAGTGCAAAGCAGGTTTGGAGAAGTATGAATCTGGAAGATGTGAGATTAACATTGGCAGGTTGGCTATAGAAGTAATGGATGACATCCTAGCTCTCAAGGAAGAAATAAAATCGAAAGTAGTCATACTGTGGTAATAAATCAAATCAATAGGGAAGCCGAAGATCCACTAAACAAATCTGCAGCTTAATTACATATCATTGTGTCAACATGGAGGAGCAGAAACTATCTTCACCTCCCCCACCTCCCAGGACTTCATTCCAAAAACAAAAATGGCAGCCACCACCACATGTACATGATAAATTGCGATGACGCATTTATGTAGGACACCAAAAATGGAGGCTGGGAATGTATCATTCGAGATCATAATATTCATAAAGGTGGATTCATGGCTGCCAAGGCTGGATCTTTGCATCACGTATCAAATGCCCTTCATGCTGAAAGTTTAGCATGTTTAAATGGGCTACAACATACCTCTTCTTGGCATGCAGAGTGTGCTTCTGGATACTGATGCTCAAATTTTGGCTTTGGCTTTAACATCTACTAGCTGGGATCTTTCTGAATTGGGGATGATCTTCAGAGAGATGAAGACTAGTATGAACTTCGATTTCCTTTGCTGTAAAATCTCTATGTGCTCCAGGGATTGTAATTCAATTATTGCTGATGTATTAGCCTCCTATGGAGCTGTCTTAGATGCTGGTTAGTGTACTCTGTGGCTAGACCAGCAAGCACTGAACTTTGTATTATCAATGGTTTCTGGCGAGTTGCCAGGAGCTCTTTAATCTATGGAAACATGTTTTCCATTTCAAAAAAAAGTCCAAGTCCTAACCATCCTTGTAGCAGAAATACCATCCTTTTGTTTGGATGCTTAGTTGGACACCTTGTTTGACATGTTGGGGTAAACTCTTTGAGCTGAAAGTTACATCTATGGAAACATGTTGAAGATACAAATTGTTAAAAATAATCACAGCTAAGATTCTAGTTATATAGGAAGATACTTTTTTTTTGAATTTAGCCTTGCAATCACATATGGCTAGTTATATTAATAAGGATTTACACAATAATGTTGCTGCCTTTCTCTATCATGCCATTAACTCTCTAGCATAGTGCCTTCAAACCATAATCCTACGAGTGCAGCCCTATCATTGTCCGTGCTACTATATACGTATTCGTTTTTCTTGAAAGTAACTATTGAACTCAAGAAAAAAAAAATTGGCCTGAAGGGTTAAGACTACCCCTTAGTATTCCAAATAAAAGACATTCTCATCAGGCCGAGAAAACCCCTAAACCCCCACTCCACCCTACCATGATGGCTTTCCGTCGCCTAAGTGAGAATTGGGTTCCCCAACACCCCCCAATGTTTTGGATATGGGACGGACGAGGAGATTTTTAACCTCAGCCTGAAATTCGCTCCCAGGACCCAGGATACTTGACCAACTGGACTACAGGCCCTTTGGCTGAACTCAAGAAAAGGCAACAAAAGAAGTAGGCTTTGGACAATGAAGGTCGCAGGTGCACTGTATATGTATTGATTTATTATCTGTGTCAATTTATTTTTATCTTGTGATGCTTCCAAGCGAAGCTGCAAAAATAATGGCGACGATGATGTATAGTTGTCAATTCAACACTGGAAATTTTAGTAAATTGTACCCCGTGAAAAACATCTTTTCGAAAGATAGTTTTGACATCTAAATTCTTAGGATTTAGTGCAAATTATGAACTAAATCCTAAAAATTCCTAGACCATTCTTTGCCTGCCAAACAGGGCTGTGGACTTTAATTTAGGCCAAAGTGCCAAACAAGACGTTTGTTGATCCATAGAAAATTTGCATTGGATCCATAAAAACATAGATTGATCTAATCATTATTGGCGCAACAATTTCTCAGAAATAATGTATTATTTGAACAACATAGGCACAATTATCTCAGCTACTCTTTTGCACTACCAGGATACTTATCCTATATATGTTAGCCTTATTCAAGTCCTCAACATGGTAGTACTATAGCTAGTTATAGCTTTGTGACCATGCTGCTAAAAAGTGGTGCTGTCTTTTTGTGACTGCCTTAAGCCATGCATGATCAATGTGCACAGCATCTTTTTTTTTGAAAGACCCTGTTACTTGGCTTTGTATCTATACCTAGTAATAAAAATGCAAAATTTTCCACCCCTATTTTTTAGTCTGTCTTTCCTTAACTACCACATATTAAATTAATTAAATTGATATCAAGATATCTCAACCGATCGAGACATCCTAGCCGGACATGCACCATCAAGTACCATATTGCATATTGCCTGCATCTGTCCATTTCAAGACGAGTCATGTCATCATCCAACATATGTTCTACGCAAGTTTTTTTAGCCCGTTCCTCTGTGCCTTTTTTAACTGTTTCTTTTTCTATATCTCCTATTGTGTTTTTATGTCTTTTTGTTTTTCTTATAGACATAAAAATAAATAATATAATATAATGTTGTGGGCCTTTCAACCATTAAACCTCCTATAATTTCTATGAAACAAAGATTCCAAGCACTAGGTTGTGTTGTAGTTTAATCAACGCACGTGGCAAGCACGGAGAGCACTACCTCTTAAAAAAACTTAATCATATTAAAATCTAGATGAGCAAATTAAATCATAAATGAATGTTTTAAACAACTTGTTGTTCAATCCATTATAAATAAATTAACTCTGCAATCACTAATAAGGACTAATCTCCATATTAACTATAGCAGCATATCTATTTCTTATAGATAGCACGAAAAATAAAGGTATGATATATTTAGGTGTAAATATTTCTAACCTTTGAAATAGGAAAAATATATGAAGGTTGTATTTTAAATTAATACATGCTTAATAGAGTATTTTTCATATTATTATCTTAAAGCAAAAACTGTGAGGAGATCCACTTCATTTTATAATTTTTAGAAATTAAGATTGGCCAAAGTTTTTAGAACTCCGTATGGTATTTTCATATTATTGCCACATTAACTTATATTAGCTATGGTTATTATAAAATAAGTTATAGCTTTTAAACATTAAAGAAATGGTACAACATAAATGAATATGTATCATGTCATTGTTTTTCATAAATCTTTTGTTGTTCTTCCTATTGCAACGCAGTGTGTCGGCGTCTGGACTCGTGGTCTAGACACAAACGAGTATAAGTTTGCGTGACTACCCAAGCCCGGATGGTGATGCAAGTGAGACACAGAGGGTTTATACTGGTTCGGGCCTGGAATGCCCTACGTCCAGTGAGATCGGAGGTCTGTATAGCCTTGCACCCAAAGGTGCTTGTAGTAGGGGGGTACAAGCTGGTTGCGAGAGAGGGCTAAGTCCCAGGTCTCGACTTTGTGGTGGACAGAGTGCTGGTCGCTGCTCTGTAAATGAGCACGGTGGTCGTGTGTGTGAACCTGAACCTAGTTACGAGCCCTGGCTCCCCTTTTATAGCCTCAAGGGGAGATAGGGATTTACATGAGTAGATTTCCTCGTGCCGAGTGGAAGAGTTACAGTCCCGACCCTGTTGAAGCCTGTCCATCTTGTCCTTGAGGGATGGCTGCCAGCATGGTTGCTTTGTAGAGGGTTACCGAGCCCGTCATGGGGGTCGGATCGGTGGTACTGCTGATCATCCTGTCAATAGTGGGAGAAGACAGCGAATAGTGATGCTGATTAACCTCCCCCATTCCCTTTTCACTGTGAGGTGGTACACCACAGTGAAAGGGGTAAGGTCGCACAGTTGAAAGAGGTAAGGCTGCAGTGCCCAGGGTGGTTGGAACAGTCGCCACCCTGCCCTGCTGCGGTATGGGAGTCACTGTGCCTGTCACGTCGTGGGTACGGGCGTCGTGCGTTGGAAGTCTTGCTGATCCGGTGGAGCGGCGTCCGGCGCCCGAGCCCTGAAGGGGTCGGGCGAGGCGGTGTTTACGCCCGAGGCCGAGGGGGTCGGGCGAGGCGGTGTTTACGCCCGAGGCCGAGGGGGTCGGGCGAGGCGGAACTTGCGTCCGAGGCCCTGAGGGGTCGGGTGAGTCGTGATTTGGACCTGAGGCCCAGGAGTCAAATGAGCTGGGGCCCGTTCTCTGGTTATTGTGGTTAATTTGCTTTGTCCTTTGCGTTTTTTATTGCTCTGATTTGGGTATCCCTTTTTATGGTACCCAACAGTAGCCCCCGAGCCTCTGAAGGGGTGAGGTCACCTCTTCAAAGGTTCTTTCCTAAGGGACTATTGTTGACCGGGAACTCTTTTACTTTTCTCCGGAGGGTGCGCGCGAGCGCACCCGCCGGGTGTAGCCCCCGAGCCTTTTGGAGGAATGGTGTTATTCCTTCAAAGGCTTTTACCCCTGAGTGCTATAGTCTGGAGTATTTGAGGGATAGGTTGCGTGTTCTTTACACGTAGTGCCTGTTCCCACGGTGCGAGGAAGCCCCCGAGCCCTTTCCCCGCAAGAGTCGATCAGGTTCTTTCTCGTCTTGTGATTACGTCCCTCATTCTTTCTTTCGCTCGGAGGAGGGGTGGGTCGTGCCGTACTACCCTCGATGGGCGAGTAGCGACGCTTCCCGGGAGCTGCAAGCGGGTAGATCCGAGTGGATGTCCGTGTCCCATTCGATAGGGGTCGGCTAGTGGCCTTATGGGCACATCTCAAAAATACCCGAGGGCGGTCACGGTGGATGTCGGAACCGTTCGTTAGGTTTCGAGGGCTCGGTGCCTCCCTCGATGAGATCCCACTCGCGTAACACCCGCATGGGTCTCGGATATGACTTGTAAAGATGCGCCAACTCCCTACGGGGCTCGGACCTTGGCCTCTATTGTGCTCATCTTCAGTCATCCCTCGCTCAGTCATCCTGAGGTGACTGTTCGAACCTGTTTTGCAGGTCAGTCTCGCAACCTCTGGAACGTAGGTGGCCATAGCCTGAGGATTTTTGGCCTCGAAAGGCTCTTTCGAACTTGTTTGTAGGGTCGGGGTCGGGCGAGACGGAATCTACGCCCGACGGGAACCGCCTTGCGATTTTTGCTCGGGGTTAGCAGGGGGTCGGGCGAGACAGGGACTGTGCCCGACGGAGACCGCCCTGCGACCTTGGTCAGCGGGGGGTCGAGCGCCGCTTGCCTTGGAAGGAACCGCCCTGACATGACTTTTCAAGGCGCACCTTTTGAGGCGTGGCGCGTGGGGACTCGAAACGGCCGTGCCGTTTCGCCCTGGCTGGATGGGACGTTTCGCCTGTGAGAATCGGAGGGATTTGGCGCTTCGAATTTTTTACCTTGTGGGAAGCAGGCGACGGTTGTTCTCCTTCCCGCTCGGCCTTCCGCGCAGTCGTGGGCGTCGTGGTCGTGGTGCATCCCTTCTATAAAAGCGGGCGTAGGGGACTTGGTTCCTTTCTTACTGCTCCTGCGTAAGAAAGCTCCTGCCCCCTGCCTCTACTTCCGCCACCATCTTCTTCATTCCTGCCGCACAGTTGCTCTTCTCCACCCAGAACCATGGCCGGCGTTGAGGCGTGGCCACCCTGCAGCGTCACCAAGTCCGCGCTGGAGGCGCGTGTGAAGGCCGGGATTCTTCGTCCTCTCAAGGATGTTGAGTTCCCGGAGTGGATCGTTCCCTCGGCGAACGACAGGGAGCCAAACCCGCCCCGGGCTATGTGGTTTGTTTCCTGTCGTTCTTAGACTGGGGGTTCGGAACTCCGACCGGTCGGCTAATCCGGGCTATCCTTCACTACTACGAGGTGGAGCTGCACAATCTCAACCCCAACTCGATGATGCAGGCCGCCGTCTTCGCTACGGTTTGTGAGGGGTTTCTAGGGGTTCCCGTCCATTGGAACCTCTGGCTTCACCTTTTCAAGGCTGAGATGTCAGCCCGCTACGTAGGAGGAGAGAAGTTCCCTCTACGAGTCGGCGGTTGCACGCTGCAGCTTCGTCAGCAACGGGCTGGGCAGTACATCTGGAGTTCGATGCCCTCGTCGAACCGGGGGTGGCAGAACGGGTGGTTCTACCTCCAGAATGACGGCGGTCTGCTCCCGCCGTACACTGGGAAGATGGTGACGGAGGCCCCCCAGAAGTGGGTGTGGGGTGCTCCGACCGAGGAGCAGAAAAGGCTCGCCCCGCTTCTCACGGGGCTCCAGAAGCTGCGGGGTGCCGAGGTCACTGCGGCCACAGTGGCGATAGCCTTCCACAAGAGGAGTCTGCTTCCGCTGGCGCAGCGGCGAGCGTTCATGTTTGAGATGACTCGGGATGTCCCCTGGGCTGGGACGAAGATGTTGGCCGAGCCGATATCGGCTTCGGACATCGCCGCCTGGGTGGAGAAGACGACGCACCCGGACATGAAGAACACCCGGGTGGTGCCGATGCGCCCTGAAAAGGGCTATATTTCTCTGGTAAAGTGTGGATTTTTGTGCCTTCCTCCTTTTTCCTTCCTGCCTTTTTCTTGACCCCTGGTTGTTTGCAGAGGATGGGGGTCGTCAGGGATTCCCTGCCCCTGTCCCAGAGGACAAGGAGATCCGGGCCAAGAATTGGGCCCGGAATGAGGAACAAAAGAAGGCCAAGGAGGACAAGAAGGCCAAAGCAGCGCGGAAAGGGCAACGGTGGGAGATCTCCGCCAAGAATCACCGTGAAGCCGAGAAGGCGGGGGTCGCCCCGCCCCCCCTCTCCCGAGACCTCGGTCTCGGAGATAGAGGGCGGGGGCGACAACGTCGACTGGCTTGACGAGCTGGCGGAGGACGAAGACATAATCCCCCCTTTTGGCGGGGGGATTGAGATCCCAGAGGGGTCAAAGGCCCGAGAGGGGTCGGAGGCCCCCGAGGGGACCCAGGCGCCGGGGGCCAGACAGACCGTCCCCCACATCATCGTGGATGACGAGGACAGCGCACCTCGGGAGGGTTCAGCCCCCGTGGGTCCCCAGGAGGGAGGAAGGCGTCAGGGGGTGAATCCGAGGTGCCCCCTCAACCGGTAGTGCCTGAGGGTCTGGCCGAGCCCCACCTAGCGTCCGGGGCGGGAGCCGGCGCCTCGGTGGAGGCGACGCAGGCTGAGACCACCGTCGTGGCCCCTGCGCCGTCAGCAGGCGAGACGGGGGTCCGACCAACGGCCCCTGGCTCTTCGGGAGGCCCCCAAGGAGCTCTGAGTTCCCAAAAGAAGCCTGCCCCCCGAGCGAGGTACGTATAGGATTTCTGATCCTTCCGTTGATTTTTTGTTTTTCTCTTTCTTCTGATTTGTGTTGCTTCTTCAGCCGGAAGCAAAAGGCGGCACCGGTGGCGCTGGCCCCCCTGAAGGCCGTGAAGAGGGGAGCACAGTCGACTCCTGGGTCGGCTAGGCCCATGTCGCCACCCCGTCTGAGCCGCGAGGAGGGGGAGCGCCGTCAGAGGCAGGACACGGGGGCGCCGAGGCCCCAAGGGCCGGAGAAGACGGCCCTTGCTCCCGGGGCTACGCCACGTCCGGAGGATGCTGATTTGGGAGGCGCGGTTCGATCCGCGCAGGCTGAGGAAGGCCAAGCCATCGTGGCGTCCAAGACGGCGCCCGAGGCTCCCGCGGCGGGAGGGGAGGGCGATGCCCGATGGGGCAAGAGCCCTGTATTCTGGCCCAACCTCGACGACGCAGAGGGAGGGGCCAGATTTGTTCTGGATGACCCGTCGAAGGATTACCTCTGGCAGGGTCTAGACGCATGCGGGCATGCCAGCGTCGAGGCCATCAACTGAGCTTCTCAGCTCGTGAGCCAAGACATGTACAACTTGGCCCAGGTAAGGCTTCCTCTCATGTTGTGAAGTATTTTTGCTCTATTTTGCAATACTGACTCCCTGTGCGACTCCCGATTTTGTAGGCGCTCAAGGCTACATCCCTGGAGAAGTCAGTTTTTCTCCGCAGGGAAAGAGACGCCTGGGCAACATGCGAAAACGAAAGGGTTGCTAGGGAGGCGGCTGAGCGGGAGCTCGCAAAGGAGTGCGAGATCTCTGCCGAGCTTCGGCAGAAGTGCTCGGCCCTCACATCCGAGGCTCAGGAGGCCCGGGAAAAGGTCGCCCCCCTTGAGAAGAGGGTCGGGGACCTTACCCAGGAATCCGAGGGGCAGAAGGCGGCGGCTGAGAGGTATAAGGGTGAGGTCACTCGGCTTGAGGCTTTGCTCGCCGGAAAAGACCTTGCCCTGAACCAAACTCAGGCTGATCTTGCTGCTGCTCAGAGCCAGGTGGCCCGCTGGCACCGGAGCTCGGCGGAGCACGAGAAGCGAGCCGAGGGTAAGACTTGCATTTTTTACCTCGGCCCCCTTTGCTCTTTGGGTTAATTTTCCTGACTTCTCATCTTTTGTTCTGCTTTTCAACAGAGTTAGGGAGGAAGGTGGTCGAGGCGACCTCTACTGCTGAGGCCCTACAGAGGTCCCTTGACGCCGAGGTTTCGGACCGCTCGGCTCTTGAAGCCGTGGTCACCTCGGCGTGTGAAGGGCTCGGGTGCCGGCGTCGGGATCGTCGCTGCGGAGCTGGATCGAAGCCTTTTACTCCCAGGCCGGGGAGAGGATGAGGGAGGCGCTCCATGTCGGGGTGAAAAAAGCCCTGGCGGTGGTGAGCTCTCACTACGCCGGTATTGATTTGCCGGCGGTTTGTGAGGGTACGTCCTCCCCGATGATGAGACGGAGGCCCAGGAGGAAGTGCAGAGGCTTAAGGACTCCGCGGCTGCCCCTGGGGATGCCTTGGCCGCCTTCTTTGATGACGAGGTGGAGCTTCCCCCCTCGGGGTTCAAGGGCCTGCGCAGGCAGGGCAACAAGGCCCTTGAAGTTAGATTTCTTTTTTTTCCTTTTTGTAGATGTTAAGGCCAGTGGGCCTTGTATTGTATATACAATGTTAATGCTTAGTATGGATATTCATTTGACCATTCCTTTTAAGCTTTTTCCTAAGTGTCTTGTTTTCTTTTTCCTTATGCCGACCCGACCTTGGCAATGCGAGGTCGGGTGAGCTACTTTGCGCTAGCCAGAGTCCCCAAGCCTAAGTTCGAGGCGGGGAAATGGAGTCGGATTGCATATCGCATCCTTACCCCGAGGGGTGAGATGAAGACAAGGCCCGCGCCGGCCCCAATTTTCATCAGAGACCCGTCGAAGTACAAGGCCCAACATTCGTGCTGGATTTGTGGTGGGGGGAGCTGAGTCCCAGTCCACTCTGCCACAAAATCTGCCAGGACTTGGGATTTTATGGCTTTCCGAGGCTCATAGGTGATCGCATCACCCATGAGCTCTACAGCCCATTTAGCAATTCTACCATTAGCTTCTCGGTTCTGAATCACTTCCCCAGAGGGAAAGATGACACTACCGAGACCGGATGAGACTCAAAGTAATGGCGGAGCTTGCGCCGGGCCAAAACTACAGCGTAGAGTAGTTTTTGGATTTGGGGGTATCGGGTCTTTGTGTCGGACAGTACTTCACTGATGAAGTATACCGGTCTTTGGACCGGCAGGGCATGCCCTTCTTCCTTCCTTTCGACCACGATAGCTGCGCTGGCCACCTGATCAGTGGCTGCGACGTAGAGAAGAAGTGGTTCCCCCTCGGCGAGGGGCACCAGAATGGGAGGGTTGGTGAGCAAAGCCTTGAGCTTGTCGAGGGCTTCCTGGGCCTCGGGGGTCCAGGAAAAATGCTCGGATTTCGTAAGTAACCTATACAGAGGTAGCCTTTTTTCCCCGAGATGAGAGATGAAACGGCTTAGGGAGGCTAGACATCCCATGACCCTCTGTACTCCCTTTAGGTTACGAATCGGGCCCATGTTCGTGATGATCGAGACCTTTTCTGGATTGGCCTCGATTCCTCGCTCAGACACAATAAACCCGAGGAGCATGCCTCGGGGGACCCCAAAAACGCACTTTTCAGGGTTGAGTCTGATCTCTTTTGCCCTAAGGCATTGGAACGTTTCTTCCAGGTCGGCAACTAGGCCGCTTGCTTTCCTGGACTTGACGACAATGTCGTCTACGTAAGCCTCCACTGTTTTGCCTATACGGTTCCCGAAGACCTGGAGCATACATCGTTGATACGTAGCCCCCGCGTTCTTGAGGCCAAAAGGCTTGGTTACGTAGCAATACATTCCAAAAGGGGTGACGAAAGAAGTCGCGAGCTGGTCGGACTCTTTCATCTTGATTTGGTGGTAACCGGAATAAGCATCAAGAAAAGATAAAATTTCGCATCCCGCGGTGGAGTCAACTATCTGATCAATACGAGGTAATGGAAAGGGGTTCTTTGGACATACTTTATTTAAACCAGTATAGTCTACACACATCCTCCACTTCCCATTTTTCTTTTTGACTAGCACGGGGTTAGCTAACCACTCGGGATGGAATACCTCCTTGATGAATCCGGCCGCTAGCAGCTTGTGGATCTCCTTCCCGATGGCCAGACGCTTCTCCTCGTCGAATCGGCGCAGGCGTTGCTTCACGGGTTTGGAGCCGGCTCGGATGTCCAAGGAGTGCTCGGCGACTCCCCTCGGTATACCAGGCATGTCCGAGGGACTCCACGCAAATATATCGGCATTTGCGCGGAGAAAGTCGACGAGCACCACTTCCTATTTGGGGTCGAGGCTGGAGCTGATCCTCAACGCCCTACCCTCAGAAGTCCCGGGGTCGAGGAAGACTAACTTAGTCTCCTCTGCCGGCTCAAACTCCTGGCATGACGCTTGGGGTTGGGGACGTCCTGGTCGCAGTCGCCGAGACCGGTAAGGATGGCCAGAGATTCGGCCAGAGCTTCGGCCTGCTCGACGCACTCAACGTCGCACTGATAGGCGTGCTGACTGGTCATGCTGACGGTGATGATGCCTTTTGGCCCCGGCATCTTGAGCTTGAGGTAGGTATAGTTGGGGACGGCCATGAACTTGGCATAGCAGGGTCGTCCTAGAATTGCGTGATAGGTCCCTAGGAACCCGACCACGTCGAAAGTGAGGACCTCCCGCCTAAAGTTGTCGGGGGTTCCAAAACAGACGGGTAGATCGATCTGTCCGAGGGGGTGGGCACGATGTCCCGGCACCACTCTGTGGAATGGTGCTGTGCCGTTCCTCAGCCGGGACTTGCTGATCCCCATGAGGGCCAGAGTCTCGGCGTAGAGGATGTTGAGGCCGCTGCCTCCATCCATCAGCACCTTGGTGAGACGGGTCTCGGCGATGATGGGATCGACGATTAAAGGATAGCTCCCGGGATTGGGGATCCGATCCGGGTGATCCTGTCGGTCGAACGTGATTGCGCTCTCGGACCATTTGAGGTACGAGGGCGCGGCCGTGCTGACTGCGCAAACTTCTCGGAGTTCGCGCTTCCTCTGACTCGCAGTGAGGCGAGCCGCACGTCCCCCAAAGATCAAGAGGCAGTTCTTGATCTTGGGGAAGCCTTCCTCCTTAGGATCGTCGTCCTTGGGGGGCTCTTCAGCGCCCTCCGTGGCGATGATGTCGGTATAGTACCGACGCAGGACAGTGCACTCCTCAAGGGTGTGCTTGGTTGGTCCCCTGTGATAGGGGCACGGCTTCTTCAACATCTCGTCGAAGAGACCGGGGCCAGCGGGAACCCGCTTGGGGTTCTTACGATGTGCCGCGGTGACTAAGTTGTCGTCCTACTGACCCTGCCTCCCCTTGCGACCCTTCTTCTTCTTCTTGGGGTCACGTGAGCCCGAGGCCTCGGTGGCCTCGGCCTTCTGTTTCCCCTTGGCTGCACCATCGGAGAAAATGGCGCCAACTACCTCTTCTCCTGAGGCAAAGTTGGTGGCGATGTCGAGCAGTTGGCTAGTGCTTGTGGGGGTCTTGCGTCCGAGCTCGTGTACGAGCTCATTGCAAGTGGTGCCAGAAATGAAGGCTCCGATGACGTCGGAGTCCGTGATGTTGGGGAGCTCGGTGCACTGTTTGGAGAATCGCCTGATGAAGTCTCGGAGGGACTCATCGGGCTTCTGCTGGCAACTCCTGAGGTCCCAGGAGTTCCCAGGGTGCACGTAAGTGCCCTGGAAGTTCCCAACGAAGATTTTGACTAGGTCGGCCCAGTCATGGATCATGCGGTCAGGAAGGTGCTCAAGCCATGCTCTGGCCGTATCGGCCAGATGCAGTGGGAGGTTGCGGATGATGAGAAGGTCATCGTCCGCTCTGCCAAGCTGACATGCTAGGCGGTAATCCGCCAGCCAGAGCTCGGGGTTTGTCTCCCCTGAGTACTTGGTGGGGTTGGCGGGCTGTCGGAATCGCGCCGGGAACTTGGCCCTGCGTATGGCCTCGCTGAAGACGCGGGGACCCGGGGGTTCTGGCGACGTGCTGCGGTCATGGTCAGGATCGAACCTCCCACCTCGGCGCGGCCGATATCGCCGAGACTCGGCCTCGTCCCTGTCACGCCGTCTGGCCTCCAGGGTGGCTCGAACGTCTACTTCAGCCCCGACGCGCTCGTGGATAGATGGGGCCCTGTTGTCCCCTTGCGGGTTAGGAGGCGGCGGTCCCTGCACCGTTGGTGCCTTGTTACGAGGGGGTCAGTCCTCCTGACGTCTTGTGCCATGGGATTGTGATGCAGAACTTTCCGCGTTCTGCACCACGGCCTGCTCCAGGAGGCCACGTAGCCCCTGGCGCACTCTCCTTCCCTGAGGGGTCGATGGCTCGGGCATCGCCCTGAGGAGGAGTGCAGCGGCCATCACATTCTGGCTGGCCGTGCTGAAGACAATACAGCAGTTGACGTCACGAGCGCGGCGTCTAGCCTCACCCCCGTCTCCGCGGCCGGACAGGTCTCGGACCAGGGCCTCGCGGAGTTGGCGGAGGCGTGTGCGTTCTTCTTCGAGCCTGGCTTCCAGCTCATTGAGCTGCTCGAGGTCAGGGCGATGTCCTCCTACGGGGGCTGATGCTACCCCAGGGGCTCCAGGATCGGTCCCGAGAGTAGGGTTGGGAGGTGGGGTTGCATTCCCCTGCCTAGAGGGTCCTGCACCCCCCTGGGCGTTATGCGGCGTCCCTCCTACTTCCAGGTTGAAGCATTCTCGCGACGGGTCATAGCTTTCGTCGTCAGAGTCGGAGTAGCCGAGACAGTAGTTACTGGCCTCCAAGAAGCGCATGAAGGTCTCCGGGTCGCCACATCCGGAAAAGTCAGCGCCGGCCCACTCGTCATCGCTTGAGGTGGGATCCTCTGGGTATGACGAAACGGGCGGCGTGGAGATGAGGTCCAGGGTAGATCTCAAGTGGTGCCCTAGAAGATCCGCGTACGCACTTAACGAAGTGCTCACGGAAGAGGCGTAGGCGGCGGCTGCGTTCCTGAGCCCAAAGGGGAACTCGGGAGGTGCCGCTGTCTCTCCTCCATCCACAGGTGGAGGAGGACAGGATGTTGAGGCCCCTTTGTCCCCCTCGCGGGGGACGGACGCGGGCCGTGCCTTCCCCTTCGACCGGGGTGGGACGGGAGGTCGCGATGGTCCTCTATTGGTCCGGGGAGCGGAGCTCGATGCCCCGCGAGCCCTTCCTCTAGCGCCTGTCGGGCCAGAGGAACGGGTGATCTGGTGAGGAATATGCGGGGGGAGGGCCGGACGGACCCTAGCCTCAGTGGTAGGGCCGGAGATCCTAGATCTCTAACGCCCCCGCCGGGTGCCCCCCGCACGGTGTCCCGAACGGGTCCCACGCACTGACTGTGGTGGGATCGGCTCGGGACGAGGCTCGACATCACCACGTGGCGGGAGGAGGACCATGTCATAGCCAGAACCGAGGGACATGAACTCCAAACTCCTGAACATCATGATGGTGCCGCGGCGGAGTGGGTGTAGTCCGTCTGCCATCCAAGCCTTCCCAGTAAGGACAGGTGAATGTCACGCAGAAGGCCCCTACCTGGCGCGCCAACTGTCGGCGTCTGGACTCGTGGTCTAGACACAAACGAGTATATGTTTGCGTGACTATCCAAGCCCGGATGGTGATGCAAGTGAGACACAGAGGGTTTATACTGGTTCGGGCCTGGAATGCCCTACGTCCAGTGAGATCAGAGGTTTGTATAGCCTTGCACCCAAAGGTGCTTGTAGTAGGGGGGTACAAGCTGGTTGCGAGAGAGGGCTAAGTCCCAGGTCTCAACTTTGTGGTGGACAGAGTGCTGGTCGCTGCTCTGTAAATGAGCACGGTGGTCGTGTGTGTGAACCTACTTACGAGCCCTGGCTCCCCTTTTATAGCCTCAAGGGGAGATAGGGATTTACATGAGTAGATTTCCTCCTGCCGAGTGGAAGAGTTACAGTCCCGACCCTGTTGAAGCCTGTCCATCTTGTCCTTGAGGGATGGCTGCCAGCATGGTTGCTTCTATAGAGGGTTACCGAGCCCTGTTGGAGTCATGGGGGTCGGATCGGTGGTACTGCTGATCATCCTGTCAATAGTGGGAGAAGACAGCGAATAGTGATACTGATTAACCTCCCCCATTCCCTTTTCACTGTGAGGTGGTACACCACAGTGAAAGGGGTAAGGTCGCACAGTTGAAAGAGGTAAGGCTGCAGTGCCTAGGGTGGTTGGAACAGTCGCCACCCTGCCCTGTTGCGGTATGGGAGTCACCGTGCCTGTCACGTCGTGGGTACGGGCGCCGTGCGTTGGAAGTCTTGCTGATCCGGTGGAGCGGCGTCCGGCGCCCGAGCCCTGAAGGGGTCGGGCGAGGCGGTGTTTACGCCCGAGGCCGAGGGGGTCGGGCGAGGCGGAACATGCGTCCGAGGCCCTGAGGGGTCGGGTGAGTCGTGATTTGGACCTGAGGCCCAGGAGTCAAATGAGCTGGGGCCCGTTCTCTGGTTATTGTGGTTAATTTGCTTTGTCCTTTGTGTTTTTTATTGCTCTGATTTGGGTATCCCTTTTTATGGTACCCAACAGTAGCCCCCGAGCCTCTGAAGGGGTGAGGTCACCTCTTCAGAGGTTCTTTCCTAAGGGACTATTGTTGACCGGGAACTCTTTTACTTTTCTCCGGAGGGTGCGCGCGAGCGCACCCGCCGGGTGTAGCCCCCGAGCCTTTTGGAGGAATGGTGTTATTCCTTCAAAGGCTTTTACCCCTGAGTGCTATAGTCTGGAGTATTTGAGGGATAGGTTGCGTGTTCTTTACACGTAGTGCCTGTTCCCACGGTGCGAGGAAGCCCCCGAGCCCTTTCCCCGCAAGAGTCGATCAGGTTCTTTCTCGTCTTGTGATTACGTCCCTCATTCTTTCTTTCGCTCGGAGGAGGGGTGGGTCGTGCCGTACTACCCTCGATGGGCGAGTAGCGACGCTTCCCGGGAGCTGCAAGCGGGTAGATCCGAGTGGATGTCCGTGTCCCATTCGATAGGGGTCGGCTAGTGGCCTTATGGGCACATCTCAAAAATACCCGAGGGCGGTCACGGTGGATGTCGGAACCGTTCGTTAGGTTTCGAGGGCTCGGTGCCTCCCTCGATGAGATCCCACTCGCGTAACACCCGCATGGGTCTCGGATATGACTTGTAAAGATGCGCCAACTCCCTACGGGGCTCGGACCTTGGCCTCTATTGTGCTCATCTTCAGTCATCCCTCGCTCAGTCATCCTGAGGTGACTGTTCGAACCTGTTTTGCAGGTCAGTCTCGCAACCTCTGGAACGTAGGTGGCCATAGCCTGAGGATTTTTGGCCTCGAAAGGCTCTTTCGAACTTGTTTGTAGGGTCGGGGTCGGGCGAGACGGAATGTGCGCCCGACGGGAACCGCCTTGCGATTTTTGCTCGAGGTTAGCAGGGGGTCGGGCGAGACAGGGACTGTGCCCGACGGAGACCGCCCTGCGACCTTGGTCAGGGGGGGTCGAGCGCCGCTTGCCCTGGAAGGAACCGCCCTGACATGACTTTTCAAGGCGCACCTTTTGAGGCATGGCGCGTGGGGACTCGAAACGGCCGTGCCGTTTCGCCCTGGCTGGATGGGACGTTTCGCCTGTGAAATAAATGCGCGCGTGCGGCGGGCGTGAGAATCGGAGGTATTTGGCGCTTCAAATTTTTTACCTTGTGGGAAGTGGGCGACGGTTGTTCTCCTTCCCGCTCGGCCTTCCGCGCAGTCGTGGGCGTCGTGGCCGTGGTGCATCCCTTCTATAAAAGCGGGCGCAGGGGACTTGGTTCCTTTCTTACTGCTCCTGCGTAAGAAAGCTCCTGCCCCCTGCCTCTACTTCCGCCACCATCTTCTTCATTCCTGCCGCACAGTTGCTCTTCTCCACCCAGAACCATGGCCGGCGTTGAGGCGTGGCCACCCTGCAGCGTCACGAAGTCCGCGCTGGAGGCGCGTGTGAAGGCCGGGATTCTTCGTCCTCTCAAGGATGTTGAGTTCCCGGAGTGGATCGTTCCCTCGGCGAACGACAGGGAGCCAAACCCGCCCCCGGGCTATGTGGTTTGTTTCCTGTCGTTCTTAGACCGGGGGTTCGGAACTCCGGCCGGTCGGCTAATCCGGGCTATCCTTCACTACTACGAGGTGGAGCTGCACAATCTCAACCCCAACTCGATGATGCAGGCCGCCGTCTTCGCTACGGTTTGTGAGGGGTTTCTAGGGGTTCCCGTCCATTGGAACCTCTGGCTTCACCTTTTCAAGGCGGAGATGTCGGCCCGCTACGTAGGAGGAGAGAAGTTCCCTCTACGAGTCGGCGGTTGCACGCTGCAGCTTCGTCAGCAACGGGCTGGGCAGTACATCTGGAGTTCGATGCCCTCGTCGAACCGGGGGTGGCAGAATGGGTGGTTCTACCTCCAGAATGACGGCGGTCTGCTCCCGCCGTACACCGGGAAGATGGTGACGGAGGCCCCCCAGAAGTGGGTGTGGGGTGCTCCGACCGAGGAGCCGAAGAGGCTCGCCCCGCTTCTCACGGGGCTCCAGAAGCTGCGGGGTGCCGAGGTCACTGCGGCCACGGTGGCGATAGCCTTCCACAAGAGGAGTCTGCTTCCGTTGGCGCAGCGGCGAGCGTTCATGTTTGAGATGACTCGGGATGTCCCATGGGCTGGGACGAAGATGTTGGCCGAGCCGATATCGGCATCGGACATCGCCGCCTGGGTGGAGAAGACGACGCACCCGGACATGAAGAACTCCCGGGTGGTGCCGATGCGCCCTGAAAAGGGCTATATTTCTCTGGTAAAGTGTGGATTTTTGCGCCTTCCTCCTTTTTCCTTCCTGCCTTTTTCTTGACCCCTGGTTGTTTGCAGAGGATGGGGGTCGTCAGGGATTCCCTGCCCCCTGTCCCAGAGGACAAGGAGATCCGGGCCAAGAATTGGGCCCGGAATGAGGAACAAAAGAAGGCCAAGGAGGACAAGAAGGCCAAAGTAGCGCGGAAAGCGCAACGGTGGGAGATCTCCGCCAAGAATCACCCTGAAGCCGAGAAGGCGGGGGTCGCCCCGCCCCCCTCTCCCGAGACCTCGGTCTCGGAGATAGAGGGCGGGGGCGACAACGTCGACTGGCTTGACGAGCTGGCGGAGGACGAAGACATAATCCCCCCCGTTGGCGGGGGGATTGAGATCCCAGAGGGGTCAAAGGCCCGAGGGGGGTCGGAGGCCCCCGAGGGGACCCAGGCGCCGGGGGCCGGACAGACCGTCCCCCACATCATCGTGGATGACGAGGACAGCGCACCTCGGGAGGGTTCAGCCCCCGTGGGTCCCCAGGAGGGGGGAAGGCGTCAGGGGGTGAATCCGAGGCGCCCCCTCAACCGGTAGTGCCTGAGGGTCTGGCCGAGCCCCACCTAGCGTCCGGGGCGGGAGCCGGCGCCTCGGTGGAGGCGATGCAGGCTGAGACCACCGTCGTGGCCCCTGCGCCGTCAGCAGGCGAGACGGGGGTCCGGCCAACGGCCCCTGGCTCTTCGGGAGGCCCCCAAGGAGCTCTGAGTTCCCAAAAGAAGGCTGCCCCCCGAGCGAGGTACGTATAGGATTTCTGATCCTTCCATTGATTTTTTGTTTTTCTCTTTCTTCTGATTTGTGTTGGTTCTTCAGCCGGAAGCAAAAGGCGGCACCGGTGGCGCTGGCCCCCCTGAAGGTCGTGAAGAGGGGAGCACAGTCGACTCCTGGGTCGGCTAGGCCCATGTCGCCACCCCCTCTGAGCCGCGAGGAGGGGGAGCGCCGTCAGAGGCAGGACACGGGGGCGCCGAGGCCCCAAGGGCCGGAGAAGACGACCCTTGCTCCCGGGGCTACGCCAACTCCGGAGGATGCTGATTTGGGAGGCGCGGTTCGATCCGCGCAGGTTGAGGAAGGCCAAGCCATCGTGGCGTCCAAGACAGCGACCGAGGCTCCCGCGGCGGGAGGGGAGGGCGATGCCCGATGGGGCAAGAGCCCTGTATTCTGGCCCAACCTCGACGACGCAGAGGGAGGGGCCAGATTTGTTCTGGATGACCCGTCGGAGGATTACCTCTGGCAAGGTCTAGACGCATGCGGGCATGCCAGCGTCGAGGCCATCAACTGAGCTTCTCAGCTCGTGAGCCGAGACATGTACAACTTGACCCAGGTAAGGCTTCCTCTCATGTTGTGAAGTATTTTTACTCTATTTTGCAATACTGACTCCCTGTGCGACTTCCGATTTTGTAGGCGCTCAAGGCTACATCCCTGGAGAAGTCAGTTTTTCTCCGCAGGGAAAGAGACGCCTGGGCAACATGCGAAAACGAAAGGGCTGCTAGGGAGGCGGCTGAGGGGGAGCTCGCAAAGGAGTGCGAGATCTCTGCCGAGCTTCGGCAGAAGTGCTCGGCCCTCACATCCGAGGCTCAGGAGGCCCGGGAAAAGGTCGCCCCCCTTGAGAAGAGGGTCGGGGACCTTACCCAGGAATCCGAGGGGCAGAAGGCGGCGGCTGAGAGGTATAAGGGTGAGGTCACTCGGCTTGAGGCTTTGCTCGCCGGAAAAGACCTTGCCCTGAACCAAACTCAGGCTGATCTTGCTGCTGCTCAGAGCCAGGTGGCCCGCTGGCACCGGGGCTCGGCGGAGCACGAGAAGCGAGCCGAGGGTAAGACTTGCATTTTTTACCTCGGCCCCCTTTGCTCTTTGGGTTAATTTTCCTGACTTCTCATCTTTTGTTCTGCTTTTCAACAGAGTTAGGGAGGAAGGTGGTCGAGGCATCCTCTACTGCCGAGGCCCTACAGAGGTCCCTTGACGCCGAGGTTTCGGACCGCTCGGCTCTTGAAGCCGTGGTCACCTCGGCGTGTGAAGGGCTCGGGGTGCCGGCGTCGGGATCGTCGCTGCGGAGCTGGATCGAAGCCTTTTACTCCCAGGCCGGGGAGAGGATGAGGGTGGCGCTCCATGTCGGGGTGAAAAAAGCCCTGGCGGTGGTGAGCTCTCACTACGCCGGTATTGATTAGCCGGCGGTTTGTGAGGGTACGTCCTCCCCGATGATGAGACGGAGGCCCAGGAGGAAGTGCAGAGGCTTAAGGACGCCGCGGCTGCCCCTGGGGATGCCTTGGCCGCCTTCTTTGATGACGAGGTGGAGCTTCCCCCCTCGGGGTTCAAGGGCCTGAGCAGGCAGGGCAGCAAGGCCCTTGAAGTTAGATTTTTTTTTCCTTTTTGTAGATGTTAAGGCCAGTGGGCCTTGTATTGTATATACAATGTTAATGCTTAGTATGGATATTCATTTGACCATTCCTTTTAAGCTTTTTCCTAAGTGTCTTGTTTTCTTTTTCCTTATGCCGATCCGACCTTGGCAACGCGAGGTCGGGTGAGCTACTTTGCGCTAGCCAGAGTCCCCGAGCCTAAGTCTTTTTCCTTTTTCCTTAGTAGCTTTTTAGAAGTCCGGATCCGCCCTCCGACCCTAAGGTGAGTAGAGGTCGCCTTTGCTCGTGAGCGCGGATCTTACCTCGGGCTCATGCCTTAAGATTCAGGGGATGAAATTTCGGTTTCTTAAACCTTTTTAGAAAAATAGGAGGAAGACCTTGGGTCAGGGTTCCTTTAATTCGTGGAAAAAAGGAAGAAAGATTTGGAGTCGCCACAGGGGTTTCCCCCATATAGCCCCCGAGGGAGGCTCGGACTCTGCTAGGCAGGTCCGAGGCTCTCTGATAGAAAAAGGCCGTATAACTTAGACTTTCATTTATTCTTTTAAGGTGATGAACAAACGGAAATTTTTTACAAGGTTCTAAGGGTAAAAGCGATGTAGCTGTTCTATGTTCCACGCGTTTTTGAAGACCTGCCCTGCTTCATTGGCGAGCTTGTAGGTGCCGGGTCGGAGGACTTCGGCGATGACGAAGGGTCCTTCCCAGGGGGGCGTGAACTTGTGGCGACCCTTGTTGCTCTGTCTGAGTCTCAGCACCAAGTCACCGACTTGAAAGGCTCGGCCTCGGATTCGTCGCGCATGGTATCGGCGGAGGGCCTGCTGGTGCTTGGCAGAGTGTAGGAGGGCTACGTCTTTGGCTTCGTTCAGCTGGTCCAGCGCGTCTTCTTGGAACATTTTGCAGCTATTTTCATCGTAGGCTTGCACCCTTAGAGACCCGTACTACTCCAGATCGGTGGGGAGGACGGCTTCTGACCCATAGACCATGAAGAACGGGGTGAAGCCTGTGGCTCGGCTCTGGGAGGTTCTTAGACTCCAGACCACGGCCGGTAGCTCTTTGAGCCACCTTTTTCCAAACTTGTTCAGCCGGTTGAAAATCCTAGGCTTCAGACCCTGGAGGATCATGCCATTGGCACGCTCCACTTGTCCGTTGGTCTTGGGGTGAGCCACTGCTGCCCAGTCCACACGTATGTGGTGTCTGTCGCAGAACTCCAGGAACTTTCGCCCGGTGAACTGTGTGCCGTTATCGGTGGTTATGGAGTTTGGCACTCCAAATCGGTGGGTGATATCTGTGAAGAACAGCACTGCTTGTTCGGCCTTGATCCTTGTGATGGGTCGGACCTCGATCTACTTGGAGAACTTGTCGATTACGACAAGCAAGTGGGTGAAGCCCCCGGGCGCTTTCTGCAGAGGCCCGACCAGGTCGAGGCCCCAGACAGCAAAAGGCCAGGTGATGGGGATCGTCTGCAGGGCCTGAGCGGGGAGATGAATCTGCCGAGCGTAAAACTAGCATCCCTCATAGGTCTGTACGATCTCCGTGGCATCAGCCACTGCGGTGGGCCAGTAGAAGCCTTGTCGGAAGGCATTTCCTACCAGCATCCGAGGCACGGCGTGGTGGCCACAAGCCCCCGAGTGTATGTCCTGTAGGAGCTTGATTCCCTCCTGACGTGGGATGCAACGCATAAGGATGCTGGAGGGGCTGCGCTTATACATCTCTCCGTCAAGGAGGACAAAGGTCTTGGCGCGACGAGCCACGCGCCTTGCCTCAGCCTGGTCTGGGGGCAGAGTGCCGTTGACGAGGCGTAGAAGCAAGGGGTAGCGCCAGTTAGGCGAGTCGTCAGACGCAGGTGGCTCTGGCTCGAGGTCCATGGCCTCCCGTTCTTGAGCGGCGGAGTCTTTGGGCTTGGAGCTCGGTTCGCTTGGGGGTTTGTCCGACCCCCGTCATCCTTGTAGTCGATGGAAGGATTGTAGTGGTCGTTGACGAAAACATCCGGGGGGATCGGGGCCCGCTCGGATGCCATCTTGGCGAGTGCGTCGGCGGCCTCATTGTACTTTCTTAGCACGTGGATAAGCTCGAGGCCGTCGAACTTTTCCTCCAGTCGTGGCAACTAGACTCTTTCATGACTCGGTCGATGATGAGTCTAGAATCACCTCGGACTTCGAGCCGTTTGATCCCGAGCTCGATTGCGATGTGGAGACCATTGATGAGGGCCTCGTACTCGGCTGCATTGTTCGAGGCAGGGAAATGGAGTCAGATTGCATATCGCATCCTTACCCCGAGGGGTGAGATGAAGACAAGGCCCGCGTCGGCCCCAGTTTTCATCAGAGACCCGTCGAAGTACAAGGCCCAGCATTCGTGCTGGATTTGTGGTGGGGGGAGCTGAGTCCCAGTCCACTCTACCACAAAATCTGCCAGGACTTGGGATTTTATGGCTTTTCGAGGCTCATAGGTGATCGCATCACCCATGAGCTCTACAGGCCATTTAGCAATTCTACCATTAGCTTCTCGGTTCTGAATCACTTCCCCCAGAGGGAAAGATGACACTACCGAGACCGGATGAGACTCAAAGTAATGGCGGAGCTTGCGCCGGGCCAAAACTACAGCGTAGAGTAGTTTTTGGATTTGGGGGTATCGGGTCTTTGTGTCGGACAGTACTTCACTGATGAAGTATACCGGTCTTTGGACCGGCAGGGCATGCCCTTCTTCCTTCCTTTCGACCACGATAGCTGCGCTGGCCACCTAATCAGTGGCTGCGACGTAGAGAAGAAGTGGTTCCCCCTCGGCGAGGGGCACCAGAATGGGAGGGTTGGTGAGCAAAGCCTTGAGCTTGTCGAGAGCTTCCTGGGCCTCGGGGGTCCAGGAAAAATGCTCGGATTTCCTAAGTAACCTATACAGAGGTAGCCTTTTTTCCCCGAGATGAGAGATGAAATGGCTTAGGGAGGCTAGACATCCCATGACCCTCTGTACTCCCTTTAGGTTACGAATCGGGCCCATGTTCGCGATGGCCGAGACCTTTTCTGGATTGGCCTCGATTCCTCACTCAGACACAATAAACCCGAGGAGCATGCCTCGGGGGACCCCAAAAACGCACTTTTCAGGGTTGAGTCTGATCTCTTTTGCCCTAAGGCATTGGAACGTTTCTTCCAGGTCGGCAACTAGGCCGCTTGCTTTCCTGGACTTGACGACAATGTCGTCTACGTAAGCCTCCACTGTTTTGCCTATACGGTTCCCGAAGACCTGGAGCATACATCGTTGATACGTAGCCCCCGCGTTCTTGAGGCCAAAAGGCATGGTTACGTAGCAATACATTCCAAAAGGGGTGACGAAAGAAGTCGCGAGCTGGTCGGACTCTTTCATCTTGATTTGGTGGTAACCGGAATAAGCATCAAGAAAAGATAAAATTTCGCATCCCGCGGTGGAGTCAACTATCTGATCAATACGAGGTAATGGAAAGGGGTTCTTTGGACATACTTTATTTAAACCAGTATAGTCTACACACATCCTCCACTTCCCATTTTTCTTTTTGACTAGCACGGGGTTAGCTAACCACTCGAGATGGAATACCTCCTTGATGAATCCGGCCGCTAGCAGCTTGTGGATCTCCTTCCCGATGGCCCGACGCTTCTCCTCGTCGAATCGGCGCAGGCGTTGCTTCACGGGTTTGGAGCCGGCTCGGATGTCCAAGGAGTGCTCGGCGACTCCCCTCGGTATACCAGGCATGTCCGAGGGACTCCACGCAAATATATCGGCATTTGCACGGAGAAAGTCGACGAGCACCACTTCCTATTTGGGGTCGAGGCTGGAGCTGATCCTCAACACCCTACCCTCAGAAGTCCCGGGGTCGAGGAAGACTAACTTAGTCTCCTCCGCCGGCTCAAAGCTCCCGGCATGACGCTTGGGGTCGGGGACGTCCTGGTCGCAGTCGCCGAGACCGGTAAGGATGGCCAGAGATTCGGCCAGAGCTTCGGCCTGCTCGACGCACTCAACGTCGCACTGATAGGCGTGCTGACTGGTCATGCTGACGGTGATGATGCCTTTTGGCCCCGGCATCTTGAGCTTGAGGTAGGTATAGTTGGGGACGGCCATGAACTTGGCGTAGCAGGGTCGTCCTAGAATTGCGTGATAGGTCCCTAGGAACCCGACCACGTCGAAAGTGAGGACCTCCCGCCTAAAGTTGTCGGGGGTTCCAAAACAGACGGGCAGATCGATCTGTCCGAGGGGGTGGCCACGATGTCCCGGCACCACTCCGTGGAATGGTGCTGTGCCGTTCCTCAGCCGGGACTTGCTGATCCCCATGAGGGCCAGAGTCTCGGCGTAGAGGATGTTGAGGCCGCTGCCTCCATCCATCAACACCTTGGTGAGACGGGTCTCGGCGATGATGGGATCGATGATTAAAGGATAGCTCCCGGGATTGCGGATCCGATCCGGGTGATCCTGTCGGTCGAACGTGATTGCGCTCTCGGACCATTTGAGGTACGAGGGCGCGGCCGTGCTGACTGCGCAAACTTCTTGGAGTTCACGCTTCCTTTGACTCGCAGTGAGGCGAGCCGCACGTCCCCCAAAGATCAAGAGGCAGTTCTTGATCTTGGGGAAGCCTTCCTCCTTAGGATCGTCGTCCTTGGGGGGCTCTTCAGCGCCCTCCGTGGCGATGATGTCGGTATAGTACTGACACAGGACAGTGCACTCCTCAAGGGTGTGCTTGGTTGGTCCCCTGTGATAGGGGCACGGCTTCTTCAACATCTCGTCGAAGAGACCGGGGCCAGCGGGAGCCCGCTTGGGGTTCTTACGATCTGCCGCGGCGACTAAGTTGTCGTCCTACTGACCCTGCCTCCCCTTGCGACCCTTCTTCTTCTTCTTGGGGTCACGTGAGCCTGAGGCCTCGGTGGCCTCAGCCTTCTGTTTCCCCTTGGCTGCACCATCGGAGAAAATGGCGCCAACTGCCTCTTCTCCTGAGGCAAAGTTGGTGGCGATGTCGAGCAGCTGGCTAGTGCTTGTGGGGGTCTTGCGTCCGAGCTCGTGTACGAGCTCCTTGCAAGTGGTGCCGGAAATGAAGGCTCCGATGACGTCGGAGTCCGTGATGTTGGGGAGCTCGGTGCACTATTTGGAGAATCGCCTGATGAAGTCTCGGAGGGACTCATCGGGCATCTGCCGGCAACTCCTGAGGTCCTAGGAGTTCCCAGGGTGCACGTATGTGCCCTGGAAGTTCCCAACGAAGATTTTGACTAGGTCGGCCCAGTCATGGATCATGCGGTCAGGAAGGTGCTCAAGCCATGCTCTGGCCGTATCGGCCAGATGCAGTGGGAGGTTGCGGATGATGAGAAGGTCATCGTCCGCTCTGCCAAGCTGACATGCTAGGCGGTAATCCGCCAGCCAGAGCTCGGGGTTTGTCTCCCCTGAGTACTTGGTGAGGTTGGCGGGCTGTCGGAATCGCGCCGGGAACTTGGCCCTGCGTATGGCCTCGCTGAAGACGCGGGGACCCGGGGGTTCTGGCGACGTGCCGCAGTCATGGTCAGGATCGAACCTCCCGCCTCGGCGCGGCCGATATCGCTGAGACTCGGCCTCGTCCCTGTCACGTCGTCTGGCCTCCAGGGTGGCTCGAACGTCTACTTCAGCCCCGACGCGCTCGTGGACAGATGGGGCCCTGTTGTCCCCTTGCGGGTTAGGAGGCGGCGGTCCCTGCACCGTTGGTGCCTTGTTACGAGGGGGTCGGTCCTCCTGACGTCTCGTGCCATGGGATTGTGATGCAGAACTTTCCGCGTTCTGCACCACGGCCTGCTCCAGGAGGCCACGTAGCCCCTGGCGCACTCTCCTTCCCTCAGGGGTCGATGGCTCGGGCATCGCCCTGAGGAGGAGTGCAGCGGCCATCACATTCTGGCTGGCCGTGCTGAAGACAATACAACAGTTGACGTCACGAGCGCGGCGTCTAGCCTCACCCCCGTCTCCGCGGCCGGACAGGTCTCGGACCAGGGCCTCGCGGAGTTGGCGGAGGCGTGTGCGTTCTTCTTCGAGCCTGGCTTCCAGCTCATTGAGCTGCTCGAGGTCAGGGCGATGTCCTCCTACGGGGGCTGATGCTACCCCAGGGGCTCCAGGATCAGTCCCGAGAGTAGGGTTGGGAGGTGGGGTTGCATTCCCCTGCCTAGAGGGTCCTGCACCCTCCTGGGCGTTATGCGGCGTCCCTCCTACTTCCAGGTTGAAGCATTCTCGCGACGGGTCATAGCTTCCGTCGTCAGAGTCGGAGTAGCCGAGACAGTAGTTACTGGCCTCCAAGAAGCGCATGAAGGTCTCCGGGTCGCCACATCCGGAAAAGTCAGCGCCGGCCCACTCGTCATCGCTTGAGGTGGGATCCTCTGGGTACGACGAAACGGGCGGCGTGGAGATGAGGTCCAGGGTAGATCTCAAGTGGTGCCCTGGAAGATCCACGTACGCACTTAACGAAGTGCTCACGGAAGAGGCGTAGGTGGCGGCTGCGTTCCTGAGCCCAAAGGGGAACTCGGGAGGTGCCGCTGTCTCTCCTCCATCCACAGGTGGAGGAGGACAGGATGTTGAGGCCCCTTTGTCCCCCTCGCGGGGGACGGGCACGGGCCGTGCCTTCCCCTTCGACCGGGGTGGGACGGGAGGTCGCGATGGTCCTCTATTGGTCCGGGGAGCGGAGCTCGATGCCCCGCGAACCCTTCCTCTAGCGCGTGTCGGGCCGGAGGAACGGGTGATCTGGTGAGGAATATGCGGGGGGAGGGCCGGACGGACCCTAGCCTCAGTGGTAGGGCCGGAGATCCTAGATCTCTAACGCCCCCGCCGGGTGCCCCCCGCACGGTGTCCCGAACGGGTCCCACGCACTGACTGTGGTGGGATCGGCTCGGGACGAGGCTCGACATCACCACGTGGCGGGAGGAGGACCATGTCATAGCCAGAACCGAGGGACATGAACTCCAAACTCCTGAACATCATGATGGTGCCGCGGCGGAGTGGGTGAAGTCCGTCTGCCATCCAAGCCTTCCCAGTAAGGACAGGTGAATGTCACGCAGAAGGCCCCTACCTGGCGCGCCAACTGTCGGCGTCTGGACTCGTGGTCTAGACACAAACGAGTATATGTTTGCGTGACTATCCAAGCCCGGATGGTGATGCAAGTGAGACACAGAGGGTTTATACTGGTTCGGGCCTGGAATGCCCTACGTCCAGTGAGATCAGAGGTTTGTATAGCCTTGCACCCAAAGGTGCTTGTAGTAGGGGGGTACAAGCTGGTTGCGAGAGAGGGCTAAGTCCTAGGTCTCGACTTTGTGGTGGACAGAGTGCTGGTCGCTGCTCTGTAAATGAGCACGGTGGTCGTGTGTGTGAACCTAGTTACGAGCCCTGGCTCCCCTTTTATAGCCTCAAGGGGAGATAGGGATTTACATGAGTAGATTTCCTCCTGCCGAGTGGAAGAGTTACAGTCCCGACCCTGTTGAAGCCTGTCCATCTTGTCCTTGAGGGATGGCTGCCAGCATGGTTGCTTCTGTAGAGGGTTACCGAGCCCTGTTGGAGTCATGGGGGTCGGATCGGTGGTACTGCTGATCATCCTGTCAATAGTGGGAGAAGACAGCGAATAGTGATACTGATTAACCTCCCCCATTCCCTTTTCACTGTGAGGTGGTACACCACAGTGAAAGGGGTAAGGTCGCACAGTTGAAAGAGGTAAGGCTGCAGTGCCCACGGTGGTTGGAACAGTCGCCACCCTGCCCTGCTGCGGTATGGGAGTCACCGTGCGTGTCACGTCGTGGGTACGGGCGCCGTGCGTTGGAAGTCTTGCTGATCCGGTGGAGCGGCGTCCGGCGCCCGAGCCCTAAAGGGGTCGGGCAAGGCGGTGTTTACGCCCGAGGCCGAGGGGGTCGGGCGAGGCGGAACTTGCGTCCGAGGCCCTGAGGGGTCGGGTGAGTCATGATTTGGACCTGAGGCCCAGGCGTCAAATGAGCTGGGGCCCGTTCTCTGGTTATTGTGGTTAATTTGCTTTGTCCTTTGCGTTTTTTATTGCTCTGATTTGGGTATCCCTTTTTATGGTACCCAACAGTAGCCCCCGAGCCTCTGAAGGGGTGAGGTCACCTCTTCAGAGGTTCTTTCCTAAGGGACTATTGTTGACCGGGAACTCTTTTACTTTTCTCCGGAGGGTGCGCGCGAGCGCACCCGCCGGGTGTAGCCCCCGAGCCTTTTGGAGGAATGGTGTTATTCCTTCAAAGGCTTTTACCCCTGAGTGCTATAGTCTGGAGTATTTGAGGGATAGGTTGCGTGTTCTTTACACGTAGTGCCTGTTCCCACGGTGCGAGGAAGCCCCCGAGCCCTTTCCCCGCAAGAGTCGATCAGGTTCTTTCTCGTCTTGTGATTACGTCCCTCATTCTTTCTTTCGCTCGGAGGAGGGGTGGGTCGTGCCGTACTACCCTCGATGGGCGAGTAGCGACGCTTCCCGGGAGCTGCAAGCGGGTAGATCCGAGTGGATGTCCGTGTCCCATTCGATAGGGGTCGGCTAGTGGCCTTATGGGCACATCTCAAAAATACCCGAGGGCGGTCACGGTGGATGTCGGAACCGTTCGTTAGGTTTCGAGGGCTCGGTGCCTCCCTCGATGGGATCCCACTCGCGTAACACCCGCATGGGTCTCGGATATGACTTGTAAAGATGCACCAACTCCCTACGGGGCTCGGACCTTGGCCTCTATTGTGCTCATCTTCAGTCATCCCTCGCTCAGTCATCCTGAGGTGACTGTTCGAACCTATTTTGCAGGTCAGTCTCGCAACCTCTGGAACGTAGGTGGCCATAGCCTGAGGATTTTTGGCCTTGAAAGGCTCTTTCGAACTTGTTTGTAGGGTCGGGGTCGGGCGAGACGGAATCTGCGCCCGACGGGAACCGCCTTGCGATTTTTGCTCGGGGTTAGCAGGGGGTCGGGCGAGACAGGGACTGTGCCCGACGGAGACCGCCATGCGACCTTGGTCAGCGGGGGGTCGAGCGCCGCTTGCCCTGGAAGGAACCGCCCTGACATGACTTTTCAAGGCGCACCTTTTGAGGCATGGCGCGTGGGGACTCGAAACGGCCGTGCCGTTTCGCCCTGGCTGGATGGGACGTTTCGCCTGCGAAATAAATGCGCGCGTGCGGCGGGCGTGAGAATCGGAGGGATTTGGCGCTTCGAATTTTTTACCTTGTGGGAAGCGGGCGACGGTTGTTCTCCTTCCCGCTCGGCCTTCCGCGCAGTCGTGGGCGTCGTGGCCGTGGTGCATCCCTTCTATAAAAGCGGGCGCAGGGGACTTGGTTCCTTTCTTACTGCTCCTGCGTAAGAAAGCTCCTGCCCCCTGCCTCTACTTCCGCCACCATCTTCTTCATTCCTGCCGCACAGTTGCTCTTCTCCACCCAGAACCATGGCCGGCGTTGAGGCGTGGCCACCCTGCAGCGTCACCAAGTCCGCGCTGGAGGCGCGTGTGAAGGCCGGGATTCTTCGTCCTCTCAAGGATGTTGAGTTCCCGGAGTGGATCGTTCCCTCGGCGAACGACAGGGAGCCAAACCCGCCCCCGGGCTATGTGGTTTGTTTCTTGTCGTTCTTAGACCGAGGGTTCGGAACTCCGACCGGTCGGCTAATCCGGGCTATCCTTCACTACTACGAGGTGGAGCTGCACAATCTCAACCCCAACTCGATGATGCAGGCCGCCGTCTTCGCTACGGTTTGTGAGGGGTTTCTAGGGGTTCCTGTCCATTGGAACCTCTGGCTTCACCTTTTCAAGGCGGAGATGTCGGCCCGCTACGTAGGAGGAGAGAAGTTCCCTCTACGAGTCGGCGGTTGCACGCTGCAGCTTCGTCAGCAACGGGCTGGGCAGTACATCTGGAGTTCGATGCCCTCGTCAAACCGGGGGTGGCAGAACGGGTGGTTCTACCTCCAGAATGACGGCGGTCTGCTCCCGCCGTACACTGGGAAGATGGTGACGGAGGCCCCCCAGAAGTGGGTGTGGGGTGCTCCGACCGAGGAGCAGAAGAGGCTCGCCCCGCTTCTCATGGGGCTCCAGAAGCTGCGGGGTGCCGAGGTCACTGCGGCCACGGTGGCGATAGCCTTCCACAAGAGGAGTCTGCTTCCGTTGGCGCAGCGGCGAGCGTTCATGTTTGAGATGACTCGGGATGTCCCATGGGCTGGGACGAAGATGTTGGCCGAGCCGATATCGGCATCGGACATCGCCGCCTGGGTGGAGAAGACGACGCACCCGGACATGAAGAACTCCCGGGTGGTGCCGATGCGTCCTGAAAAGGGCTATATTTCTCTGGTAAAGTGTGGATTTTTGCGCCTTCCTCCTTTTTCCTTCCTGCCTTTTTCTTGACCCCTGGTTGTTTGCAGAGGATGGGGGTCGTCAGGGATTCCCTGCCCCCTGTCCCAGAGGACAAGGAGATCCGGGCCAAGAATTGGGCCCGGAATGAGGAACAAAAGAAGGCCAAGGAGGACAAGAAGGCCAAAGCAGCGCGGAAAGCGCAACGGTGGGAGATCTCCGCCAAGAATCACCGTGAAGCCGAGAAGGCGGGGGTCGCCCCGCCCCCCTCTCCCGAGACCTCAGTCTCGGAGATAGAGGGCGGGGGCGACAACGTCGACTGGCTTGACGAGCTGGCGGAGGACGAAGACATAATCCCCCCCATTGGCGGGGGGATTGAGATCCCAGAGGGGTCAAAGGCCCGAGTGGGGTCGGAGGGCCCCGAGGGGACCCAGGCGCCGGGGGCCGGACAGACCGTCCCCCACATCATCGTGGATGACGAGGACAGCGCACCTCGGGAGGGTTCAGCCCACGTGGGTCCCCAGGAGGGGGGAAGGCGTCAGGGGGTGAATCCGAGGCGCCCCCTCAACCGGTAGTGCCTGAGGGTCTGGCCGAGCCCCACCTAGCGTCCGGGGCGGGAGCCGGCGCCTCGGTGGAGGCGACGCAGGCTGAGACCACCGTCGTGGCCCCTGCGCCGTCAGCAGGCGAGACGGGGGTCCGGCCAACGGCCCCTGGCTCTTCGGGAGGCCCCCAAGGAGCTCTGAGTTCCCAAAAGAAGGCTGCCCCCCGAGCGAGGTACGTATAGGATTTCTGATCCTTCCATTGATTTTTTTGTTTCTCTTTCTTCTGATTTGTGTTGCTTCTTCAGCCGGAAGCAAAAGGCGGCACCGGTGGCGCTGGCCCCCCTGAAGGCCGTGAAGAGGGGAGCACAGTCGACTCCTGGGTCGGCTAGGCCCATGTCGCCACCCCCTCTGAGCCGCGAGGAGGCGGAGCGCCGTCAGAGGCAGGACACGGGGGCGCCGAGGCCCCAAGGGCCGGAGAAGACGACCCTTGCTCCCGGGGCTACGCCAACTCCGAAGGATGCTGATTTGGGAGGCGTGGTTCGATCCGCGCAGGGTGAGGAAGGCCAAGCCATCGTGGCGTCCAAGACGGCGCCCGAGGCTCCCGCGGCGGGAGGGGAGGGCGATGCCCGATGGGGCAAGAGCCCTGTATTCTGGCCCAACCTCGACGACGCAGAGGGAGGGGCCAGATTTGTTCTGGATGACCCGTCGGAGGATTACCTCTGGCAGGGTCTAGACGCATGCGGGCATGCCAGCGTCGAGGCCATCAACTGAGCTTCTCAGCTCGTGAGCCGAGACATGTACAACTTGGCCCAGGTAAGGCTTCCTCTCATGTTGTGAAGTATTTTTGCTCTATTTTGCAATACTGACTCCCTGTGCGACTTCCGATTTTGTAGGCGCTCAAGGCTACATCCCTGGAGAAGTCAGTTTTTCTCCGCAGGGAAAGAGACGCCTGGGCAACATGCGAAAACGAAAGGGCTGCTAGGGAGGCGGCTGAGGGGGAGCTCGCAAAGGAGTGCGAGATCTCTGCCGAGCTTCGGCAGAAGTGCTCGGCCCTCACATCTGAGGCTTAGGAGGCCCGGGAAAAGGTCGCCCCCCTTGAGAAGAGGGTCGGGGACCTTACCCAGGAATCCGAGGGGCAGAAGGCGGCGGCTGAGAGGTATAAGGGTGAGGTCACTCGGCTTGAGGCTTTGCTCGCCGGAAAAGACCTTGCCCTGAACCAAACTCAGGCTGATCTTGCTGCTCAGAGCCAGGTGGCCCGCTGGCACCGGGGCTCGGCGGAGCACGAGAAGCGAGCCGAGGGTAAGACTTGCATTTTTTACCTCGGCCCCCTTTGCTCTTTGGGTTAATTTTCCTGACTTCTCATCTTTTGTTCTGCTTTTCAACAGAGTTAGGGAGGAAGGTGGTCGAGGCGTCCTCTACTGCCGAGGCCCTACAGAGGTCCCTTGACGCCGAGGTTTCGGACCGCTCGGCTCTTGAAGCCGTGGTCACCTCGGCGTGTGAAGGGCTCGGGGTGCCGGCGTCGGGATCGTCGCTGCGGAGCTGGATCGAAGCCTTTTACTCCCAGGCCGGGGAGAGGATGAGGGTGGCGCTCCATGTCGGGGTGAACAAAGCCCTGGCGGTGGTGAGCTCTCACTACGCCGGTATTGATTTGCCGGCGGTTTGTGAGGGTACGTCCTCCCCGATGATGAGACGGAGGCCCAGGAGGAAGTGCAGAGGCTTAAGGACGCCGCGGCTGCCCCTGGGGATGCCTTGGCCGCCTTCTTTGATGACGAGGTGGAGCTTCCCCCCTCGGGGTTCAAGGGCCTGCGCAGGCAGGGCAGCAAGGCCCTTGAAGTTAGATTTCTTTTTTTTTCCTTTTTGTAGATGTTAAGGCCAGTGGGCCTTGTATTGTATATACAATGTTAATGCTTAGTATGGATATTCATTTGACCATTCCTTTTAAGATTTTTCCTCAGTGTCTTGTTTTCTTTTTCCTTATGCCGACCCGACCTTGGCAACGCGAGGTCGGGTGAGCTACTTTGCGCTAGCCAGAGTCCCCGAGCCTAAGTCTTTTTCCTTTTTCCTTAGTAGCTTTTTAGAAGTCCGGATCCGCCCTCCGACCCTAAGGTGAGTAGAGGTCGTCTTTGCTCGTGAGCGCGGATCTTACCTCGGGCTCATGCCTTAAGATTCAGGGGATGAAATTTCGGTTTCTTAAACCTTTTTAGAAAAATAGGAGGAAGACCTTGGGTCAGGGTTCCTTTAATTCGTGGAAAAAAGGAAGAAAGATTTGGAGTCGCCATAGGGGTTTCCCCCATATAGCCCCCGAGGGAGGCTCGGACTCTGCTAGGCAGGTCCGAGGCTCTCTGATAGAAAAAGGCCGTATAACTTAGACTTTCATTTATTCTTTTAAGGTGATGAACAAACGGAAATTTTTTACAAGGTTCTAAGGGTAAAAGCGACGTAGCTGTTTTATGTTCCACGCGTTTTTAAAGACCTCCCCTGCTTCATTGGCGAGCTTGTAGGTGCCGGGTCGGAGGACTTCGGCGATGACGAAGGGTCCTTCCCAGGGGGGCGTGAACTTGTGGCGACCCTTGTTGCTCTGTCTGAGTCTCAGCACCAAGTCACCGACTTGAAAGGCTCGGCCTCGGATTCGTCGCGCATGGTATCGGCGGAGGGCCTGCTGGTGCTTGGCAGAGTATAGGAGGGCTACGTCTTTGGCTTCGTTTAGCTGGTCCAGCGCGTCTTCTTGGAACATTTTGCAGCTATTTTCATCGTAGGCTTGCACCCTTAGAGACCCGTACTACTCCAGATCGGTGGGGAGGACGGCTTCCGACCCATAGACCATGAAGATCGGGGTGAAGCCTGTGGCTCGGCTCTGGGAGGTTCTTAGACTCCAGACCACGGCCGGTAGCTCTTTGAGCCACCTTTTTCCAAACTTGTTCAGCCGGTTGAAAATCCTAGTCTTCAGACCCTGGAGGATCATGCCATTGGCACGCTCCACTTGTCCGTTGGTCTTGGGGTGAGCCACTGCTGCCCAGTCCACACGTATGTGGTGTCTATCGCAAAACTCCAGGAACTTTCGCCCGGTGAACTGTGTGCCGTTATCGGTGATTATGGAGTTTGGCACTCCAAATCGGTGGGTGATATCTGTGAAGAACAGCACTGCTTGTTCGGCCTTGATCCTTGTGATGGGTCGGACCTCGATCTACTTGGAGAACTTGTCGATTACGACAAGCAAGTGGGTGAAGCCCCCGGGCGCTTTCTGCAGAGGCCCGACCAGGTCGAGGCCCCAGACAGCAAAAGGCCAGGTGATGGGGATCGTCTGCAGGGCCTGAGCGGGGAGATGAATCTGCCGAGCGTAAAACTGGCATCCCTCATAGGTCTGTACGATCTCCGTGGAATCAGCCACTGCGGTGGGCCAGTAGAAGCCTTGTCGGAAGGCATTTCCTACCAGCATCCGAGGCACGGCGTGGTGGCCACAAGCCCCCGAGTGTATGTCCTGTAGGAGCTTGATTCCCTCCTGACGTGGGATGCAACGCATAAGGATGCTGGAGGGGCTGCGCTTATACATCTCTCCGTCAAGGAGGACAAAGGTCTTGGCGCGACGAGCCACGCGCCTTGCCTCAGCCTGGTCTGGGGGCAGAGTGCCGTTGACAAGGCGTAGAAGCAAGGGGTAGCGCCAGTTAGGCGAGTCGTCAGACGCAGGTGGCTCTGGCTCGATGTCCATGGCCTCCCGTTCTTGAGCGGCGGAGTCTTTGGGGTTGGAGCTCGGTTCGCTTGGGGGTTTGTCCGACCCCCCGTCATCCTTGTAGTCGATGGAAGGTTTGTAGAGGTCGTTGACGAAAACATCCGGGGGGATCGGGGCCCGCTCGGATGCCATCTTGGCGAGTGCGTCGGCGGCCTCATTGTACTTTCTTAGCACGTGGATAAGCTCGAGGCCGTCGAACTTTTCCTCCAGTCGTCGGACCGCTTTGCAATACGCGTCCATCTTGGGATCGTGGCAACTAGACTCTTTCATGACTTGGTTGATGATGAGTCTAGAATCACCTCGGACTTCGAGCCGTTTGATCCCGAGCTCGATTGCGATGTGGAGACCATTGATGAGGGCCTCGTACTCGGCTGCATTGTTCGAGGTGGGGAAATGGAGTCGGATTGCATATCGCATCCTTACCCCGAGGGGTGAGATGAAGACAAGGCCCGCGTCGGCCCCAGTTTTCATCAGAGACCCGTCGAAGTACAAGGCCCAGCATTCGTGCTGGATTTGTGGTGGGGGGAGCTGAGTCCCAGTCCACTCTGCCACAAAATCTGCCAGGACTTGGGATTTTATGGCTTTTCGAGGCTCATAGGTGATCGCATCACCCATGAGCTCTACAGCCCATTTAGCAATTCTACCATTAGCTTCTCGGTTCTGAATCACTTCCCCCAGAGGGAAAGATGACACTACCGAGACCGGATGAGACTCAAAGTAATGGCGGAGCTTGCGCCGGGCCAAAACTACAGCGTAGAGTAGTTTTTGGATTTGGGGGTATCGGGTCTTTGTGTCGGACAGTACTTCACTGATGAAGTATACCGGTCTTTGGACCGGCAGGGCATGCCCTTCTTCCTTCCTTTCGACCACGATAGCTGCGCTGGCCACCTGATCAGTGGCTGCGACGTAGAGAAGAAGTGGTTCCCCCTCGGCGAGGGGCACCAGAATGGGAGGGTTGGTGAGCAGAGCCTTGAGCTTGTCGAGGGCTTCCTGGGCCTCGGGGGTCCAGGAAAACCTATACAGAGGTAACCTTTTTTCCCCGAGATGAGAGATGAAACGGCTTAGGGAGGCTAGACATCCCATGACCCTCTGTACTCCCTTTAGGTTACGAATCGGGCCCATGTTCGTGATGATCGAGACCTTTTCTGGATTGGCCTCGATTCCTCGCTCAGACACAATAAACCCGAGGAGCATGCCTCGGGGGACCCCAAAAACGCACTTTTCAGGGTTGAGTCTGATCTCTTTTGCCCTAAGGCATTGGAACATTTCTTCCAGGTCGGCAACTAGGTCGCTTGCTTTCCTGGACTTGACGACAATGTCGTCTACGTAAGCCTCCACTGTTTTGCCTATACGGTTCCCGAAGACCTGGAGCATACATCGTTGATACGTAGCCCCCGCGTTCTTGAGGCCAAAAGGCATGGTTACGTAGCAATAAATTCCAAAAGGGGTGACGAAAGAAGTCGCGAGCTGGTCGGACTCTTTCATCTTGATTTGGTGGTAACCGGAATAAGCATCAAGAAAAGATAAAATTTCGCATCCCGCGGTGGAGTCAACTATCTGATCAATACGAGGTAATGGAAAGGGGTTCTTTGGACATACTTTATTTAAACCAGTATAGTCTACACACATCCTCCACTTCCCATTTTTCTTTTTGACTAGCACGAGGTTAGCTAACCACTCGGGATGGAATACCTCCTTGATGAATCCGGCCGCCAGCAGCTTGTGGATCTCCTTCCCGATGGCCCGACGCTTCTCCTCGTCGAATCGGCGCAGGCGTTGCTTCACGGGTTTGGAGCCGGCTCGGATGTCCAAGGAGTGCTCGGCGACTCCCCTCGGTATACCAGGCATGTCCGAGGGACTCCACGCAAATATATCGGCATTTGCGCGGAGAAAGTCGACGAGCACCACTTCCTATTTGGGGTCGAGGCTGGAGCTGATCCTCAACACCCTACCCTCAGAAGTCCCGGGGTCGAGGAAGACTAACTTAGTCTCCTCCGCCGGCTCAAAGCTCCCGGCATGACGCTTGGGGTCGGGGACGTCCTGGTCGCAGTCGCCGAGACCGGTAAGGATGGCCAGAGATTCGGCCAGAGCTTCGGCCTGCTCGACGCACTCAACGTCGCACTGATAGGCGTGCTGACTGGTCATGCTGACGGTGATGATGCCTTTTGGCCCCGGCATCTTGAGCTTGAGGTAGGTATAGTTGGGGACGGCCATGAACTTGGCGTAGCAGGGTCATCCTAGAATTGCGTGATAGGTCCCTAGGAACCCGACCACGTCGAAAGTGAGGACCTCCCGCCTAAAGTTGTCGGGGGTTCCAAAACAGACGGGCAGATCGATCTGTCCGAGGGGGTCGCCACGATGTCCCGGCACCACTCCGTGGAATGGTGCTGTGCCGTTCCTCAGCCGGGACTTGCTGATCCCCATGAGGGCCAGAGTCTCGGCGTAGAGGATGTTGAGGCCGCTGCCTCCATCCATCAGCACCTTGGTGAGACGGGTCTCGGCGATGATGGGATCGACGATTAAAGGATAGCTCCCGGGATTGGGGATCCGATCCGGGTGATCCTGTCGGTCGAACGTGACTGCGCTCTCGGACCATTTGAGGTACGAGGGCGCGGCCGTGCTGACTGCGCAAACTTCTTGGAGTTCGCGCTTCCTCTGACTCGCAGTGAGGCGAGCCGCACGTCCCCCAAAGATCAAGAGGCAGTTCTTGATCTTGGGGAAGCCTTCCTCCTTAGGATCGTCGTCCTTGGGGGGCTCTTCAGCGCCCTCCGTGGCGATGATGTCGGTATAGTACCGACGCAGGACAGTGCACTCCTCAAGGGTGTGCTTGGTTGGTCCCCTGTGATAGGGGCACGGCTTCTTCAACATCTCGTCGAAGAGACCGGGGCCAGCGGGAGCCCGCTTGGGGTTCTTACGATCTGCCGCGGCGACTAAGTTGTCGTCCTACTGACCCTGCCTCCCCTTGCGACCCTTCTTCTTCTTCTTGGGGTCACGTGAGCCTGAGGCCTCGGTGGCCTCAGCCTTCTGTTTCCCCTTGGCTGCACCATCGGAGAAAATGGCGCCAACTGCCTCTTCTCCTGAGGCAAAGTTGGTGGCGATGTCGAGCAGCTGGCTAGTGCTTGTGGGGGTCTTGCGTCCGAGCTCGTGTACGAGCTCCTTGCAAGTGGTGCCGGAAATGAAGGCTCCGATGACGTCGGAGTCCGTGATGTTGGGGAGCTCGGTGCACTATTTGGAGAATCGCCTGATGAAGTCTCGGAGGGACTCATCGGGCTTCTGCCGGCAACTCCTGAGGTCCCAGGAGTTCCCAGGGTGCACATATGTGCCCTGGAAGTTCCCAACGAAGATTTTGACTAGGTCGGCCCAGTCATGGATCATGCGGTCATGAAGGTGCTCAAGCCATGCTCTGGCCGTATCGGCCAGATGCAGTGGGAGGTTGCGGATGATGAGAAGGACATCGTCCACTCCACCAAGCTGACATGCTAGGCGGTAATCCGCCAGCCAGAGCTCGGGGTTTGTCTCCCCTGAGTACTTGGTGAGGTTGGCGGGCAGTCGGAATCGCGCCGGGAACTTGGCCCTGCGTATGGCCTCGCTGAAGACGCGGGGACCCGGGGGTTCTGGCGACGTGCTGCAGTCATGGTCAGGATCGAACCTCCCGCCTCGGCGCGGCCGATATCGCCGAGACTCGGCCTCGTCCCTGTCACGCCGTCTGGCCTCCAAGGTGGCTCGAACGTCTACTTCAGCCCCGACGCGCTCGTGGACAGATGGGGCCCTGTTGTCCCATTGCGGGTTAGGAGGCGGCGGTCCCTGCACCGTTGGTGCCTTGTTACGAGGGGGTCGGTCCTCCTGACGTCTCGTGCCATGGGATTGTGATGCAGAACTTTCCGCGTTCTGCACCACGGCCTGCTCCAGGAGGCCACGTAGCCCCTGGCGCACTCTCCTTCCCTCAGGGGTCGATGGCTCGGGCATCGCCCTGAGGAGGAGTGCAGCGGCCATCACATTCTGGCTGGCCGTGCTGAAGACAATACAGCAGTTGACGTCACGAGCGCGGCGTCTAGCCTCACCCCCGTCTCCGCGGCCGGACAGGTCTCGGACCAGGGCCTCGCGGAGTTGGCGGAGGCATGTGCGTTCTTCTTCGAGCCTGGCTTCCAGCTCATTGAGCTGCTCGAGGTCAGGGCGATGTCCTCCTACGGGGGCTGATGCTACCCCAGGGGCTCCAGGATCGGTCCCGAGAGTAGGGTTGGGAGGTGGGGTTGCATTCCCCTGCCTAGAGGGTCCTGCACCCCCCTGGGCGTTATGCGGCGTCCCTCCTACTTCCAGGTTGAAGCATTCTCGCGACGGGTCATAGCTTCCGTCGTCAGAGTCGGAGTAGCCGAGACAGTAGTTACTGGCCTCCAAGAAGCGCATGAAGGTCTCCGGGTCGCCACATCCGGAAAAGTCAGCGCCGGCCCACTCGTCATCGCTTGAGGTGGGATCCTCTGGGTACGACGAAACGGGCGGCGTGGAGATGAGGTCCAGGGTAGATCTCAAGTGGTGCCCTGGAAGATCCGCGTACGCACTTAACGAAGTGCTCACGGAAGAGGCGTAGGCGGCGGCTGCGTTCCTGAGCCCAAAGGGGAACTCGGAAGGTGCCGCTGTCTCTCCTCCATCCACAGGTGGAGGAGGACAGGATGTTGAGGCCCCTTTGTCCCCCTCGCAGGGGACGGGCGCGGGCCGTGCCTTCCCCTTCGACCGGGGTGGGACGGGAGGTCGCGATGGTCCTCTATTGGTCCGGGGAGCGGAGCTCGATGCCCCGCGAGCCCTTCCTCTAGCGCCTATCGGGCCGGAGGAACGGGTGATCTGGTGAGGAATATGCGGGGGGAGGGCCGGACGGACCCTAGCCTCAGTGGTAGGGCCGGAGATCCTAGATCTCTAACGCCCCCGCCGGGTGCCTCCCGCACGGTGTCCCGAACAGGTCCCACGCACTGACTGTGGTGGGATCGGCTCGGGACGAGGCTCGACATCACCACGTGGCGGGAGGAGGACCATGTCATAGCCAGAACCGAGGGACATGAACTCCAAACTCCTGAACATCATGATGGTGCCGCGGCGGAGTGGGTGAAGTCCGTCTGCCATCCAAGCCTTCCTAGTAAGGACAGGTGAATGTCACGCAGAAGGCCCCTACCTGGCGCGCCAACTGTCGGCGTCTGGACTCGTGGTCTAGACACAAACGAGTATATGTTTGCGTGACTATCCAAGCCCGGATGGTGATGCAAGTGAGACACAGAGGGTTTATACTGGTTCGGGCCTGGAATGCCCTACGTCCAGTGAGATCGGAGGTCTGTATAGCCTTGCACCCAAAGGTGCTTGTAGTAGGGGGGTACAAGCTGGTTGCGAGAGAGGGCTAAGTCCTAGGTCTCGACTTTGTGGTGGACAGAGTGCTGGTCGCTGCTCTGTAAATGAGCACGGTGGTCGTGTGTGTGAACCTAGTTACGAGCCCTGGCTCCCCTTTTATAGCCTCAAGGGGAGATAGGGATTTACATGAGTAGATTTCCTCCTGCCGAGTGGAAGAGTTACAGTCCCGACCCTGTTGAAGCCTATCCATCTTGTCCTTGAGGGATGGCTGCCAGCATGGTTGCTTCTGTAGAGGGTTACCGAGCCCTGTTGGAGTCATGGGGGTCGGATCGGTGGTACTGCTGATCATCCTGTCAATAGTGGGAGAAGACAGCGAATAGTGATACTGATTAACCTCCCCCATTCCCTTTTCACTGTGAGGTGGTACACCACAGTGAAAGGGGTAAGGTCGCACAGTTGAAAGAGGTAAGGCTGCAGTGCCCAGGGTGGTTGGAACAGTCGCCACCCTGCCCTGCTGCGGTATGGGAGTCACCGTGCCTGTCACGTCGTGGGTACGGGCGCCGTGCGTTGGAAGTCTTGCTGATCCGGTGGAGCGGCGTCCGGCGCCCGAGCCCTGAAGGGGTCGGGCGAGGCGGTGTTTACGCCCGAGGCCGAGGGGGTCGGGCGAGGCGGAACTTGCGTCCGAGGCCCTGAGGGGTCGGGTGAGTCGTGATTTGGACCTGAGGCCCAGGAGTCAAATGAGCTGGGGCCCGTTCTCTGGTTATTGTGGTTAATTTGCTTTGTCCTTTGCGTTTTTTATTGCTCTGATTTGGGTATCCCTTTTTATGGTACCCAACACAGTGGCATATTTGCTAGTTAATGAGCATCTCCAACAGTTTTGTATATTGCTTTTGCATTTTTGATTTTTGCCAAAATTTATAAAAACATCTCTCCAACAGTTTTGCATATTGGTTTTGCATTTTTTGTAACTTGGCAAATTCTAGGGAAGACTTGGCATTTATGCAAGTCAGTCCGTGACTTGGCAAACACCGATCTGCCGCAACTCCCGTGCGCGACCCCGACTCCCGCGCGCGACTACGACTCCCACGCGCGATCGGAAAACACCGATCACGGCCACCGGCCAACTGCGACCGTGGACTACTTGCCGATCTCTAGGGGAACTTGCACTGCTTGCCGATCTCCAGGCACTTCTTCCAGCGACCGACCGTGGACTTGCTGATCTCCAGGGACCAGCTACTGAGCCACGGGACGAAGCAACTGGCGGCGGACTTCGTTCGTGAACGGACTGAGACCGCGCGCGTGCTGAAAACTTTCGGCAGTTGGCTCCACATTTTGGTAAATGGCAAGTTAGATTTGCAAAACTCTTGGAGATGTCTTGTTTTTCTCCTTTCTATTTGCTTTTCAGAGTTGGCAAACTCCAACAAATGGTAAAATAAAATGCTAAACTGTTGGAGATGCTAAAAGAGGGAAAGAAACCATAACTTCAAGTTACATGCGCGACAGACTCTGCGTGCACAGCTAACCTAAAGTATACACATATAGCTAGGGGTATATAAGTGCTACAAAAGATAGACTTCCACCTTAAAAAATCACACATTAAAACCAAAAAGAGGATATATACATAATGAAAATCAATCATGTCTTACCCTTTTTTTAACCGGGTTAACCCGATTTCCATTATAAATGGAGATAATTTCTAGAAGAATACTGGAGCAGAACAAGTTTATATTAATTTACACTATTGGAAACTCGAATACTTCCGTGTGTGTGAAAACCCACAGAAAAAGGCGATGCACAGAAAAATATTTTTGTGACGGTGTACCGTCAGAAAATCCCACAAAAAATATAATGATAGAAAAATCAATTTTTTCTATGAGTTCACTGTCAAGAAATAGTTTTTCTGTCGGTCCGCCACCCACGGAAAAGTTATGCGGATAACTAAAATTTCTGTGCGGATATCCACACTGGAAAATACTATTACATGCACAAGAAAAAGAGGCAACCGCATAGGGAAAATATGTATTTTTCTGTCGGTGTGGTGAACTCACATAAAAATGTCTTTTGCCCAGATTAAAAATAATGTTTCTATGTAGCCATCCTCACATGAAAAGTTTACACGCACAGAAAAAATTTTTATTTTGAAACAGTAGCAAGAGCATATATATTTTCCACACTATAGTTTCATGACACATCACAACATAATAAATAGCACACAAAGAAAGATGGTGTCTAAATGTTCAACACATTCCATAGACAATACCAAAACCTAGGTGCCAATGCCGAAAATAGAGCACCAAAGCCAAATCTATGCGCGGGAATTAATTTTTCTGTGGGTTCATAATTTTAATCTGTGTGTAACAAACAACCCGACAAAATAATTATAATCGTCCTGTGCGTGTATATATTTTTTTCTGTGAGGTTAGCAAAAACTGACAGAATAATGTAAATTTTTCTGTGTGTATTTACACGCATAGAAAAAAGTACTCAATTTTTCTGTGATGAGTATTTGGATATTTTTGTCGGTATTTTTCAAACTCACACTTTAATTACCAATTTTTCTATGTGTACCGAGAAAAACACACAGAAAAATTCAACACCTACGGGAGTATTCAAGTTTCTAATAGTGTTAGTGAAAACCGGGTTCAGAAAACACATATAGAACTAATACCTAACTACAACTCTGGACAAGACTTCCATTGTTTCGTCCATTAATCTATGATAGAGTATATACAGTAAGGACTCATATACTATCTAAGCCTTTAACAAGTTTCATCGTCCACTGTGCTAGCAACCCCCATTACGTCGTCAACTGTTGCTTCGTGTTTCATAGTTCGAACCAAAGTATTCAGTGCTGGCCTAGCTATGTAGCAGGAAATCATTGTCCAGCTAGCAATGGTCGTCACTCGTGGCATGAGCTACCCAACATGGGTGCGTTGACTTGTCGCTGTGGCCCAGACTATGAAAGTGTAATTGACCTTCTCATGGGTGTGCATAGGTTTTTGAAACAAAGAAACTTCTACGGCGGCTAGAGTGCCTCAATGTCCCAATACCTCCTATATATAGTCCTATGCCTATATAATATTATATATAAATCCACTACAGAACATTTTATCTATGTATATTTTTCTTTCGGCTCTCCTGATTCGTGGTAGGAGGTAAGGATAAAAACGAAACGGAAATATTCCGAACCGACCGCTTGCGTTTTCTATATTGTGGTATCGTTTTCTATATTATGATACCATTTTCGAATTTTATCAAACATAAAAATTTGTCAGCAGTTGGTTTCACAACCATTTAAAATCATTTTCTGTACACTTTAATTGCTAAAATATAGAAATATTCCGTAATATTGTAATTCCGTTTTCGACCGTTTTCATCCTTTAGTAGGTGGAAGCCATGCATTATCATGTGCTGGCATGCACGCATAGGTTTGATAGCCTGTCTCTCTAGTTTATTTAACCAAGGCCATAGAGCCGAGGAGTGTGATAAAAAAAATATCTGGCTAGAATTCACGTCTTCTTGCCCTTGCATCTCATTTAGTTTGTATGGTACCTTCTACCCGGCCTCACAAGTATAATATTATGGCTTATTATATTGCATCATTTATGTTCGCACTTGCATCACCGCTGCATCTGCAAACGCATTTCTAAAGGAAGCTACCTTAAGGCATTGAGGAGTTTTGGAGTGGAGGAAGCTCGTATCTACAAATGCCAACTATAATTGATGGCGCAGTGTCAGTTTCAAGAACCATCCACATTAATTAATTTTGACCATCTTAAAAATTATTTCCACATTAGTGGTGCTAGTCAAATCATTTGCGCCTACTCCTCAGAAACAAAATCAGAAGTCATGTTTTTTAAGCATCTTTTTAGGAACTCCCTATAAACTTGCTTATTAGAGGCAGTGGCCCCAATACGATCCCATTTGTTTCTAGAGCCAGAGTTGATGACACCATAGCTATCGTGAGAACTGTTCTTTTTTTGTATGTTAGCAGAGCAGTCTAAAATAAAACACCCGTTGTATGGAGTTGTCCCTCGATCCCACTGTTAGTTTCCTTGTGCTAAAATTGATTCCGTTTCAGTTTCAGCTCCGAGATGGGTTTCCTGGCAAGTTTTGGATGTCCCGGTCTAAATTTCTACTCGTGCTACTTCACTAGCCGCCCGGCATCGTCGAAAACCTGCTAGCATCTGAAACTCTGGTGTACTCGTGCTGTCAGTGGTACACTTCCACAGGTTCTCCATCAGAACCTGTAAGGAATCCATCCATATGATAGGGCTATCAAGATGATCTTGCATGGTTGAGTCAACCCGGATGTGCGTGGTTGTTGTAGTCAATAATATATAGTGTGACATTTCTTTATTTTAGGATGGGAAGGGGCGGTACGTTTGAGTAGCTAGCAGCACACGAAGTAAATGGCTGAAGGAGATATATAAAATATTATTCCGGCCATTGCTAAATAAACCAGGAAGTCACGCAGGCTATAAAACCTACGTGGCAATGTATCTCTTGCAACTACCATGAATCGAGAGATGTAAACATTGATGGGGACATACATAGAAGACATGTTATATATAGTTAGTACGCATGGGAGTTATTAGGAAATTCAGTTACTCATAGGTGGGAGAACACCATGCATCTTCACTACCAAAATGGTGGAGTTCTCCTAGTGTTTTTAGTTAGTAATAAAACACTATCACTAGTCAAAATACTAGGAAATCCTCACTAGGAGGTATTTACTAAGAAAAGTTTATACTAAATTTTGAATGCTAAAACACTAAGAGAACCCCACACTACTAGAGAAATTGAAAATTTTGGTTGTGCTTGTGATTGCACAACCAAAATTTTCAACTTCCAGTAATGTGGGATGGCAACTCCCTTGCTTGCTTTGTACTGTTATGTACTTTTTTTAATATAATTTTTTGCTGTAAGTTGTAAACCCCTCCAGTTTCTCTAAAAAAAAAGCTTGAAGAACGTTTAATTACCTGTGGAATTACTGCTATGTTTTGATTTGGTAGTTGGTACAAATACGCAGCTCAGCGAGTGCCAAGTCCAAGTCCTAACCATGCTTGTAGCAGGAATACCTTTCTTTCATTGTTGGGATTGGGATGATCTGGATTCCTTGTTACTCGATCAACTTGTACATAAGGTACAAAATTAATTTGCATGTTGGATGTAACATCTTGAGCTGAAGGTTGGATCTCAAAAGTGCTCACGATCGGACAAAATTTCATAACACGTTCATCCAGATATATATTGAATTAATTCCACATCAACCAAATACTTCTTCAGTAATGATTCCTCCATCACAGATTTAAATGTAGCAGTTTATAAATGGCAGCATACTCTCGATAGACAAGGATTCAAATAAAGGGGATTAGGCAGAAATACATGACCATTAACACTTCTTATTAATCAATTTAATTAGAAATGATGTGTGAATAATTTGTAACAAAGTTATCCTTCCATATTTTGTCCTGATGCTCTAAATAAAATATGTTGAAGATACAAAGTGTTCCAATAATCACAGCTAAGATTCTAGTTATATAGGAATAGATTTTTTTTTTAATTTAGCCTTGCAATCACATATGGCTAGTAATATTAATAAGGATTTACACAATAATGTTTCTGCCCTTCTCTATCATGACATTAACTCTCTAGTATAGTGCCTTCAAACCATAATCCTAGGAGTGCAGCCCAATCATTGTCCGTACTACTATATACGCATTCGTTTTTCTAGAAAGTAACTATTGAACTCAAGAAAAAAAACTTGACCTCAAGGGGTTAGGACTGCCTCCATAGTACTTCAAATAAGAAGACTTTCCACCAGGCTAAGAAAACCCTTAAACCCCCGCTCCACCCTTACATGATGGCTTTCTATCGTCAGTGCCCCCCCCCCCCCCAAACACCCCCAATGTTTTGGAAATGGGACGGGCGAGGGGATTTTATAACCTCAGCTTGAAATCGCTCCCAGGACCCGGGTATTTTGACCAACTAGACTACATGCCTTTGGCGGAACTCAAGAAAAAGGCAACAAAAGAAGTAGGCTTTGGACAATGAAGCTGGCAGGTCCACTGTATATTTATTGATTTATTATTTGTGTCAATTTATTTTTTATCTTGTGATGCTTCTAAGCGAAGCTGCAAAAATAACGGCGACAATGATATATAGTTGTCAATTCGACACTAGAAATATTAGTAAACCGTACCCGGTGAAAAACATCTTCCTGAAAGATAGTTTTGACATCTAAATTCTTAGGATTTAGTGAAAATTATGAACTAAATCCTAAAAATTCCTAGACCATTCTTTGCCTGCCAAACAGGGCTGTGGACTTTTATTTAGGCCAAAGTGCCAAACAAGACGTTTGTTGATCCATGGAAAATTGGCATTGGATCCATAAAAACATAGATTGATCAACTAATCATTATTGGCGCAACAATTGCTCAGAAATAATGTATTATTTGAACAACATAGGCATAATTATCTCAGCTACTCTTGGTACTACCAGGATACTGATCCTATATATGTTAGCCTTATTCAAGTCCTCAACATGGTAGTACTATAGCTAGTTATAGCTTTGTGACCATGCTGCTAAAAAGTGATGTTGTGAAACATTGATGGCAAATGTATCTCTTGCAACTACCATGAATCGAGAGATGTAAACATTGATGGGGACATACATAGAAGACATGTTATATAGTTAGTACGCATGGAGTTATTAGGAAATTCAGTTACTCATATGTGGGAGAACATTGTGCATCTTGTGCTTGAGCTCCACGGTGCCGATGGACTGCACTTCTCTTTTGAAGCTGTCACGTGTTTCCATTTTGTGAATAACTAGATAATATCTCGTGCGTTGCTGACGGAATTTTGTATGAAAGGACTTATGGAGCAAGAATAGTGAAACCCTCAAAGAAAACATGCACATGTAAAATTGTATGAATTTAGTGAGAGTAATCAAAGAGAAACAATGCCATAGGAAAAAAACTATTGATTGCACGAGAGGAATCAGAAAAGGAGCAGCATTTTAAAAAAAAGGTCTAGGGGAGAGGAAAGAGCTATCAGTTGCCTGGTAGTGCTAACCATTAATGACATGGCAAAGAGATTCAGGAACTGCATTGAGGTTTGGCTCTTTGCTCTGTTTTTTGCGCTCTTTTTCAGGGCTGAACTTTTCTTTTCCGGTTTGCCTTTAGGTTTGAGCTTATGGCTTCATTTTGTATCTGAACCTTCAGTTATGTACTATCTTCTGATGGTAGAGGGCTGGAACTTTGTTCTATTATCTAGAAAAACACATGGCAACTAATGCCAAGAAGTTTGAGGAGCAGAGATGTCTGAATCGTTCATACAAATTGTACATCACATTTTCTTTTCTTTGAGTAAAACAGGCAGGACGATCGGTGGAGCAATATGCTAGTGAGTTGCAGTACTTATTGGGAGAGCTAGATCACTATGCTCCACTCAATATGAGAGATCCACAGGATGCCCATGATGTTCAGAAGTGGGTAGAAGACAGGAGGGTGACTCATTTTCTGAAAAACTTAGATCCTGAGTTTGAGAGTATCCTAAGTTTGAGAGTATCCTAAGTTTGAGAGTAGGATGGCTGCTTTCTGTCACCAGGATAGTTTACCTACCATGGAGGAGGTTCTATCGGCCATGGTCATTGAGGAGAGCAAGCTTCGGATGATGAGTGGTAACAATCCTATGAAGTTAGCCTATACCATTGTGGCAGAGAGGCTGTGTTACAACTGTGGCAAGAAAGGACACATGAGCTAAAATTGTCTACCTCCAAAAAACTATGGTGATAAGAGTGGAACTCGAGGAGGTCATGGTGGTGCTGTGGTGATCAAGGAGGCCAAGGTGGTCGTGGTGGTGGACGTGCGAGAAGACATGGCAGAGGTCGTGGTGCCCCTCAAGCCAATGCAGCCATGGAGAGTTCTATCATAGAGAGTAGTTCTTAGGTTACTGTTGAGATTCAGTCCTCACCTTAACAGGAGAATAGGTCAAGCAGTGGGAACAATGGCAGAAAGTTAAAGCATTTGAAGCCTCTAGTACTACTCCAGTGGGTTCTGTAATTGCTATCACCAGTCACTTTGGTAACTTTACCAACTATGCCCACTTTGGTAAAGGTACTCCGACACAGGCACTTCCATCCACATGTAGGCATAACATAGAATGGGTCATTGATTCGGGAGCTTCCAAACATGTCACTAGTACATCTAGTTCTTTTAAAACATATACCCCACAGTTCTATTCTGAGACTATTCAAACAATTGATGGTACCTCCCAACCCATTCATGGTGTAGGATCTATAGAGTTCATTCCATCTCTTCACTTACAATGTCCTCTTTGTGAGCTCACTTGTTGATTAGTTTAAATGCACAGTTACATTTGATGAAAATTTTTGTATCTTTTAGGAGAAGAGGACGGGGAGAGTGATTGGGACTGGAGTCAGGCGTAATGGGTTGCGGTTCATCAACCAACAACAGTCAGCATTGGCAGTAGCCACTCGGACACAACAAAGTGAGATCTACTTGCTTCATCGCTGGTTAGGACATGTTCCCTTTGAAAGCTTCAATAAATTATATCCTGATGTTTTTAAAGATGTGGACATAAAGAAACTTGTGTGTGATGCTTGTGAACTTGGGAAGCATACAAGGACAACATATCTTAGTATTGGCCTCCGGAGCTATGAACCTTTTATGTTAATATATTCTGATGTTTGGGGTCCTTGCTCAGTTACATCCTTGAGTGGATTTAAGTGGTTTGTCACCTTTATTAATTTCTTTTCTCGTATGACGTGGGTTTACATGCTTAGGGGTAAGCATGAGGTCATTCGGTGTTTCTAAGATTTTCATAAGTTGGTTGAAAATCAATTCAATACTAGAATCTAAATTATTCGAAATGATAATGGAAAGGAGTATGTGAATAATGTTTTTGAAGCTTATCTCTCTGAACATGGGATCATACATCAAACAACTTGTCCTAGTACCCCCCACAAAATGGCATTACTAAGAGGAATAATCGTCACTTGTTGGAGGTAGCAAGATCAATCATGTTTCAGATGAATGTGCCCAAATATCTCTGGAGTGAAGCAGTGCTAACAGCAGTATATTGGATCAATCGTGTGCCATCTAGGATTCTTGGTATGAAGTCACATGTGGAGCTATTGTTGGGACAATAAGAGTTTAAAGTACCCCCAAAGGTATTTGGTTGTGTGTGCTTTGTTAGAGATCACAGACCTTCAGTTGGTAAGCTCTATCCTCAAGCGGTGAAGTGTGTTTTTGTTGGATACTCTTCCATACAAAAAGGTTACAAATGTTGGGACCCTATTAGAAAAAATTGTTTGTGAGTATGGATGTGATGTTCAGGGAGTCTAAACCATACCATACACAGCCATGGGATCTTGATCTGTTGTTGGAGGAATTCTCTTCAGTCACCGAGGGTGACAGTAGAGAGGGGGAGAATGAAGAAGTTGATGAAAGGAAGGTGATTGTTGGTACCATCCCATGTCCAATGGATAGGCCTGAAACTCAAAGGGAAATTCATCAGGATAACGGTGGTATGGATGTGAGGAACGTGACTATGAAGGTGAATAGATAGTTGATCATGACAATAAGGATACTATTGATAGAGGAGGTACATGGGTAAATGTTGAGCAAGAGAAGGAACCAATAGTGTACTGGAGGAGGCGATTCAGGAGTCAGGGGGAGCAAATTAGTGTACCACAGCCACAACAGCCTGCTACACTAGTTCCAAATCATCCCTTAGACCTCTCTCCATCGAGTGGTAATATCCCTCCTAACTCTAAATATGTACAGTTACCTCTTGCATAACGTAGGGATACTAGATCCAATTTTGGAAAGCCTCCTGATCGCTATGGTTTCGAGCATCCTTGTACAGATCATGACATTCCTAACTTCCTCATACTCTCACCTTTCACATGCATATAGAGCATTTGTTGCATCTTTACAAATGATGCCTATTCCAAGAGACTGGAGGTGTACAAAGCAGGACCCTAACTGGAATGTTGCAATGAGAGAAGATATGCATGCTCTTCAAAAGAACAAGACTTGGGAACTGTTCCCACTTCCAAGAGGAAAAAATTTGTTGGCTGCAAGTGGGTCTTCACTGTGAAGCAAAGCCAAAAGGGAGAGGTGGAGAAATAGAAGGCAAGATTGGTTGCAAAAGGCTATAGTCAAACATATGGTATTGATTATGATGAGACCTTTGCTCCTATGGCAAAGATAGGTACTGTTAGGACCTTAATCTCCTATGCAGTGAACTTTAGTTGGCATCTACATCATATGGATGTGAAGAATGCATTTCTTCATGGTGATTTACAAGAAGAGGTTTACATCAAAATCCCATCGAGGTTTGCGAATAGTCAAACTGTTAGGAAGATGTACAGACTTAAAAGGATACTCTATGGACTAAAGCAATTACCTCAGGCATGGTTCGACAGGTTTAGGAGAGCATTCTATGGTATGGGCTACACTCAATGTAATGGTGATCATACGGTCTTCTACAAGCATAGAGGAACATTTATCACCATTATGGCAATATATGTGGATGATATTGTGATTATAGGAGATGATGTGGAGGAAATAAAATGTTTGAAGGAGAATCTAGGAAAGGCTTTTGAGTTAAAGAATCTTGGACCATTGAGGTACTTTCTTGGGATTAAGATTGCTAGATCGCCTAAGGGGATAGTTCTCTCTCAAAGAAATATGTCCTTGATCTATTGACTGAAATTGGCATGCTTGGATGCCAGCCATGTAGTACTCCTATTGATAAAAATGATCAAATCAGTGTCTAATATGGAGATCCTATGAACAAGGAAACATATCAAAGATTAGTGGGAAGATTGATATACCTATGTCATACATGACCTGACATCTCCTATGTAGTGAGTGTGGTGAGCAAGTATATGCATGATCCAAGAACAAGACATATGGAGGTTGTTTACATGTTTTTAAGATATCTGGAGGGAACCCCTGGTAGAGGGTTATGGTTTAGAAAGAATGGGCACCTTGATTTGGAGGGCTAATGTGATGCGGATTGTGCAAGTAGCAAAGATGATAGGAGGTCTACCTTTGGGTATTGTGTGTTTGTGGGAGGCAATCTTGTCTAATGGAGACACAAGAAGCAAGCTGTTGTGGCTCAGTCTACTGCGGAGGTTGAGTATAGAGTGATGACATTGAGTTCGTGTCAGATGTTGTGGTTAAAAGGCTTGCTATCGGAGCTATGGTTATTAAGAAATGAGACAATGATGCTTCTTTGTGATAACATTGCTGCAATCAATATTGCAAACAATTTGGTCCAGTTTGACCGTACTAAGCATGTGGAGATTGATCGATTCTTCAACATGAAAAAGCTAGATAGCAAAGTCTTAAGGTTAAAATATGTCTAAGTGCCTTTTGGTGAAGAAGGGCACTTTGAGTAGTTTAGGACTTTGTTTTCCTTTGACCGTACTATTAAGAGGGGCTTTGATCTAGTAGCTTAACTTAGGCAAGGCTTTAGGTTTAGGTGTGGTGCACACTTGGTAAACCTAGCTCTAGGTAGCTCAGAGATAGTCCTTAGATCGAGAGGAACCAACTTCGTTTTGGAGCGATCGCGTTTCGACGAAGTTAGGGTGCCCAAGGGGACACCGGACGCTGCACCGGACGCTCTGTGAGTGCGTCCGGTGAGGTCCTTAGCCATTGGGAGTTTTCGGTGCCTAGAGTTAGGCACCAGAAGCTAGCACCGGACTCACCGGGCAGCGTCCGGTCCCACACCCAGGGAGGGTGTAATCTTCCCCTGAGCACCGGACGCTAGCACCGGACGCACCGGGTAGCGTCCGGTCCCGTACTCAGGGAGTTTGTAAAACTCCCCAGAGCACCAGACGGTGCCACCGGACGCTGAGAGTTAGCGTCCGGTGACCTGTCAGACTCAGGTACAGTTAGCCATTATGGGGCACCGGACACTCGGTGCAGAGCGTCCGGTGCAACATAAAGAGCGTCCGGTGACCCCGTTTTCAGTGGAAAACAGTTGGCTGACCTTTGGACTTTGTGGGGAGTATTTATACTCCTCCACCTCATCCATGAGAGGCCTCTTGCCCATTTGAACATCTGAGAAACTTGTTGTGGAGCAAGAGAGCAGCAAGAGCCTAGAGAAGATTGAGATTTGAGTGATTTCTTGAGAGAATCCTTCTCTAGTGAATTCCAAGAGTTAAGTGTGCATCCACCACTCTCTAGAGCCTTGTTTGGGTCAAGTGAGAGTTCACTGCTTGTTACTCTTGGTGATCGCCATCACCTAGATGGTTCGGTGGTGATTGGAGGCACAAAGACCGCCCAGAGTTCTTGTGGGTGGCTCGTGTCAAGCTTGTGAGCGGTTTTGGGCGATTCACCACGACGGAGTGTCGAAGAATCAGCCCGTAGAGAGCACTTGGTCCTTGCACGGACCAAGGGGGAGCAAGACCCTTGCGCGGGTGCTCCAACGAGGACAAGTGGAGAGTGGCGACTCTCCGATACCTCGGCAAAACATCGCTGAGCACTTTCTTCGCTACTCCTTTACATTCTAGCTTTTACTTTGTGCTTTTACATTCTTAGAATTGCCATGCTAGAATAGGATTGGAACTAGGTTGCAAAACTTTTATCTGGTAGCTCTCTAAGTCACATTAGGCACAAGGGGTTGAATTGGAGCTTATAGATTGCTTAAATTTTTAGAGAAGCCCAATTCACCCCCCCTCTTGGGCATCTTGATCCTTTCAATTGGTATCAGAGCCTAGTGCTCATTATTTAGGCTTCACCGCCTAGAGAAAGATGTCTAACGGGAATGGACCGCCACCCATGTTCAATGGGGATGACTTTCCGTATTAGAAAATACGGATGGAGTCATACCTTGAGGCATGTGATGTAAATTGCCTAAAAGCCGCGACCGAAGGGTTTACCCCTCAATAAAAAGACACCGCTCTTACTCCACAAGAGCAAGAATACGAGAAGTGGAATGCGAAGGCCAAAAACCACATCTTTAGAGGCCTTTGCAAAGAGGTGTTCAACCGCGTTCGGAGCCACAAAACCGCCAATGCCCTTTGGAAGCAACTTTGTGCGCTCCATGAGGGATCAAAGAGTGAACGCGAGGAACGCTATCACTTAGTAATGAACAAGCTTAATACATTTGAAATTCTTCCCAAGGAAAATGCTAATGAAATGTATTCTCGCTTGAATGTCATTATAGAGGAGCTTAATGGACTTGGGCTCACTCAAATGAGTGCGGCGGATGTCGCAAGGAAGATACTATGTGTGCTTCCCATTGAGAAATATGGGCACATAGTAAAGGTGCTTCATCAAGGCGATCTCTCCACCGCTACACCAACCGCTATATTGGGGAAGATCAATGCTCATGAGATGTATATGCACATGAACCACCAAGATGGCTCCTCATCGGCTAAGAAGGAAAAGAAGGACTTGGCCCTCAAAGCTTCTCACAAGGGCAAAGCCAAGAAGATTGAAGTTGAGTCATCAACTTCAAGTGATGATGATGCATCCATTGCTCTCATGGTGAGAAGAACCACCAAGATGTTGAAGAAGCTCAACAAGAATGGAGTCAACTTTGACTCCAAGAAGAAGAAGTTCTTCACAAGTAGCAAGAGAAAGCCCATCTCCAAAATGGATTGCTACAATTTCGGTGAGCTTGGCCATCTTGCTCATCAATGTCCAAAGCCCAAGAAGGACAAATACAAGAAGAAGAACAAAGATCAAGATGACTCAAGCGATGATGAGAAGAATGACAAGAAGCAATACAAGAAGAAAGGTGGCAAGAAGAAGGAGCACTACAAGAAGAAGAATGGCAAGGCTTACATTGTTGGTGATTGGCTCACCGACATTGAGAGCTCTAGTGGTGACTCCTCCAGCAATGAGAGTGATGATGAGAAGGTTGCCGCCATTGCCATCGATGCTCCATCACCATCATCTTCACCACCATCTACATCCTCTACACACCTATGCCTCATGGCTAAGGGTGTCCGGAAGGTACAAAGTGAGGATGAGAGTAGTGAAAGTGATAGTGAATACGAATCACCATCTTATGATGAACTTGTAAAATTGCTTAACAAGTACACAAAAGTCATAAGAAAATCTAGAAGTGAAAATGAAAAGCTTGAACTTGAAAATGAAACACTTCTAGCAAAGCTTATGTCTAGTGATGAGCTTAGAGACCAAAATGAGATCATAACCACTAAGCTCAAGGAGCTCAAACTCTCATTAAAAAAGCTCAAAGAAAAACATGATAAACTTGAGAGTGTTCATGATGAGCTTATCACTAGATATATAGCAATGAAAGAAGAGCTAACAACTCTAAAAGCCAACTATGACAACCTTGAGATTGCTTATGAGCTTGCAATTGATGAAACACATGTTGCTACTAACCATGTTGCTAAGCTTGATGTAGCCACATCTTGTGATGACTTACTTGTGGAGAGCACAAGCAAATGTGTTGATTGCAAGGGCAAGAAAGTGGTAGTGGCCGAGAGCTATGAGGACACTATCAAGCTCAAGGATGAAATTGTCATGCTCAAGAAAGAGTTGTAAGACCAAGCCAAGCACAAGACCATTGTGATTGAGTCACTTGATCAAGACAAGAATCTTGCATATGAGAACAAGTTACTCAAGGAAGAAAATCATTATCTCAAGCTTGGTTTGATGTATGACAAGCAAGAAGAGGATGAGACATTCATCTTGGATGAGTTAGCTAGCAACAATGACCCAATCATCAAGAAGCTAACTCAAGAGAATAGCAAGCTCAAGAAAGAGAGGGAACATCTAACCATGGGGTTAGCAAAGTTCACAAAAGGGAAGGACCTTCAAAGTGAGCTTTTCATGAACACCGTCATGAAGATGGACAAGAGTGGGATTGGCTACAAGGCTCATCAAACAAAGCTCATCAAGTCTCACTAGCCACTCATGACAAACCAAGCAAGCCAAAGCCAAAGAGATGCTTTGAGTGTGGTCAAGAAGGACACTTTGCTCATGAGTGTAAGACACCACTACCACCACCCTTGCCCAAGCATGCAAGACCATTTGCCTTCAATGCTCACTACATTGTAAGGAAAGACAAGGGTGGCAAGGTCAAGGTTAGCTTCATGGGGCCGCCCAACAAGTAAAGGCCAAAGAAGATTTGGGTGCCAAAGCAACTAGTAGAGAAGGTCAAGGGCCCTAAGCAAATGTGGGTCCCTAAATCTCAAGCTTGATCTCTTGTGTGTAGGTGAACTACAAGACCGGTGGATCACATTGGGTAATTGATAGTGGTTGCACTCAACATATGACCGGAGATCCCCAGATGTTCACCTCTCTTGATGAAGATGTTGACAACCAAGAGAAGATCACATTTGGTGACAATTCAAAAGGCAAGGTCAAGGGACTAGGAAAAGTTGCTATATCAAATGACAACTCCATCACCAATGTGCTCTATGTGCAATCATTGAGTTTCAACTTGCTCTCGGTTGGACAACTTTGTGATCTTGGATTTGAATGCCTATTCAAGAACAAGGAAGTAATTGTGACCAAGGAAGATGACAGTGAAGTGATATTCAAAGGCTTCCGGCACAACAACCTTTATGTAGTTGATTTCTCATCCGATGAAGTTGATGTCAAGACTTGCTTATTCACCAAGACTTCACTTGGGTGGTTGTGGCATAGAAGGCTAGCACATGTTGGAATGGGCACACTCAAGAAGTTGATGAAGAAAGAATTGATTAGAGGCTTGAAGGATGTGACATTTGAAAAAGACAAGCTTTGTAGTGCATGTCAAGCGGGCAAGCAAGTTGCAAACACCCATCCAACCAAGGCCTATCTCTCTACTTCAAGAGTGCTTGAGCTACTTCACATGGATCTATTTGGACCAACCACATATGCTAGTCTTGGAGGCAACAAATATTGCTTGGTCATAGTTGATGATTTTTCCCGGTACACTTGGACATTTTTCTTGCAAGACAAGGCCGAAGTTGCATCTATATTCAAGAAGTTTGCAAGAATGCCCAAAATCAATTTGATGTCAAGATCAAGAAAATTAGAAGTGACAATGGCAAAGAGTTTGACAACACCAACATCGAAGAGTATTGTGATGAAGTGGGAATTAAACATGAGTTCTCCTCAACATACACACCACAAAAAAATGGGGTTGTAGAAACAAAGAACTGGACATTGATTACCTTGGCAAGAACAATGCTAGATGAGTACAACACTTCGGAGAAGATGTGGGCCGAGGCAATCAACACCGCATGCTATGCTTCAAACCGGCTCTTTCCTCACAAGTTCCTAGAGAAGACACCATATGAGTTGCTCAATGGGAAGAAGCCCGATGTCTCATTCTTTAGAGTATTTGGATGCAAATGCTACATCTACAAGAAGCGCCAACACTTGGGCAAGTTCCAAAGAAGATGTGACATTGGCTACTTGGTTGGCTATTCATCAAAGTCCAAGGCTTACAGGGTCTTTAACCATGCCACAAACATGGTTGAAGAAACATTTGATGTTGAACTTGATGAAACTAATGGCTCCCAAGGAGCAAGTGATAATCTTCATGATGTAGGTGGTGAACCATTGAGGGATGCCATGAAGAACATGCCGGTGGAAGACATCAAGCCAAAAGAAGATGATGATGATGTGCAAGTCATTGAGCCACCATCCACCTCACATGTACCACAAGATGAAGACAAGGATGTGAGAGATGCTCATGAAGACACCCAAGTCACTCATGAGCAAGCGGTGGCACAAGCACAAGATGTTGATGCTCCCCAACCAACCCCTCAAGTGGCGCCCAGAAGAACATCACATCTCCTCCAAGATCACTCTCAAGATCTCATCATTGGGAGTCCATCATGTGGTGTAACTACTTGCTCTAGACATGCTTTATTTATTGAACATCACGCTTTTGTGTCTCTTGAAGATGAACCAAAGACTATAGAGGAAGCTCTTCGTGGTGCGGATTGGATCATGGCCATGCAAGAGGAGTTGAACAACTTCTCTTGCAACCAAATATGGACACTTGAAGAGCGACCCAAAGATGCAAGAGTGATTGGAACAAAGTGGGTCTTCCGGAACAAGAAGGATGATCAAGGCAAAGTGGTGCGCAACAAGGCAAGGCTCGTGGCAAAAGGCTTTTCACAAGTGGAAGGTCTTGACTTCCGTGAAACCTTTGCACAGGTGGCAAGACTTGAAGCAATCCGTATCCTACTTGCATATGCATCTAGTCATGATATCAAGTTATTTCAAATGGATGTGAAAAGTGCTTTTTTAAATGGCTATATTAATGAGCTTGTCTATGTTGAGCAACCCCCCGGTTTTGAAGACCCTAGGTATCCCAAGCATGTCTACCGGTTGTCCAAGGCTCTCTATGGTCTCAAGCAAGCTCCTAGAGCTTGGTATGAGAGGCTTAGGGACTTCCTCATTAAGAAGGGCTTCAAGATTGGAAAAGTTGACACAACACTCTTCACCAAGAAAATGAATGGGGAAATCTTCATTTGCCAAGTTTATGTTGATGATATTATTTTTGGCTCTACTAATGAAGATTTTTGCAAGGAATTTGGTGATTTGATGTCCAAGGAGTTTGAGATGTCCATGATTGGCGAGCTATCCTTCTTCCTAGGATTTCAAGTCAAGCAAATGAAGGAAGGAGTCTTCATCTCTCAAGAGAAGTACACACAAGATCTTCTCAAGAGATTCAAGATGATGGATTGCAAGCCAATCAAGACTCCCATGGCATCAAATGGGCATCTCGACTTGGATGATGGAGGTAACCCAATTGACAAGACTCTCTATCGCTCCATGATAGGAAGTCTACTCTACCTCACCGCATCTAGGCTCGATATCATGTTTAGTGTGTGTATGTGTTCTAGATATCAAGCAATGCCTATGGAATCTCACTTGACTGCCGTTAATAGAATTCTTAGGTATCTAAAATACACACCTTGCCTAGGTTTGTGGTATCCCAAAGGTGCAAGATTCCAACTTGTAGGCTATTCCGATTCGGATTATGCCGGGTGCCGAATTGATAGAAAAAGCACATCCGGAGGGTGCCACTTCCTAGGTAGATCACTTGTCTCTTAGATGTCAAAGAAACAAAATAGTGTTGTCTTGTCAACGACCGAGGCGGAATACATTGCCGCCGGTGCTTGTTGTGCACAAATACTCTACATGAAACAAACTTTGCTAGACTATGAAGTAGTACTAGACAAAGTACCTTTGTTGTGTGACAACGAAAGTGTCGTAAACTTGCTAACAACCTGGTTCAACACACCCGCACAAAACATATTGACATCCGCCACCACTTCCTTAGGGATCATGTTGCTAAAGGTGACATATCTCTAGACAATGTGGGAACGAAAAATCAATTGGCGGATATCTTCACAAAACCCCTAGATGAAGCTAGGTTTTGTATGTTGAGAAATGAACTTAATGTGCTTGATCTCTCTAACTTCACTAAAAGGTGAAGTTGTGTGTTGAAACTTGTAAATAGTTTTTGCTTCGCATATCATGCATACTAAAACTAAAATTCAAAAAAAAATGTGTGTAGGGCTTGTCTAACATGGTTAAGATAACCCCCTTGTGTGTGTGAAAAAGCTTAACCTTGGATCAAACTTGACAAGCATTAGTTTACTTTCAAGTATTGCATCTCACCTCATATCATATGCATGCTTGTTAGTTGACCGTTTCTTTTCGGTTATTCTTTGAGCATCCGCTGTGTTCGTCCATAGATAAGGGGAGCATTCAAAGCTCATTATGATTCAAACCCCTAGCTTTATGGCCATATGATGCTCCTTGGTGATTTCTCGAACTATTTTCATAAAAACTACTAAGCCTATGGCTAAATATTTATGAAAATTTGAGGGTTTGAGAGAAGTCACTCATACCAGTTCCACTTGGTGTTTAATTGTGTGTTCTTGAAGTTGGAACTTGGTTGGGTCAAAGTCGGACGTAGTGCTAAGTTGGAAAAGGACTCAGAGGGGCAACGGATGATGCACCGGACGCTGTCTCCGTGCATTCGGTGCGGTGAGTATGCAGGATTGCACTCACCGGACGCAGGAACAGTGTCCCTGCAGTGTCTGGTGCAAACCTGGCGTGCCTAGAGCACCGGACGCTAAGTCCAGCGTCCGGTGGCCATCGTCCGGTGACATGCAGTTTTGCAAACCTCTCTGCGCATGAGTCCGGTGGTCACCAGACGCGTTCGGTGCCACTTTAAGAGCGTCCGGTGACCCCGCGGCGAGCGCATATAACCCACGCCCGGGGGTTGCTTTCGGGGCAAATCTTTTTCTTTCCCCGTGACATCAACGCTCGCCCCCGTGCCCTAGCAAATCGCCGATCAGCCGCCGGTGTCGTGTTCGTGATCCCCGGCGATTTCGGAGTCTTCCCCTCGCTCAGATCTGCTCCAAGGCTTTCTCCTTTCCCTTTCCTCGCGCTGTGGCTCCCTCCTGCAGCACCTTGAGGAGTCGATTCATGTTCTCTGGCAGTTTTCGATCACATTCTGTAATCCGAAACGCGTCTCGTCGCCCGATCGTAAGCCGTTCGCACCCGTTCCTTATCTGTTCTTGCGATCTATAGGGTTTTCTCACCTCTAGCTTTTATGTTTGCTTATGTATGCCCTATCTTTTCTATCTCTTGCAGCACGTTGATCTCTATTGACAGTTGGCTAGTTGTCGGCAGTTCTTTCAGTCAGAGGTTCTTGCGATGGCTCATTGCAAGAACGTCAGTGGTCCGGCAGCCGGCGCTGGAGGTTCCCCAGGAGGTGATGGTGGAGGAGATCCTCCCCGTCGCCTGTTAGCGGCAGAGAAAGGCATGGGCAAGAAGTTGGCCACCAAGAAGAGGAAGGCTAGCGACAGAGAGGTAGAGGTGGCAGAGGCAGTTGCAGCAGCAGCTGAGGCAGCTGAGAGGGGTGGACGCTCAGGTGCTCTTAGGATTGGGGATGATCTCACGCCACAGCAGCGGCGTGCAGTTCTTCAGGCAGAGGCACTCCATGGATCCCCTCCAGGCACCGTTATGATAGGGGGACAGCGTGTCAGGATTACGGTCAGAGATCCAGCCCAGGAGGACCCGGATATAGAGACAGAGACCCAGGCAGAGGGTCCGGCAGAGGCACAGCAGCAGGAGCAGCCTCTCAGGAGGTCGACTCGTGCCCGTACTCAGGTCGTCCCTAGGACTGGTACACAGGGTCAGTCTACCTCTGCTGCTCGCACTACACCAGCTAGAGGCACTCCAGCTCCTCGTCAGGGCCCAGTCAGGATATACAGGGATCTCACTCTAGTCTCAGCTAGGGAGATCCAGCAGCTGCGGTTTGTTCCTTTTCCTACTGGTTTCCAGTTGCTAGGGATCCGCGAGCCGGTGCCAGGTTTTACACAGTGGTCTAGGAGGACATTTATGAGGCTCTGGTTCGTTCACAGTCTCAGTTTAGGGAGCACAGAGTGATCGACCTTGAGATTCTAGGGAACGTGGTTGGGGCAGACATCCGATAGTACTTCACTTACCTCCACGGCTCTCCCTAGTACTTATTGTGAGCAGTGGTTTCGAGAGTTCTACGCGTCAGTGTGGGTGTCTCTAGATCACAGCTATATCCACTATGCACTGGTAGGCACAGACTACAGGGTCACAGCACAAAGGGCCAGAGAGGTACTTGGCTTGAGAGCTTACCACATCAGGATTCACCAGCTGTGCTACGGGAACTTCGAGCCCCCTCGACGTCCTCATGGTGGTGAGATACCACCGGTTAACTTTGTGGCTCCCTGTTTCCGTCTGCCTTTTGGAGAGGGCTCCAGCAGGACAGTGGGAGATTTGACTCGCCCAGCTAGGATCCTCGACTTTGTGTTGAGGAAGACGCTCCTTCCCAGGACAGGCTACAGGGATGGTTTCACTCGGATTCAGCAATGGCTCATCGCTCACCTCATCTCGCAGACTCTGTTTGACTTATGGGATCTGATAGTCTCAGAGATTGAGGATACTATGTTAGAGAGCTTCAGGGGACGGCGTCAGTTGCCATATGCACATTGGATCACCCTGCTCATTCTTCGTGCTAGGCCCGTACCCCTGCCAGCTCACCTGCAGAGAGAGCTGACCGACTCCGACACCGTCTTCCCTCACTACGACCCCAGGCAGATGTTGAGAGCACACCACGACCTCAGAGCTACACCACCTCCTTGTGCACCACGTGGCCCAGTGCCCCCACCTTTTCCTCGGGGCACTCGCAGTACAGGAGCGGTACCAGAGACTGAGGAGCAGCAGGACATAGCCATTGGGGCTTTTGCAGATGCGGAGGCTGAGGGGGAGTTTGATTTTGCTTCGGACAGCTCGGACGATGATTATTGTCCTCCAGTGTCAGACCTTCCCCCGAGGGCACACGACCACGAGGCAGGAGGCTCCTCGAGTGCTTCAGACCCCGCTCTGCTTGCCATACTAGAGGGGATGAGAGCCAATCAGGCGAGGAGAGACAGGGACCAGGCTGCCATCAATGCAGCCATGCAGGCTAGGCAGGATGAGCTCCAGCGACAGCTTTTGACCTTCCAGGAGCAGCAGCTTGCGTTCCAGGCTCAGCAGACAGCAATGATGGCCGCTCTTATGGCTGCCTCAGGGAACACTTCGTCTGTCAGACCTCCCACTCCAGCACCTCAGACCCAGAGTCAGTCTGAGCAGCCGCTACAGCTTCCTGCTCAGAGTCAGCCGTTTTCGACGCCTCAGCACCAGGTCTCCCAGGGTGCTATCTCCTCTGGCTTTGAGCAGGTACCTCAGTTCATGCCTCTCCGCTCAGGTTTCACGCCTCAGTCAGCGACAGCGTCACAGCTTGTGTTAGACTCAGCGACAGACCAGCACCTTAGCTTCTCCTATAGTGCTTTGACTGGTGACCCTATGCCTCCACCCCTACAGGCTCCTGCAGCTTTTACGGTTCTAGTCACCACTACTGAGCGTCTGTCGTCGTCAGTAGCTTCGTCTGAGCAGCTTGCACCTTCTTCTACCATGCCAGAGACGTCAGCTACAGCGACCGAGTCCGTGCCAGCCTCGTCAGCAGGACTTGAGCAGCCCGCACAGCCTGTGATAGCTTCAGCACCTCCAGAGCAGACCCAGACCGCTTCGCCAGCTCGTGCAGCTTCAGAGGGTCACTCCACCTCCTCTGCCTCGACGGCCGATGGTTCAGATGATGCAGCTCGCTTTGAGGCCGTGCCGAGGGACTCCACTGCTCCACCTCCACCTCCGTCTTCTTAGGGTTTTGGCGCTTGATGCCAAAGGGGGAGAGAGTTGTGAGTATGAGAGTTAGGGGGAGCTAGAGGCTAGAGAGAGGTTGTGTTAGTCTTTTTGCTATACTCTTTTGTGTGCTACTCCATGCATCAAGTTTATCTTTATGCAATGCATTTGTGTGAGATACACTACTTGTGAGACATGACTTATTCTTAATTGTGATATCTTTATGTCATGTGTTTTGGCTCATATTTCCTTTGCTTCCACGTTATTACTCCGATGTACTTATAAGCCATGTGTGTTTATATATCCTGTTGTATACCACTCACATATTTGGATCCAGGATGTTAGACTTGGTTGAGATAAGCATGCCTAATCCCTTTGTTCTTATTGTATCATGCTTATTGAAACCAAGTCATTTGAAAACCTCAACTCTTTTCATACTCGAGGTTATTGTCATCAGTCACCAAAAAGGGGGAGATTGAAAGAGCATCTAGGCCCCTAGTGATTTCGGTGATTAATGACAGTGTTGATTACTATGACTAACATGTGTTTTGCAGAGGCAAAGTCATAGGTAAGGTCATGGTAATAGGTACTCGATGGACAGGGACGTACATGCCTACTTAATAGTGGAAATCGTTTCGGTTTTCAAAGGATGGGTAGACATCGTCAAGACTAGACTAGGTCTAAGTGCCTTTTGGTGAAGAAGGGCACTTAGAGTAGTTTAGGACTTTGTTTTCCTTTGACCGTACTATTAAGAGGGGCTTTGATCTAGTAGCTTGACTTAGGCAAGGCTTTAGGTTTAGGTGTGGTGCACACTTGGTAAACCTAGCTCTAGGCAGCTCAGAGATAGTCCTTAGATCGAGAGGAACCAACTTCGTTTTGGAGCGATCGCGTTTCGACGAAGTTAGGGTGCCCAAGGGGGCACCGGACGCTGCACCGGACGCTCTGTGAGTGTGTCCGGTGAGGTCCTTAGCCGTTGGGAGTTTTCGGTGCCTAGGGTTAGGCACCGGACGCTGGCACCGGACTCACCGGGCAGCGTCTGGTCCCACACCCAGGGAGGGTGTAATCTTCCCCTGAGCACCGGACGCTAGCACCGGACGCACCGGGTAGCGTCCGGTCCCGTACTCAGGGAGTTTGTAAAACTCCCCGGAGCACCGGACGCTGAGAGTTAGCTTCCGATGACCTGTCAGACTCAGGTACAGTTAGCCGTTATGGGGCACCGGACACTCGGTGCAGAGCATCCGGTGCAACATAAAGAGCGTCTGGTGACCCCATTTTCAGTGGAAAATGGTTGGCTGACCTTTGGACTTTGTGGGTACTCCTCCACCTCGTCCATGAGAGGCCTCTTCCCCATTTGAACATCTGAGAAACTTGTTGTGGAGCAAGAGAGCAGCAAGAGCCTAGAGAAGATTGAGATTTGAGTGATTTCTTGAGAGAATCCTTCTCTAGTGAATTCCAAGAGTCAAGTGTGTATCCACCACTCTCTAGAGCCTTGTTTGGGTCAAGTGAGAGTTCATTGCTTGTTACCCTTGGTGATCGCCATCACCTAGACGGTTCGGTGGTGATTGGAGGCACAAAGACCGCCTGGAGTTCTTGTGGGTGGCTCGTGTCAAGCTTGTGAGCGGTTTTGGGCGATTCACCGCGACGGAGTGTCGAAGAATCAGCCCGTAGAGAGCACTTGGTCCTTGCGCGGACCAAGGGGGAGCAAGACCCTTGTGCGGGTGCTCCAACGAGGACTAGTGGAGAGTGGCGACTCTTCGATACCTCGGCAAAACATCGCCGAGCACTTTCTTCACTACTCCTTTACATTCTAGCTTTTACTTTGTGCTTTTACATTCTTAGAATTGCCATGCTAGAATAGGATTGGAATTAGGTTGCAAAACTTTTATCCGGTAGCTCTCTAAGTCACATTAGGCACAAGGGGTTGAATTGGAGCTTATAGATTGCTTAAATTTTTAGAGAAGCCCAATTCACCCTCCCTCTTGGACATCTTGATCCTTTCAAAAGTAACTATATTAAACTCAGGAAAATTGAAACAAGCATGCACTGTATTTATTGTTTTGTGTGTGTCATCAAAAATATTTATCTTGCGATGCTTCCTAGCGAACCAGAAAATTAAAGGCGGTGATAACAGTCGATTCGACACTGAAAATATTAATAAACCATAGCCCTTGGAAAACATATCTTGCTCATGATACTCAGTGTCTGTTCCGAAAGATAGTCTTGGCATCCAAAATCTTTGGGATTTAGTACAGATTTTGAACTAAATCATGAAAACTCCAAGACCATTCTTCGCCTTCCAATCAGGACTTTAAACTGCCTACTTTTATTTATACCAATGTGCCAAACAAGCTGCTTGATCCATGGCCAATTTGCATCGGATCAGGTTAATGAAAAAACATAGATTTATCAACCAATCATTATTGGTGCAACAATTGCTCAGGAATGATGTACTATTTGAACAACATAGGCATAATTATATATCTCACTGACAGTCAGAACTAATAAGCTACTCTTCTACACTACCAGGATGTTGATCCTGGGTTAATTGCATTGCAGTGTGACACCATGTAATTAGCCAGTTCACAATTGTAAGTGAGAAATCATCGATCCAAGTCCATGCTACTCTGCACTTCAACACACACTGCATTACTACACTACAAACAGGTGGATTCCATGTGTTCTGAATAGTCAGTTGCTGATTCGCAAAAAAAAAAAAAAGTCAGTTGCTGAAGGTGGATGGTACACGTCGGTCAGTAATTCATTCAACGTCCTTGCCTCGGTGGACAAATTTATAGCTTAGGAGTTTAATTTTTTATTTACAGATGTTTATATACCTAACTTATTGGCAAGACTTTAGATAATAACAAGGGCCAAAAAATGAAGGATAGTAGTCATCATAGTTTAAAAGCCTGGAAACCATATTTTGCTCAAAAGCTTGTAATTTTTTTGTGAAACAAGAACTTGTAATTTAAGACTTACGAAGCATGACAATGTGGGTAGATTGAGGTTGGACTCTAGGTCTAGGGGAAAAATATTTGTTACATGTTTTTGCTAATATTTTTACTTCCTCTATCCTTAAATATAAGGTGTTCAAACAACTTTAGGATATATTATATGGGGTACAAATATAACAAATGACGCATATAGCCTCTCTGATTACTATATTTGGGTTGTTGATAGATATTAGTGGTGAGTATGTATGCATGTGAATGTTACTTTTTCAAGGATTTGTTCTCCTAAAATTCATGCTTGGATATCTTATATTTTAGGACGGAAGAAGTATTTGACTATCTGTGTAAGCTTGTAATACACACTGGCAAGGATATTTGAATCAACAGTGGCCGTGAAGCCGACTTGAAAACTGATGACTTTTCTTCCTATTTAATTTTGCTAACTTTTGGTCAAACTTTTTTAGAGTTAAAGGGCCAAATCGCCCCAGCCTTCCAACTATTAAGTCAAAAGACGAAAAGTTGATTATAGACTGGTTTAACATCACAGAGCCTCAAAACCATCTAGGGGAGGGCGGCCAAAGGCAGCAAAGAAACTAAAAGCAACAGAATTTTCAGCAAGCAGCGCTATACAGCAACCACCAAGTGCAGAACAGCAAAACGACCGGAAACATCGACATACAGAAACTTTTCTTTCTTCAGACTGTGGCACCCAGTGAATTCTTCAGATTCCACTCGTGTCCCGCAGCATCTAAGCTTGAAGTCATCGGAGTAGCATCATGAACAAAGCATCCTTAAGGTGTGCTTCATTTCTTTGGATCTTCAGAAACCGACTTCTTGAATGCAGAAGGTCTGCTTTGTCGCCTCTTGATGTTCTTCACCAGGACCTTCATCTGGTCCTTTTCCGGCGGACAGAGTATTTCCCAGCTTTGCAAAAGCCCAGCTATCCTGAAGAGTAGTATATCCATACTTCACATTCTAAAAAAGAAGCTCATTCATGAGTTTCCAAATACTCAAAAAAACAGAAGAAGTAACGATATTCAAGAGATTATGTGTCTTTTTACTAAACCAGCATTGACCTATCACAGCTAAGTTTACCCCTAATGTTTTACCAACAATATGAGAGATGACTTTTGAACATTGTCTGGCAACAATGCAATCAAAGAACAGATGCTGAACTGATTAAGGTTCCAAACAGAATAAGCAGTTAGAATCTTCAACCTTCCTTCTTTTAGCTAGGTTATCTCTAGTTAGAATTTTGTTGTTTGATACCTGCCATAGAAAGAAGTGGACTCTAGGTGGGATCTTGATGTGCCACAAAGCAGGTACATGGACATATTTGATCCCTCTAAAATTTATGATATTAAAGGTACTGCGAGGAATAAATACCATAGGTAGAAAAAAGCGAAACCATCTCATCTTCTTCCTTATTCAGACTAACCATTGAAACTAACTCAACTACTTGTAGCCAAATTTGGTAAAGACCTTCACTAACATTCCTCCTAGATGTACATTTCAAGTTTTGGCCATCCCAAAGTTCAGCAACAGTTTTATTTTTCTCATTCAAAATCCTATATAAAGGCCAAAACTGGATGCCTACACTTGACCGAAGAACCTAACCAGTTATCCTCCAAAAGTCTAATTTTTCTACCATTTCCTATTTTCCATTTGTAACCCTTTTTGGCAGCCTAGGCTGCCCACATAAACCCCTTAAAGAAGCTAGAGGACCCAGCAGTTCTAGAATGAAGCACATTTGGCTTGTTTGTGTCATATTTGAAATCTCTCTTTTCAAAGCTTTCCTTTATCTGAACTATACCTTTTTGCAAGGAACCTAATAAGCTGATATTGAGATCTCTAAGGTTAGGAATACCCAGACCACCAAAATCTTTACACATAGACACTAGCTCCCAGTTAGCAAGATGATATTTATGATTTTCTTTTTTTCTCGAATACGCAGGAGAACTGCGTATCATTATATTAATAGTAGAGAAAAGGAGTCAAACATAGACCCAAACAAACACAGACCCAAACACACACCCACACTCACAAACTTACTGAAACTAATCGCCTATGACTGAGAAGAACGACCTGACCAAAGACCTTCTAACCACCATCCCAAGCTCCATGCACGGACAGCCCCTTAGCACCAGCTAAAGACCATAAAACGGCCTCCTCCTGAGCCCGGTTCAAAGCCATAAACAGTCTAGGGTAGCTCCATTGAAGACAGTCATTTTGATGCTTCCAGATGGTCCAGGCACCTGTCAAGACCTCCTTATCCCACCAGGCATTAAAGGAGGAATCGATTGGCTGCAGGGCAAGTGCTGCAAGACCGATACTATGTAGGGTGTCATGCCAGAATTGTCTTGCGAACACACATCCAATGAGTAGGTGTTGGATGTTCTCTTCCTCTTGGTCACATAAAAGGCATCGGTCTGGGTGAGGAAGGTCTCACTGAGCTAACTTGTCTGCTGTCCAACAGCGATTATGAGCAACCAGCCACATGAAGAAGCGGCATTTAGGGGGCGCCCAAGATTTCCAGATGCGCTCATACGGGGAAAAACTGATGGCTCCCTCAAAGAGAGCATCACAGGCAGATTTAGCTGTATATTCTCCTGAGGATGAAAGTCTCCAAATATGCCTATCGGGGACCCCCTCCTGTAATACCACTCCTTCTAATAAATCCCATAATTCAAGATATTCCACTGATATTTCCCCTTGAATATCATCCAACCATTTCTCCTCCTCAAGAGTAGCCATCACAGTGCGTCTGCCTGCCCTTCTTTTTGAAACTAGAGCATACAGATTGGGTGCAACATCTTGGATTCTTTTACAAGACAACCATTTGTCCTTCCAAAAGAGGGTATTGGCTCCATCACCAATTTTAGTAATAGTAGCCAGGGAGAGAAGGCATTCAACATCCTTGTTTACTTGAAGTGGTAAGCTTGCCCACGGTTCATTAGGCTCAGATTTCTTGAACCATGGTCACCTTACTCTAAGTGCAATACCAAGGCATTTCAGATCCGAGATTCCTAGACCTTCAAGCTCCTTGGCTCGACAAACCTTGGGCCAAGCAATGAGACAATGTCCACCCTTTGCTTCCTTATGTCCTCTCCACACGAACCCTCTTCTGATTTTATCAATGACGTCTCGTGCATATGCTGATAGCAGGCTTCTGGGAGTCACGATCGCGATACAAGTCCCTCTGGGCGACGCCGCCGCCGGCGATGGCGGCTCTCCCATCCGGCTGCGCCTAGATCCACAACCCAGTGCCTAGGTACTCCCCTCCTGCCCCGCTTCCCTTGTGTTGTGCCATTGGGCTGCCCCAGTGTCTTCCTCTCGCTTCAACATCACCTAGATCTGAGATGGAAGAAGGCTCCCCGTCGCGCCAGAAGTGGCCTGCTGCGGTGACTGAGGCCATGGACGCTGCCTCCCCCTGCCGTCTCCTGGAGGCCCTGGGCCACGGCCCGGGAGGTGCCTCAGAGATGGCGACCCCGAGTCGCCAGTGGGCGGATCTGGTTGGGGAGGAGCTGCCTCCAGCGAATGTCTTCTTCGAGGGCTCTCTGGGGCTGCTCAGGGAGCTCCAAGATGGGGCCTCCGGGGAGCGGGTGGCCATCAGCGATTCAGAGGACGACTCCTTGTCTGAGTCCGAGCTTCAATCAGCGCACTCCCCGCTGCCGTTGTCAGTGGGAAGAGGGAAGCAGCCGGTGCGCGCGGAACACAAGAGACGTCGCGTGCGTCTTTGCCGGCACCGCAAGCAGCCCACCCGCTTTATGGCGGCGGTCTAGTGGTCCTTTCGCCTGGCTGGGGGGCTACCCTCTATGGCAACACTGTCGCCCCATCGCAGTGCGTCCCCGGTGGCTCATCCGCCTAGGTTGCTCGGGAGGCCAGACGAAGAAGTCTTCTACCCGGTGTGCAGCCGCTGTTTGGGCCGGTCGCGTACGCCGCCTTGGTCACCACGGTATGCACGCAAGGTGCCGCCCGAGCTGGAGGGGCGGTGCTTCCGCTATCTACGGGGGGATCACACAAGGGCACACTGCAGCTTTGCAGAATGATGCTACAATTGGTGGAAGGATGGTCACCGGGCTGCTGCTTGCCCGCACCTGAAATGCGCTGTGGCGACCAGAGATAAGCGTCGGCGTTCGCCTATTCCGGAGGAGGTGCCTCGTCGTGTGCTACGTAGGCTACGGCAAGATAGGCTGTGGCAAGATGGCCATAGCCGCGCCTCTGCGGACACTACCTCGCCACGATTGGTTTCCACCAGCCGTTCCATGTCGGTTCCACCTGTTTGCGTGCCTCCAATGCCGCCACCATGCATTGACGATGAACCGCCTCATCCGTCTAGGCAGCCAATACCTCCTCCACCGCCGCTGCCGCCACCACCTCCATCACCGCCGCTGCCGCCGTCGTCCCCCCAGGGGCACTGGGTGAGGTCATCCTCGATCCTTCGGTGCTCCCTGAGCAGGAACAGAACCCGATGCGTGCTGCTGCTCCACCGGCAATTCGGCCGCGCATCCCATTCGTGGTGGTTTCTCGTATTGTGACCATCAAACGGATGAAGCTGGCTTACGTTTGGCTCTGACGGCCACGGTAGGGGGGCTGAGGCCGCCAGTGTCAGTCGCTGATGTGCAAGACTATCTTCGACGGAGGTTTGAGCTGGGAGATGATGAGTTCGACGTGGGCCACCACTACACACAAGATTTCATTGTGCGCTTCCGGCACGGCGCTGACAGAGAGAGGGTGCTGCAGTCCAGGCTCAGCGGGGTCTGGTTGCCTCTTGTGTGGCACCCATGGCGACGACAGACCCTGGGCCACTTTGGCCGTTTCAAGTTCAAGGTGGTGGTAGCGCTATCGCGGGTTCCAATGCACGCCCGTAATCTGGAAGTGGCCCAGACGGTGCTAGGAATGGTTTGTGCAGAGGTCCAATTCTCTGACTTCAGGGACAGGCCCCTGATTGCTGACAGGGAGTTTTTTGTCACTGCTTGGTGTTGGCACCCAAGCTTCATACGCAATGAACAAGTAATATACATCCCTGAACTGCGCGTTCCTAGGTGGTTGTGGATGATCATCTACCAGGCCTCCGGTATCTGGTTCGCGCTCGTCTGGTGGCTTACCAGGATTGGTCCACACCGCCAACCTCCCTGGATGGTGGAGGAATTATGGCCGGTGATATGCCAGGCATGGGTGATGGTGCTGCACCGGCTGATCAGGCGGATGAGGCTGGTGATGGGGAGGTGGAGGACTGCCTGGATAATGCTGGGGTCCTTCTTCTGTCCCCGGCGTGCGCACGACTACTCAGGTGAGGTCCGTGATGGTAGGGGCAGTTAGCTGCCCTATCATGATGTTGACTCCCTATGCTGCTGCTCCAACCCAGGGTCTTGCCCATCATCGTCGTGTGGTGTTAGCTACATGCCGCGGACGCCTCTGCGTGCTACATCCAAACCGGCCCAGGATCTGTCCGGGATGGATGCCTGGCTCACGCCTCTGTGGCCTGAGGTCCCCCCGACCTCTACGGGCTTCGTTGCCAGCTTCATCGACATCGCGCCGCACCTACTTCTAGACTGCGCTCAGACGCCACCATCACCCAGATGACCTGACTGGTGGGCCGAGATGTGCGTTGATAACTGTTGACGGTCGATAACGTCAACTTTTATTAGAACTTTAAACCCAAAGGAAAATATGAAAACACACCTGTCGGTTTAAACTGACAACTTCTATGAGTTTTGTATATTTTGTATTTTCCATGGTCTATTTTTAGAAAAGCTAAAAAAAGAGATTCAAGTGCAAAATAAACATGAAACTTATCCGCCATGAAAAATATCACGAACCGGACGAGGGAAGACTCTGGAAGACACCGGAAGAAATCGGGGGCCAGAGGCCGCCAGGTGGGGCCGGCCGGCCCTACCATGGCGCCGGCCGGTGCCCCCCTATTAGGGTTTTGGCCCCTCTTCTGGAAGCTTCCTCCACCGCCTCTGAGGAGTCATCTTGGCCTTTGGTTAAGTCGGTTTGATCCTACGGCACACGTCGATCGCACTAGGCTATAAATAGAGGGGCAGACCCCCCTCCCTGGAGGCATCAAGTCATTTGGAGATCCATTCATCAAGAGCCTTCTCTAGTTCATCATAGAGGCCTCTTTAGTTCATAGTTTTAGCCTAGTTAGATTAGAAGTAGAAGTGTTCTAGTTCTTTAGCGGGATTTGGAGCCCCTGGCGTCTGTCTGGAGCACAGAGTTCGGTATAGCTCTAGTACCTTTCTCTTATTGTATTCAATATTATGATTCAGCCAACATTGTTTTTAATCTCTTATATATTCTTAATTGCAATAGTCATTGTCTACTTTGATTATATGTTTAGGATAGTTGGTTTGATCTTATTGAATCCATGTAATTGCTCGTATAGTGTTTACCCAATCCATTGGTGGGTAGATGGTAGATAATATGTAGACGTGGTTTCTAGATATCTTGTTTATCTACGAGGGCACCCTGACATGCTGGGTCGTGTGGTAGTCCGCGCAGGTGATAGCTGTGTTGGCTTCTCTGTAGTCCACCCTCCGTACGTAGGACTAGCTTGGGCGCGGTCACGAAGGAGGTGACGGTTGCGTCTTAAAACTCTCATTAGTTGATGCCTCTTTACATGTGATTATGATATAGGGTTGACTTAACAATGATTTCTAGATATAATTACACTAATTAGAGTTATTCATTGACGTAGTTATAGAATTACCTTAGTATTTATTCCTAAGTTTATCCAATGGCTAGCTATTACTTTGACTAGAAGAGCTCTAATATTTATCTATTTATGATGACTGATCATTATTTATCTCGTATCTTTTATCAAGTGACTTATCCTTGTTAAGTGTAGGATTCTAGTTATTGGTTACCATTCACATCAATAGTCTAAATTATAGTTATAAGTCCTATATATAGACCTTCCCTGTGGATACGATATTTAACCCCCCCCGGGTAAAATGTGACATCGGTACGATATTTGTGCGCTTGCGGATAATCTTACTTAAATCTTATTTAAAGGAGTGCAGTTAATTTATACCAACAAGCATTTTTGGCGCCGTTGTCGTGCGAGGATAGAGTTTATCTCTATTTTTGGTAATGACGTTAGAAGTGTCAACAAGCATTTTTGGCGCCGTTGCCAGGGAAGGTAGCTAGGAAATTAAGGAACATTGATAGACTTATACTCAATTATGTGATCGAGATAACCATTAACCCCTGCTCAAGCAGGATTACCCTTATTTGTCTACTTTTATATCTTATACAGGGTAATAAACGACCGGTTTACGACCTTCCGGCACGCCCCCACAAAATAAGAAGAAACATAACAAATCCAATGATGGAGAAGGAAGTCGACGTCACAGGACTTAAATTCATATCTCAAGTGACGGGAACAAAGATGTTGCATCACTTACAAATTCCAGAATATGAGTCATGGTAAGTATGATCAAATAAAGGTGAGAAAGTCTTGCTCATGGACTTCAACAATTAGTAGTTATCTTTTACATTCCACTGTATCTTTACATTAATCCATATATTCACACTATTTAGTTTAAAATTCCTCAGCCATAATTTGTTTCATTTCATATATTCATCTCACATGCATTATAAAAAAACTCACCATGATCATGCTCTTTAATCTCTATCTGAATAAATCTCTATAATGCTTTCATGTTACCTTTGTTTACTATAGTATCCTTAAGGTTTGGAGTATTTTCATACACCTTTTGAAGGCATGGTGCTTAGTTTAAACTGTTTTCTTGAGTCATAATTAGACGAGGTGTTTAGTTTGATTCTTGAACTAAGAGGTGTGTTGATTTTTTACTTTCAAAGGCTTTTTGAATTAAGCGTGGTGCTTAGGTTAAAATGCCTTCCTAAATCAAATTAGAGATGGTGTTTAGGTTGATTTTTGAGCCGATAGTATGTTGTAGTGGATACTGGATATTTTCTTGGACTAATCCCTACAAGAAAATTTTGAATTAAATCTGGGAAAGTCAAGAGATAAGTTCACACCGGGGATGAATCAAGGCCGATGATAACTTTGCACAAAGAGTCCAACTTGTGAGTAGTAATATTTATCCATTTATCTTTTGTTACAAGTTATCTTTTCCTTGAACCATGCTAGATTGCAACAACAACATAAAACAAAATAGACACAATTTATGCTAAATAATCCTAAACCATATATATCATCTTGATTGCATAGAAGAAAAAAAGTATGGACAACAAAACCCATATTTCAATCTTGCTATTCCCTCAGGTATGTGTCCATTAATGTTTTGTAGGAAAGAACAACCTTAATCTATTGGAGAAGAAGTTTCCAAATGAGCATTATCACATCTCCAATAGACCCTAGCTCATCAACCACAAATTAATCAAAGAAATCAGAAAAGGTTGATGAGTGAAGAGCATGTAATCTTCTATAGTTTCACTGAATGGTGAAAAGGCGAAGAATGGAAGGCCTTGCTCAGCAAGACCAGGAGCCCTCACCAATAGATGAACTCGAACCCTCCTCTTCCAAGTAAGTTTGTCATCACTTACTTAGAAAGATGAAGTTATGAGGCACGTTTGTCCAAGCCTTATGCAACATGTAACTACAATTAACATCTCATACCATGTTGCTAATTTGTCTTGGTCATTTCTACCCTACGCATGCTCAAACATAACTTGCTAAAATATAGAATAAAATGCTCCTGTGGTTCACCATACATATTCTTGGTTCTATGTGAATAAATACCTTTAGTCTTGCAAACTTCCTTATTATATTATAAGTATACTTTAGAATATTACTTAGACACCAAGAAAATCAAGTATACTTATAGAAGAATTTAGTTGTGCATAGACTAACCCCTCCTACTTAAAAAATGTTTAAATTATTTTAGGAGACTATTCGTAGAATCAATTCAAGGTTAAGAGTATGCTGCAAAATAATTTAGTATTGAATCATTGAAAACATGAGCAAATCAATCTTTAACTCTTAGGCAAACACGATCCATACTTTGATAAATAGTATATGTTGACACCGTTTTTGGGCACGTGTCCATAATCGGTAAAAGTATAGATCGGCAGAATAAGGCGGTGGTGTTTGGTCTGCAGGGAGAGTTGCCGATGGAATGGTTGCCGGCGGAAGGGTGAACGGACGTGATTAAGTCCATAAGTGGTGACATGTCTGTGCCGATAGCTACGACAAGGAAGTCTGCCGATGACAGGGGAGTATGCCGATGATATGGAGGGAGAGCCTGGAGGCTGCCGATCGGCTTGTGGAGTTGTTCGAGTTCGTCACGGAAGGATAGCTTTATGTTTTCCTTAGTTATTTAAATCGTTTTGTATACGGATTCTATGTAGTTTGGAATTCAAATTCTAGTCGTGTCTGGTTGTAACTCTTCGAGCAGGGTATAAATATAGACCCTAGGGCCTTGTAATGAGACATCTATCAATCAATCAAACACAAGTTTTTACTCATATTCCAGCATCTACTTTTCGACGACTTCGTCATACTTTTTTTCTTTTTCATTACAAGTTCTTAGGAATTCGTCGACTTAAGCTCGCCGTGTTCTCGAGTTCCGCGTGAGTACCTCTTGGCCGTGACATCCGGGCGCATCGCTGTTGTCAGGACCAAAGTATTCGAGTTACCACCTTTGCCGATAGTAAGGTCAAATCGGCTGGCACGCCTTAACGTTTGAATCGGGTATTAGCCCTTTGTGTTTGCAGATCAGCTTTTGCACCAACACATCTTTTGGCACGCCCAGTGGGACCAATTCAAGATCACGAGCAACATGTCGACTTCTGAGTTTGATCAAGAGAACGTCATCCCCGTGACGGAAGCCAATCTCAAGGATGAGCAGAAGCAAGCCATTGCTAAAGCCATTGAGGATTACAAGCAGCAATGCCTGAGGTCCTTCAGCATAAATAGGAGCGGTGAGGTGATTCAGAAGGACGCACTGCCGGCACCTCGGCAGGTTACTTTTGAGTCCAATCCTGGCAAGCTTCAAGATATGGTTGACAGCACGATCAACCGCGCTTTGATCAATCAAGCTGCTGTACTGTCTAATACGGTTTTCAATGCCGTGGCGAGAACTTTCAAGGAGGGACAACTGCCACCAGATTATGTGGGCCCCACTTATCACCAGCCAAAGTCACCAGTGGTTACAGCCCCATCGGCTGCTACGGCCGCTGCGGGTATGGAGATTCCTGTTCCACCAAGCACATTAGGAGTCACCGATGGACAGTCTATACCAATGACAGCTAATCCACAGACTTCGGATGGGCAGATTAAACTTGCCACAGATCTGTTAGCATCGGCAATGACAGGGTTAACCCCTCCTCCCAGCTGGTGGGGTTATGGCATGCCTCCAGAGTTAACGCCGGGTACATCGCAGACGGCTGATATGAGAGGCAAGACTCCTATGGCATCGGCACCTCCCAATATGCCGATGAACCAGAGTCCCCAGTATACTACAACTACTACTGCAAGACCTCACACTGAGAATTCTCAAGCTCCAATGTTCCAGATGCCTAACGCATCGGCAGACTCAATGCTGATGCAACAGAGGTCTATGGCTCAGTCAGGGTATGTCAATTCAATGATGATGCCCAATTACCAGTCATCGGCAGGGCCTATGCCGATGAACGCTAATAATGGTTGGCTTGGGCAGCAAGTCTTTCCACAAACGCCCCAACAGAGTCACCAGGCTACGGGGTTCCAGCAAGGACAGATCTATCCGGGGATCCAGAACCAGGGAATCCCTAACCAGCCAATGAATCTCGGGCAGCAGGTCAGCGGACAGTAGATTGGCGGGCAACAACTTGGTGGTCCGCAGGTTGGGGGCCAGATGATCAACCCAATGTTCTGTGCAGACCGTGCACCTAACAGACACGTGGAGGCTTACCAGCATGCACCTGATCCGCAACCGCCCCATCGGCCAGATGCCGATGCATACTGGGCCGATAAGATTGCTGAAGTGATGAGAGACCAATTCGGGATAAAACCCAAAGTCAATACTTACTCTTATCGAACACCGTATCCTCCTGCATACGACTTGATCCCGCTTCCACATCAGTACAAGGTACCGGATTTCACTAAGTTTTCTGGGCAGGATGATACGTCAACCATGGAGCACGTCAACAGATTCATTATTCAATGTGGTGAAGCTGGTAACAGGGACGAATTGAGGGTTCGTTTATTTCGTCATCATTGTCTGGGTCAGCTTTTACCTGGTTTATATCACTACCTCCGAACTCAGTGATTACTTGGGCCGATCTGGAAAAACAATTCCACAAATACTTCTTTTCTGGGGTCCATGAGAAGAAAATCACCGATCTGGTCAAATTAAGGCAGCGTAATGATGAATCGGTTGAGGGCTTTGTACAGAGGATACGGGAAGTCAAGAACAAGTGCTATAGTCTGGTTCTGGACGATCGACAGCTAGCCGATTTGGCTTTCTAGGGTTTGTTGCCACATATCAGGGACAAATATGCATCTCAGGAGTTTGAAAGCTTAAGTCATATGGTGCAAAGGATCTCTGATCAAGACATCAAGCCGTTTGAGCCCAAGAGAACATGGAACAAAAAGGTGTCGTTCGTTGATGAAGCAACAAGCTCGGATTCTGATGAGGAACCAGTCATCGGCTTGGCAGAGTGGGTGAAAAACAAAAAGCCGATGTCTTGTCCTTTTGGACATAAAGAACCAGAGAAATTTGCGTTTGACACCGCTAAAGCCGATAGGATATTCGACTTTCTGCTCCAGGAAGGTCAGATCAAACTGTCACCTAATCACGTGATCCCATCGGCTGAAGAATTGAAAAGGATGAAATATTGCAAATGGCACAATGCAACTTCCCATGACACTAACGAGTGCAAGGTGTTCAGACAACAACTGCAATCGGCTATAGAATCTGGGAGAATCAAATTTGATAACTCCAAGACCCAGAAGCCGATGAAGATTGACCAACATCCTTTCCCAACAAACATGTTGGATGCTAAGGGAAAAGCTAAGGTCTTAACCTCAGAAGCAGCCGAAAGAAGTGCATCGGTGGATCCTCAGCATCAAGTCACTACTGCCGATGCAAAGGGAAGGGGCTTGGTCCAGGAAGGAACCAGCTCAGGAAGGCCTCCCCGATCTGGGATTGTAATAACTCACAGAAGACCTCGGGAAACTTGGCAGCAACGAGAAGATCGGTACCGGCGCCAGCAAGAAGATTATCGTCAGGAAGAGGAAAGACGCCGACATGAGTGGAATCGGCATAGGGATCACTGGAATTGCCCATTCTTCATCCATTGCTGGGAGGAGAATATCAAGCTTCCTACTGTCAGAGATTGCCCTGAATGCAACGGTTACGATCGGTACGACAGGTCCAATCGGAACTATCGTGATAATGATCGGCGCTTCGATGGGCCGATTAGAGGGAGAGCATCCGTCCATGATCGGCTTGGGGGCAAACTCAGTGTACACGACAGGCTTGGTGATCGCGTCCAGTATTTTCCCAGGAACCAGGAAGAACTTGAGGAGATGGCTAATGCACGAGTTCCCGACGAGTTCATATTTTGCAGGGATGCCAATACGCATCGGATGGAGTCAAGGGAAAATCATCGCTCAGCAGCTAGGCAGAGGCCGCTTCGTCCATGGTGTCCCGAGGGGTTGACCAAGACACAGAAAAGGAGGTTGCAGCGCGAAAGGCGAGAAGGGCTAAGGAAGGGTGAGAACTCTGGTCAGTCTGGAGATCAGCAACAATCAGATCCGAAGGGGGAAGGTCCATCGGCAGAAGTCAACATGGTCTTTATGTTGCTAATAGAGTTTCTTGCACCATCCAGCGATGATGAGTTGGAATTTTCTGATTAAATAGCTCAATTGGCTCTGGATCCGATGACAGCTATCTTCAAGAAACCAGCTGATGATGAAAGACAACATCTCAAGGCTCTGTTTGTCAAAGGAAGGGTTGATGGGCAGCCGATGACCAAGATCCTAGTTGATGGAGGGGCTGCTATCAACATCATGCCGTATGCAGTATATCGGAAGCTTGGGAGAGGGAATCAGGATTTGACCAAGACCGATATGATGCTTAAAGACTTTGAAGGGAACGTGTCTCCAGTCAAGGGGGCAATATGTGTAGAATTGACCATCGGCAGCAAAACCTTGCCGACAACCTTCTTTGTGATCAGTGGAAAAGGTGCTTACAACTTGCTACTAGGGAGAGACTGGATTCACGCTAATTGTTGCATCCCGTCTACAATGCACCAATGCTTGGTTCAGTGGGTAGGAGACAGAATTGAGATTGTCCCAGGAGATTCTTCTTATGTCATTGCATCGGCGGAGGCCGACACCTATGAGAGGACTAGGTGTATTTCAGTAGAAGTTTGGGAGAAAGATTTTCTCAAGGTTGCCGATTACGAAATTCCACCGATCCAAGCAGTCGGTTCTGACGAAGGTTTTTAATGGATAGGTTCGCCGATGATGGAAAGTTAGGCCAGGGATTCACATCGGCCGATGATTTGGTAGAAGTAGATATAGGTAATGGTGATAAACCTAGACCCACTTTTATTAGTGCTAAGTTAGATTCTGAGTGTAAGCAACAGTTAACCGATTTGTTAAAGGAATATAAAGATTGCTTTGCTTGGGATTATACTGAGATGCCTGGTTTGGACCGATCAATTGTTGAACATCGGTTGCCTATCAAGTCTGGATTTCGGCCACATCAACAGCCAGCTCGCCGATGTAATCCTAACATCCTCCCTGATATTAAGGCCGAAATCACCAAACTTATTGAAGCTAAGTTTATTCGGCAGTGTCGGTATGCCGAATGGATTTCCAACGTTGTTCTGGTCTACAAGAAGAACGGGAAGCTTCGGGTCTGCATTGATTTCAGGAATCTCAATAAAGCTACGCCGATGGATGGATACCCAATGCCAGTTGCCGATCTGTTGGTTGACGCCGCGGCTGGGCATCGGATCATTAGCTTTATGGATGGCAATGTAGGATACAATCAAATATTCATGGCTGAAGAAGATATCCTGAAGACTGCGTTTAGGTGCCCTGGTCATGTTGGATTATTTGAATGGATAGTCATGACTTTTGGCCTAAAGAATGTTGGTGCTACATATCAAAGGGCCATGAATTTTATTTTCCATGAGTTCATCGGTAAGCTGGTGGAGATTTATATTGATGATGTGGTGGTTAAGTCTGGAGACTTCGCAAAACATCTTGCCGATTTGCGAAAGGTGTTAGAGTGCACAAGGAAGCATGGTTTGAAAATGAATCCCAATAAGTGTGCATTCGGCGTATCGGCGGGACAATTTCTTGGTTTCATGGTGCCTCAAAGGGGGATTGGGGATTAAAGTGTTGAATTCGTCTCCTTATTATGCTCAAGCCAATGGGCAGGCCGAGGCGTCTAACAAAGGAATTATCAAGCTTATCAAACGAAAGATTGAAGAAAATCCTAAGCGGTGGCATACATTATTAAATGAAGCGTTGTGGTCCTATCGGATGGCTTGTCATGGATCAACCAAGGTGTCACCCTATCAGTTGGTGTATGGACATGATGCAGTGTTACCTTGGGAGGTTAAGGCTGGATCTAGGCGATTATCTTTTCAAGATCAATTGGCTGCCGATAATTATGCCACTTTGATGACCGATGAGTTAGATGATCTAGCAGGGCATCGGTTAAAGGCTTTGATGAGTATAGAAGAAAATAAGAAGAGAGTTGCTAGATGGTATGACAAGAAAGTAAAAGCTAAGGAGTTTGCTGATGGGGACTTGGTATGGAAATTAATTTTACCGATCGGGACTAAAAGTTCGAAGTTTGGAAAATGGTCTCCTAATTGGGAGGGTCCTTATCGGATAAGTCGATCGGCTCCTGGTAATGCCTATATTTTAGAGACTCTCGAAGGAGTTGAATTTCCCAGAGCATTAAATGGCAAGTATTTAAAGAAGTATTACCCCAGCATATGGGTCGATGCATGAAGTTTAAATGCCGATAACACTCCTATCGGCTGGATTAAAATGTTTGGAGCAGAACTTAATGTTTCAAAAGATGCCGATAACAGTCCTATCGGCTAGACTGAACATCAAAACAGCTGAAGAGCAGGCAGAGGCAAGTATGTTGCCGATGAAGAACTTACATACTTAGCAGCGTTTGGATAGCCGATATAGCGCGTAGGCGGATCTGGTCGGCTGCTTCTATCTCCTTGACATCTTCATCGGCAGAACCTTCTATTGGCTTCAATTTCTTCTTCAGCTGCAGGGCTTTACGACCATGGGTGTTTCGCTCTTGCTCGAGGTATTTGATGGTCTCTGGCAGTTGATTTTCCTCCTGTTGGGCGTGGGACAGGGCATCCTCCACTTGCTTGAGTTCTGCCAATAGGGCCTCTCGTTTCGCCGATAGATCGGAGATCTTCTGCTTCAATGCATCGCCTGAGGATTTCAAGGTGTCGATGTTCTTGTGCTTCTCATCGGCTAAGAGTTTCTCTTTCATCATCTCCTCGGAGAGCTGGGTCTGAGCAGCTCTATCGGCAAGGCGTCGAGTGGCTCTCTGGTACTGCAGCTGGCGACTCTCTAGATGCGCAGCCTGGAAGAGGGTTTCTTCAGCGTCGGCAGGAATCTGGCCTCTGAGGGTCTTGAACAGAACCTTGGCCGGGTCGGAGTCATTGACCAGTTGAGTTGTATCTTGATGAAGGATAGCCGATAGCTCTTCCAACTTAGCCCTGATCTCTGCCGATACAATCCCAATTGCTCGGGAAGAACTTGCCTCCTCACCTTCGTCTTCGGAGATATCAATGGCGAAGGAAAATAGGCTGTCGGGGGAGTCTTGTTCCTGAGGAAGAAAACGAGACAAAATGAGTCATTCCGTGGTTAAAGCATCGGCAAATGATACTGGTGGAAGATTGGATAGCTTACTTGCTTCAAGGCAATCTCTCGCCTTTGACTTGAAGATGCCGATGGAACCATGGGTTGATCGGTTAGAACTGCCGATGGAACTACGTCAGCTGAAAATTAATAGAGAGAGTTATGAAGCTGAAAAGGAACAGATTTATTGGCAATAATACAAAAATGTGCTACCTTGAGGGAGGACAATGCTTGTCTGAATTGAAGAAACTACCGATGATATGATTGAACCTGCTGGGTCGGTAGTTTGTTCGCCCACATCGGCCGGTGTGTCTTCTGGTTGGGGTGCTTCTAGCTGAGGTTCTTCTTGTTGGGGTTCTTCCACTGGTGGTGTTTCTTGCATTAGTGGGGTAGAGGGTACTTGTTGCGTTTGAACTTCTGGAGAAGAAGGGGAAGACTCCACCGGGATTGGAGATACCGAAGGAGGAGAAGGAGTTGCAACTTTCTGACGCTTGGTTTGTGCCCTGGTACTCTTGGCACCTTTTCTTTTCTGCTGGCTGGAATGGGGGGCATCGGCACCTTGGCTTTTAGTTCTTGCCGATGCACTAGTTTGCTGTTACAGAAAATGGATTTGTCAGTACCAATGCAGCCAATGTTAAAGTAAGATTGAAGGTATAGGTGAGAAGGTTTAGCAGTTACCTTAAAAGCCTGCGCTAGGGCAGAAGCGGCTACCGATGGCGATGTCTGAGTTCTCTTGGTGGTGACCTTCTTGAGGCGTATACCCCGATGCACGATAGCAGCCAGAGTAGGAGCCTTGTGGCCGATTGAGGAAACTGGACCTGATGCAAACAAGTCAATCGGCTTGCCACTCCTGCTGACCGACGGAGGAGTGTCATCGACCTGAAAAATCACACAAAGGGTCAGTTACCGATAGAAATAAAATTGAGAAAATTGAAACATCGGTTTGAAAGTACTTACGGCATCACTAGGAACTTCGTATTCGAGGTCGATCATGCCGCGGTATGTGAGGGCCAATTTGCAGAATAGATGCTCCTTCCATTCTGCCCACCACTGCTTGTATGCCTGAGTGATAAAGGCGGCTGGGACCCACTCTGATAGGTCTACATTGGTATCAGCACTTGATGGCAGCTGAACTACTCGAATCCATTCAAGAAGACTGGTGATGGTTTCCCTGGGCTTTATCACATCGGCGTAACAGGGTGCAATCAGCAGCTGGCCGAAAGCTAATTGGCGAGCTAGTGCCGATGGATTATAGAACTCATAAGTTTGGGGAGATGTTTTCCCACTGCCAAAGAAATTCACCAGTATAGCTCTGGGGGTCACCAATGCCATCATTACTTTGTTGTCCTTGTCAAGAGCTTCGTCAAACGGGTTGAAAACCAGAGGAAACACGGTGTCTGGGTCATCATAAGCCAACCATGCTCGCTCATCTCTGGTCAAACCCTCGTATAAGGTTTGAAAGAATCGGCTGAACTGATCTGTATTACCCCCTGAACCAGGCAGAACTATGACAGCTTCACCAAAGTTTGAGGGAGCGCGTGTTGCCGATTCTTCTTCACCCAGCACATGGTTCTCTGCTATGTCTCTTGGAAAGTGCTGTGCAAAAAGATTAAACTCCAAACGCTTGTGCATGTGGAGGTTGAGCCACATGTTAATGAACCACCAGGGACCTCCTAGATTACCGATGGACTAGCCAAGCAAGAGCTTCCTGGTTACTTGGTGGAGAAGGTGATAGGCTGCACCAAGCAGGTATCGGCCGAGGGGAAATCGGCCACCATTGGCCAGATTTTCTACCGCTGCTAGATAAACAGAAGTTGGTCCTGCCGATCGGCCACAAAACACGAACTTGTCTAGCCACATGTTCAGAAAGCAGGTCTGCTCTTTTTTGTCAACAGTGCTTGTTTTGCGGTATTTTTGGATATACCCCGACCAGCCGCCGATGGTGCGGGTTTCTACCTTAGCACTGGGTTTGGTATCAAAGAAGTGAGTGCTATCGGCAGAGGACACATCCAGGCCAGTAAGCATAGCTACATCGGCAAGTGTAGGGGAAGCAGGGCCATGGCCAAAGATAAAAGCATTGAGGGTGTCTGACTAGAAATAAGATGCAGCTATCAACAGTGATTCGTTCCTATGCATATCGGCAATGGATAACCTGATGCATTGGTCTAGCTTTCTCTCACCCCACTGAACTTCATTAGAGTTGCTGACCCTCAGGAACCAATCCTTCCATCCCGCGGTAGGGCTGGGCCAGGAACGAAAAGCATCCTTCCATAGATCCAAAGAAAAATTTTCTATTCTAAAAGGGATTCTGTTGGTCTCCGCGTTTATGAGATCGGTTGGATCTGGATCCCCTAGTGGGCCAAGGCATTGGAGGTGTGGTTGATCGGTGGGGATGACAATTTTGTTAGCTGATTCCTAGTGATATTGGAGGTAGAAAAGAAAGACACAAAGAAAGGAAAAGAAAATGTTCAGTAAAATAGATTACTGATGAACAGGGGTGCGAGAAAAGTACGAGGGGTGGCGTGAAGAACTGACCTCAGGAATGATGAAGTTGACGGCCATCTTGTCGTGAAGAAGATGAGTGAGGACTTCGGAGTTGGTGAAGAAGGGGCTTCGTCGAAAATCTTGGAGCTTTTGGACAGCGCCGCCGCTGGAAATAAGAAGTTGGGGTTCTAGAATGATGTGATAGGGAAGGAGTACCCGAGAAGGAACTATTTATAGGACAAAACGGGCAAGGGCAAATCTGACTTATCTCTTTGCCGCATCCGCGAAATCCGAGGGTACTCAGGTAGATATGGTAACTGTTCGCACGGTAATCAAGGGATTGTGCAGGTGATTTGACAGGAAGCGGTCATTATCTAAAGATATTTTACTGTGCGGGATCTCCTGGTCAATCCATTAGCGGTGCCTGGTAACGGTCATATTGCCGATGGGAGAAAAATGTGGAGATAGCCGTTTGGAAAGATAAGATACAGGTGTCCTGGTCAGTACATCGGTAAGTCCCCTGTAACGATAATATTGCCGATACACGGTTCAGATGGAAGTATCCGTTTAGGGAAGTTGAGGACTTTGAGGGATCTGCGGAAGGATAGGATGAGTTGTTCAGATTAAGGCGGTCAGTTGCCAGGTTAGGAGCGGTAATTGTGGAAAAAAGGCATCATTACTGCAGAGAATTTCAGAGCATTAATTCCATACTCCGAAATTGGGGGGCATGTGTTGACACCGTTTTTGGGCACGTGTCCATAATCGGTAAAAGTATAGATCGGCAGAATAAGGCGGTGGTGTTTGGTCTGCAGGGAGAGTTGCCGATAGAGATGGTTGCCGGCGGAAGGGTGAACGGACGTGATTAAGTCCATAAGTGGTGACATGTCTGTGCCGATAGCTACGACAAGGAAGTCTGCCGATGACAGGGGAGTATGCCGATGATATGGAGGGAGAGCCTGGAGGCTGCCGATCGGCTTGTGGAGTTGTTCGAGTTCGTCACGGAAGGATAGCTTTATGTTTTCCTTAGTTATTTAAATCGTTTTGTATACGGATTCTATGTAGTTTGGAATTTAAATTCTAGTCATGTCTGGTTGTAACTCTTCGAGCAGGGTATAAATATAGACCCTAGGGCCTTGTAATGAGACATCTATCAATCAATCAAACACAAGTTTTTACTCATATTCCAGCATCTACTTTTCGACGACTTCGTCATACTTTTTTTCTTTTTCATTACGAGTTCTCAGGAATTCGTCGACTTAAGCTCGGTGTGTTCTCGAGTTCCGCGTGAGTACCTCTTGGCCGTGACATCCGGGCGCATCGCTGTTGTCAGGACCAAAGTATTCGAGCTACCACCTTTGCCGATAGTAAGGTCAAATCGGCTGGCACGCCTTAACGTTTGAATCGGGTATTAGCCCTTTGTGTTTGCAGATCAGCTTTTGCACCAACAGTATATTCCTTCGGGTATGTATTGTCCTTTAACCCCTTGCAGAAAAGACATAATGAGAGAAACAGAAGGTCTGAAGAGTGAGAAAGGAGTACAACATACGAGACAAGATGCTAATGAATACCCAATGATACAAGGAGAAAAAAAAGAGAGAGACCATTGAAATTCATTTACCCTTCATCATGCTCTAATGGAGGTAACATCTTAAGATAAGTGGTCATTAATTTCCTCTTGATCTTGGTATGCAATAAATGAAAATACAACCATGTTAGAGTTACAACTTAAATTGATCAACCTTATTAAACTCAACATGATTTGTTATCTGAGTTTGTTCATAGCGCTATTCTTGTAATCCCGGTCTTAACCGAGTAAGCTAGAAATACTTCGTCTATCATTCTTGATATATTATAAAGATGAATATTATCTCACAAGTTTAAATATCATATTTATACTTTTGGTCCTCTCACCCATGATAGAAATGAACAATATGAATAATATCAATCTTATTGTGCCCAAGGTTAGAGGATAAATAAATTTCTAGTTTTGTTGGTGTTTTCCCACCAACAGAGCCCGTGCACTTGATCTCTACCTTGTCTTTATGAAGATTTTCAACTAGTTATAATGAGGAACATAAGATTAGCTATGAGACGCCTACAACAGAAAGAAATAAGGTGGCACCGCTATTGGGAGCCATTAGTAGAGGCACCACCTCAATCCTTACCATCAAGAGTAACTCAAAGTACTCAATGAACCACTGCAAGGATAAGTCCAGTTCGAAGGACTAAAAACATTGAACTCTCGCCGTGAGGTAACATCGGTAGTTATCTATATTTACTTCCTTACATTGCATGAGTTAATTTCTCTTTAGTATGTTTACTTTTCTATATTGGCAATGCATAGAAATAACAAAATAAATAGTCTTGCATTAGGCTACATTCATGCATCTAGAAAAAATATTAAGCTCCATGTGAAACTCTTGTAGTGTAAAAGTTGTAGGAGTTCTCACTGTGGTGGCCTATAGAATAAAAATATATATCATGCATTTGCACTTTATGCATATAAACCATAAAATCCAAAAAAATATTAACTAAGCATCCTGCTACAATACTGCTATCTTAAAAATACTTTGAAACCACCATAACACCTAATCCTCCAAAAACGATAATCATTAACATTTTATCCTAATACCGTTCCACGAGTTTTGGTGTTTTGTGAGAGCTTTCTGTAGGATGACTCCAAGAGCCAGCTTACCAATAGAATCTTCATCTTCATCACTAGAAGTACACCTTTCTGACATACAGCTAACCCCTGTATGAACGAAGTAACTTCTTGGGTGATGAGATTGAAGTATTCCAGGCAACACTTGCTCTTATAATCATGAGCTCTTCCATGAGGAAAACTTAGCTTCAACGATTAACCATAAGTAAACATCTAGCTTGGGGGAGAACATCCCCTAGCTATCAGCACGGTTAGAAGCATGGGAGAAAGATAACAAAGTTGAAGAGCTGGAGCCAAAAAAGAAAGAAGCAAAAGAGACAGAAACAAGATGGAAGAAGGCACGCGCGGCATCACCATGAAACGGAGAGTTGAATGAGGTTACCTCAGACGATGAACCAACTGAGTAAGTGTTCTCCTCTATCTAAGTTCTGTCGGTAGACTTTAAATTCTGTACCCTAGCCATAAGGTTAGAATGGTAGTTATCTCTTTAAATACATTTGCATAATTTTGTTTACATACTAAAATATAAAATGGTACAAATATTTACAGCATTACTCATGGCATCACAAGCCCCATGTGGATATCCTATGGTATTTTCTGAAGGAACATCTGCTGTGATGGCATAAAATAAAAAAATGATAAAAATATAGCACTCATATTTAAATTCCTACATCATAAATAGAAAATTCAAAAAAAATAAGAGAAAATTGAAATCCTATTTAAATTAGACAACATTAAAACTAGCTCATAAAGAAGATCAACTACTTTTTGGCTGACCACTAACCCATTAACAAATTCAAGCCTCGAGTTTTGGTTTCTCTTTGTAGAGAGTATTTATGCAAGAATAACATCATAGCAAGGAGAGAGTCTATCAGTGGCACCCACCAGGTCCCCTACTGGTAGCTCACTTTAAAGGACATCTACATCAAGTATTGCAACCATCCAGCTTGGGGGAGGAGCATCCCCTAGTTATTAGGTAATAATACCTAAGTGATTTTGAGTCTATATAGTCATAAAAATACCAAAAATATGTGGGCACATGAAGGTCCAGAAGTCATAGAGTCTTTTATGAGTCTGTTATTAAATAAAATCTAAAAACCCAATAAAAAGAAGTCTTAGTTAGTATTAATTATATTAGAGTGTGTCTAGGCTAGAGCTAAACAAAAATTGATGAACATTAAAATTTTGTCTTGGAGATGATGAATAGTTGCTCTGTTATAATTCTTTACAAGTACCTAGATTCCAACGTTAGATTCTCTCGAGTTTTGGACATGACTGGTTTAATTTAAAGGTTTACTCTGAACTTGCAGCTTGTGGAGGCATAAGTTTGCGCTAAGTCTAGGTAGTTGGTTGATATGATCATTGAAAGTCTGAGCTGCTATTTATCTTATTCCTAGCATTACTAAGTTCTGGAGATTTATTTCGAAAATTTAAAATTTACATGATGAGCTCTTATATGACAAGTTTGAATTCCTACCAAAACCATATATAATATACATTTAGAGTTAGGAAAACTTTTGACATTTATGCTGCTTGCTTTGCATTGAGTTCAGTCAAACTTTGTAGTATACCTTACGAGAGTCTTGTCATGCTTTTAAAACCAAGATCACATACACACTTCAGTTCACATATGCATTATTCCCACACGAGGAGTAATCGCAATCATTTTCATTCTATGTTCACCAATCAAAACCAACATAAACCATACCCATAGGATAAAGCTCATCATAAATGCTCTAAGTTCTTATTATTACCTCTCTGATCATTTATTGTATTCAAAGGAAACATGTGGCTATGCAAAAATATAAAATAAAAAAAGGGGAGTAAATGATAGACAAGTGTCCCAGTAATTAAAACAATGGGTACTAGATGCCCGCCGCCCTGAATAAATAAATAAATAAATAAATAATATTAATAAGGTAGCCCATGTTTTTCCCGCGAAAAGTTCCAAGATCAAAAGAGAGATTTATCTTCAAGGAGCAAAAGTAGAAATAGAATTTAGCCACAAATGCCACAAAAGCACCTATCCACCATATTCCATACACATGCACATCTTGGTTTGATTGTATGCCTCGATTCTCTATGGATCTCATTAGTTGATTTTACAATACATGCATTGCAAGTATGCCTCAAGAGAGAACTATAAATACCACATACATGGAGAGACTTGAAGGTGTCATACAATTAAGCTCTGAGTTTTATTCTGAAAACTTATAAAAACTCCAGAATAATCGTTCTGTAAAGAATTTGAGACATAGTTGTAACATCCTAAAATTTACTCCTTTTGAAATATAGATAAAATTATTTAATTTTGCATTTTTGTGCTCATAAAAATATAGAAAAAAATAATATTTTTTTTATTAAATTAAAATTTATCATAAGGCTTAGCAATATTATTATGCATACATGCTGGTGCATATGTTTTGATGTGATGTTTGTTGCTCCTTTATGTGTTGAGTGAGCAAAGTTTTTAAAATGCGTTTAGTAGATCGATCTTCCTTGGTCAGTACATCTTTATCTTTATCTACAACCAAATTCCTTGTTTCTAAGCTCAAGTTTTTATTAGGAGCTTCCAAAAATCTTTTCTTTGTCACTTAAATCACTTCTTTTAGTTCCTCGTCCATTAAGCAATCTCTACGAACTTTTTATGAATTTTTCCAGCTTTTGTTCTCACTTTGCTGTGAGCATGATCTAATTTTTAGATGCTCCAAACAATCTTATCATGAGCTCCAAAAACTTTATTCAGGTTCCCCATGTTCTATAATATCTCTGAGAATTTTTCCCAAATTTTCTGAGCTTTCGGAGTATTTTTCGTGGCTTAAATAATAATTCTAGACTTTTCTAGGATTATTTTATTCGTCAAATTAATTAATTTCGAAAATAATAAAATCTTTCATTTTAGCCCACGCTCAAGCCCATGATCTCAATGGTCAATGTCTTTATTTACTAATGGGTTTTAATAATTAATTAGGACTATTAGTAAAGACGAAGATTGCAAATCAATTAGTAGCTAGTTAACGTGGAGGTGGGAAGTTTCTCTCCCTATATATATATATATATATATATATATATATGTACCAACGCCTTAGGCAAAGCACACCAAAGACTAACATATGGGAAGCCTCTAATTTAAAAATTCCTAAATTAGTAAAATAAAATTATATTTTCTCTTTCTTTCTCTAAATCTCCATCAACCAGCGTTACGTCGCCCAAGCCCTACCTGCCGCTGCTTGTTTCGCTGCCATGCTTCGGAAGAAGCCGCAGGTATTGCTCGTGCCCTCTCCTTTGGTCTCAGTCTATCTCACGTTGCAGCCAAACATTGCATGAAGGTTCACCGTCCGCTCCACTAATTCATGCGTCTTCTCCGAGCCCTCTCCGTTTACGTTAAGGGCCCGTTTAGATTGAGAACGAAAATTTTTTGGGTGTCACATCGGATGTGTCGGAAGGATGTCGGGAGGGGTTTTTAGAAACTAATAAACTGGAAGACAAATTTATTAAGCATAATTAATCTGTCATTAGCATATGTGGGTTACTGTAGCACTTAAGGCTAATCATGGAGTAACTAGGCTTAAAAGATTCGTCTCGTGATTCTCAACTAAACTGTGTAATTAGTTTATTTTTTTATCTACGTTTAATGTTCCATGCATGTGTCAAAAGATTCGATGGGATGGATGAAAAAATTTTGGATAGGAACTAAACAGGGCCTAAGCTCTAGGTAATTTTGTCGTGATCCACTCTGTCTTTCACATATCTGCTAAGCCGGTAGTCCTGCGTCCCATCTCCCTATATGCGCACTGCTTGAGCTTTGCTAGCATGATGACATCACGTGAGGTCATGACATGTTTTCTGGCCGTTTTCCTTCAAAAAACAAATCTCAAAATACAATGGAAATACATACAAACAAACAATCATCCCGAGCCGTTCGATCTGAGATCTAAGGTCCAGATTAGAACTTACCCATTCATGTTCGTTTTGCTAAAGAGACCCCGAATTTCTTGCAATTTATGCCCGCCCTCCCTGACCAGATTTTAATTTCTAATTTGGAATTGTTTTATTTCGAAAATAAGTTCGGTTTATTCACGAAATTGCCACTGAGTTTGTTTTGGCTATAAAATATTTATTTTAACTCCGATTTGACCCATTCAAATTGCATTGGATTCATAATCATGAGCTCTACATGTTAATCTTGCTGTTTTATCAGTTTGAAACTTTTTAATTTCGTGACCCTATTTAATCACTTACTTTTCTAAACAAAACATTAGAAAATTCATATCTTCTCCGTTTTAATTCTGATTTTTGTGATCTTTACAACTATGAGATCGTAGCGATGCGTATAATCATTTTATAAACTTTTCATATTGTTTTTATATGATTGGTGTATTGTTCTAATTGTAGCTTTGTTTGCTCGTGTATGCTTTCTCCGATTGTTTGTGTGATCGATGATCGAGTTTAGACAGAGAGCAGATTTTGGTGATCAAGATCAAAGCTTTGGCAACCAGTAAGACCAGCAGAACCAAAAGGATAAGCAAGAGCAATTAGATTAAGGCAAGTATAGCATTTGGATTTTATTTCTGTGACCATGATCCTGTGACTAGATTAATGTTAAGTAATAAACGATAAAAATGAATTTTTAGCAACTTGATGATTTGTTTGTACGTGATCACCCGGGACAACAGTGCAACCATGAGGGCTATAATGGCTCTGGCTTTAGCTTAGTATGAAGACCTTTTCTAGCTTGTTAGAGGTTACCCGAAAGGGCGGAGGGGTTGAACCGTTTTGGGTATAGTGTGGCCTCTGTCTGTATGTGTATAGGTTGCGCGTCATTGTGCCATCGAAAGGGGGCTCTATATCTGCGCGCAAAGGAAACCTTGCGGCCCTAACATGTTAGACGAACTTTTAAAAGGCTTCATAGTGATCCCTGCCGACCTTCCTTGGTAGTGGGTTAAGAGGTCGACGGGCCTTGGGCGAAAGGGTAAATCATGACTCATGGGTAAAGATGTACAACCTCTGCAGAGTGTTAAAACTAATATACTGGCCGAGCTCACGGTCAGGAGCGGCCTTGGGGACATCTACATTAAGGACGATGATTCTTGTGTGTTAATATGTTCATTATTACTGTTTAATGCTCTATATTATTTATGTCACATTGATCATGAGATTGTTGGAGCTATACAATCTAGTTGTTATACTTGTGGAGTTCGACATGGACTCACTCTCGCTATTTCCCCCACACTTCAGGAGGTGTTTTAGGCTTGTGATCAACCAGTCAGTTGGATCCTGTAGAGTGAAGTTAATACCCGAAGTTTGGAGTATCTTCCATTGTTTGCTGCCTAAGGTTATCTCTGATTTATTATGTATGTTATATAATTTATGCATTGTCTTTTGATATTACCTCTTATTTGTAGCTATATGTGAGATTTGACTTCTAAGACTCACATATGGTGTATATCTGGTTTTGTTCTTAAAATTGGGTATTACAAAGTGGTATCAAAGCAATGCTGACTGTAGGATGCAAGTCTAGTTAGAAATTGGTCGTCTTAAGGTTTTAGAATTGTCATAAAATCCTTGCTCTATAAACCTTGGTATTTTCATCCATACTATATTCCTATCCTTGCTATTTGTCTCTACCTTGTTGCTTATTTTAAAAGTCTTTGTTCTCAACTTTACTCCTTCATTTGGTATGCTTTTAGAATCTTCTCTTGCCACCTGCTTACGTAGTTGAAAGAGAATCTTAGGATCCTTACCCTTAATATGAAGAGAACGATAGTATCGCAAGTTGAGTGAAGTGTGAACCATCAATGCTTAATTGGTTTGTTATTATGTTTATGCTTGATTTGGATCTTTGTAATGAGTGCAATGATTTTGTGGGGTTTCTCTAAAATATCATTTAGTTTATAGGCCTAAGGCATAAGGAGTAGTGAAATAAGTAGTTGAGTTTGGTTATATCCGGTTTCTATCCCTTTCTGTTTTCTGGAGCAGTCTGCAATAATGCTAATGTATCTCAAGTTCTGATCATGCAAAGTTTATCAAATTTTTCTGGGAACAACTAGACTTCAAGATATTTCTCTGACCGCAAGAATCACCCTCATAGCTATTATAGTTTGGAAGTTACAAAAATCACAAGATGATACAAATGGGTTGTCAAGAATCTAGACCAGTTTCGGTTGCTTACTGTTTAGACATATATAACTATAGAATTTGGAAACGTGTTCTATAGAAACGTTGTAGACTATTTCCTAAGCTTTCCAACGGTATAAGCTGGAACTTATTTGGATAAGTAGAACCTGAGATAAGATATTTACACCTGGATGTTTCTGTTCTGTTTCAAAGTCTGGACAGATCTGGTATTCCCTAATTTCCGATAACTTAACTTCAGAATCTGGGAAAAAGATGTATACGAAAGTTGAAAAGGATTTCCTAAGCTTTTCAAAAATGTAAGGATTATCTCCAGATGAGTTAAGTAGCTCAAGATATAACTTCTGGAAGTTAATGCACCTTTGCTGAGACATTGTCAGGATGGATTTTAAGTTTGGCTATTTTACCTAAGCTTAAAGACAGAACCCAAGGAAGGCTTGTATATGAAAGTTGTAGGGAATTTCATAATTTTTCTAACGGTATAAGCTACAACTCTATTGGATTAACACAATAAGAGTTATACCTGTTTTACTACGCCGGTGTTTAAATACCATGAGGAAAAATTCAGGATACCTGATTGTTATCTTGCACATAAGTTCTTTGGGATGTCAAAAGGTCTCAGTGTTAGTCAACTTGTCTGGAAAAAGTGCAAGCTACCTTTCTTGTGTCCCCTAGTTGACCTTTCTTAAGGGGGATAGCCTAAATAAAGAGGCTACTTGGAGTAAGGTAGTGGAATCATTGCTATGAAGATATGACTACTCAAGGAAGCGAACAAGATTTAAAATATATGTCTCTTTGATAACCGTCTTTCGTATCTCGAGGACGAGATACATGGGGTAGAATTGTAACATCCTAAAATTTACTCCTTTTGAAATATAGATAAAATTATTTAATTTTGCATTTTTGTGCTCATAAAAATATAGAAAAAATAATATTTTTTTTATTAAATTAAAATTTATCATAAGGCTTAGCAATATTATTATACATACATGCTGGTGCATATGTTTTGATGTGATGCTTGTTGCTCCTTTATGTGTTGAGTGAGCAAAGTTTTTAAAATGCGTTTAGTAGATCGATCTTCCTTGGTCACTACATCTTTATCTTTATCTACAACCAAATTCTTTGTTTCTAAGCTCAAGTTTTTATTAGGAGCTTCCAAAAATCTTTTCTTTGTCACTCAAATCACTTCTTTTAGTTCCTCGTCCATTAAGCAATCTCTACGAACTTTTTATGAATTTTTCCAGCTTTTGTTCTCACTTTGCTGTGAGCATGATCTAATTTTTAGATGCTCCAAACAATCTTATCATGAGCTCCAAAAACTTTATTCGGGATCCCATGTTCTATAATATCTCTGATAATTTTTCCCAAATTTTCTGAGCTTTCGGAGTATTTTTCGTGGCTTGAATAATAATTCTGGACTTTTCTAGGATTATTTTATTCGTCAAATTAATTAATTTCGAAACTAATAAAATCTTTCATTTTAGCCCACGCTCAAGCCCATGATCTTAATGGTCAATGTCTTTATTTACTAATGGGCTTTAATAATTAATTAGGACTATTAGTAAAGATGAAGATTGCAAATCAATTAGTAGCTAGTTGACGTGGAGGTGGGAAGTTTCTCTCCCTATATATTTATACCAACCCCTTAGGCAAAACACACCAAAGACTACCATATAGGAAGCCTCTAATTTGAGAATTTCTAAGATAGTAAAATAAAATTATATTTTTTCTTTCTTTCTCTACAATGTGATCTTCATCAACCAGCGTTACGTCGCCCAAGACCTACCTGCCGCTGCCGCTGCTTGTTTCGCTGCCATGCTTCGGAAGCCGATAAAGAAGCCGCAGGTATTGCTCGTGCCCTCTCCTTTGGTCGCAGTCTATCTCACATTGCAGCCAAACATTGCAGGAAGGTTCACCGTACGCTCCACTAATCCCTGCGTCTTCTCCGAGCCCTCTCCGTTCACGTTAAGCTCTAGGTAATTTTGTCGTGATCCACTCTGTCTTTCACATATCTGCTAAGCCGGTAGTCCTGTGTCCCATCTCCCTATATGCGCTTTGCTAGCATGATGACATCACGTGAGGTCATGACATGTTTTCTCGCCGTTTTCCTTCAAAAAACAAATCTCAAAATACAATGGAAATACATACAAACAAACAATCATCCTGAGCCGTCCGATCTGAGATCTAAGGTCCAGATTAGAACATACCCCTTCATGTTTGTTTTGCTAAAGAGACCCCGAATTTCTTGCAATTTATGCCCGCCCTCCCTGACCAGATTTTAATTTCTAATTTGGAATTGTTTTATTTTGAAAATAAGTTTGGTTTATTCACGAAATTGCCACTGAGTTTGTTTTGGCCATAAAATATTTATTTTAACTCTGATTTGACCCATTCAAATTGCGTTGGATTCATAATCACGAGCTCTACATGTTAATCTCGCTGTTTTATCAGTTTGAAACTTTTTAATTTCGTGACTCTATTTAATCAATTACTTTTCTAAACAAAACATTAGAAAATTCATATCTTCTCCGTTTTAATTCTGATTTTTGTGATCTTTACAACTGTGAGATCGTAGCGATGCGTATAATCATTTTATAAACTTTTCATATTATTTTTATATGATTGGTACTATTCTAATTGTAGCTTTGTTTGCTCGTGTGTGCTTTCTCCGATTGTTTGTGTGATCGATGATCGAGTTTAGACAGAGAGCAGTTTTTGGTGATCAAGATCAAAGCTTTGGCAACCAGTAAGACCAGCAGAACCAAAAGGATAAGCAAGAGCAATTGGATTAAGGCAAGTATAGCATTTGGATTTTATTTCTGTGACCATGATCCTGTGACTAGATTAATGTTAAGTAATAAACGATAAAAATGACTTTTTAGCAACTTGATGATTTGTTTGTACGTGATCACCTGGGACAACAGTGCAACCATGAGGGCTATAATGGCTCTGGCTTTAGCTCAGTATGAAGACCTTTTCTAGCTTGTTAGAGGTTACCCGAAAGGGCGGAGGGGCTGAACCGTTTTGGGTATAGTGTGGCCTCTATCTGTATGTGTATAGGCTGCGCGTCATTGTGTCATCGGAAGGGGGGCTCTATATCTGCGCGCAAAGGAAACCTTGCGGCCCTAATATGTTAGACGAACTTTTGAAAGGCTTCATAGTGATCCCTGCCGACCTTCCTTGGTAGTGGGTTAAGAGGTCGACGGGTCTCGGGTGAAAGGGTAAATCATGACTCATGGGTAAAGATGTACAACCTCTACAGAGTGTTAAAACTAGTATACTAGCCGAGCTCACAGTCAGAAGCGGCTTTGGAGACATCTACATTAAGGACGATGATTCTTGTGTGTTAATATGTTCATTATTACTGTTTAATGCTCTACATTATTTATGTCATATTGGTCATGAGATTATTGGAGCTATACAATCTAGTTGCTATACTTGTGGAGTTCGACATGGACTTACTCTTGCTATTTCCCCCACACTTCAGGAGGTGTTTTAGGCTTGTGATCAACCAGTCAGTTGGATCCTGCAGAGTGAAGTTAATACCCGAAGTTTGTAGTATCTTCCATTGTTTGCTGCCTAAGGTTATCTCTGATTTATTATGTACGTTATATAATTTATGCATTGTCTTTTGATATTACCTCTTATTTGTAGCTATATGTGAGATTTGACTTCTAAGACTCACATATGATGCATATCTGGTTTTGTTCTTAAAATCGGGTATTACAATAGTGCTTGACCTGATTGTTCTGTCTTCTGATTGCTCAAGACTCATGCAAAAGCTGTAAAGCCCCATGGTTAAAGGTAAAATAGGTAATTTTGAAGATTAGAGCAATTATTAACTAATCCGGAGGAGAATCTTTATTTGAGAGCATGTGTACTTGGAAAGAATAAAAACATTGTAGCAACTCTTGATCCAAATACATATACTGCTTAGGCTTGGGCTTGGTTTGCCAAGGGATTGGCAAAAGGTAAGCTTGGGGGAATTGTTGACGGTCGATAACATCAACTTTTATTAGAACTTTAAACCTAAAAGAAAACATGAAAACACACTAGTTTAGGATTTAAACTAACAATTTCCACGAGTTTTGTATATTCTATATTTTCCAGGGTCTATTTCTAGAAAAGCTAAAAAGAGGGATTCAAGTGCAAAATAAACACGAAACTTATCCGCCACGAAAAATATCATGAATGGGACGGGGGAAGACTGTGGAAGACACCGGAAGAAACCGGGGGCCACAGGCCGCCAGGTGGGGCTGGCCGGCCCCACCATGGCGCCGGCCGGCGCTCCCCTATTAGGGTTTTGGCCCCCCTTCTGGAAGCTTCCCCCACTACCTCTGAGGAGTCATCTTGGCTCTTGGTTAAGTTGGTTTGAGCCTACGGCGCACGTCGATCCCAACAGGCTATAAATAGAGGGGCAGACCCCCCTCCCTGTAGGCATCAAGTCATTTGGAGATCCATTCATTAAGAGCCTTCTCTATTTCATCAGAGCCTCTCTAATTCATAGTTTTAGCCTAGTTAGATTAGAAGTAGAAGAGTTCTAGTTCTTCAGTGGGATTCAGAGCCCCTAGCGTCTGTCTGGAGCGCTAAGTTTGGTATAGCTCTAGTACCTTTCTCTTATTGTATTCAATATTATGATTCTGGCAATATTGTTCTTAATCTCTTATATATTCTTAATCGTAATAGTCATTGTCTACTTTGATTATATGTCTAGAATAGTTGGTTTGATCTTATTGAATCCATATAATTGCTCGTATAGCATTTACCCAATCCATGGGTGGGTAGATGGTAGACAACATGTAGACGTGGTGTCTAGATATCTTGTTTATCTGCGAGGGCACCCTGATGTGCCGGGTCGTGTGGTAGTCCACGCAGGTGACAGCTGTGTTGGTTTCTCTGTGGTGCACCCCCCGTACGTAGGACTAGCTTGGGCGTGGTCGCGAAGAAGGTGACGGTTGTATCCTAAAACCCTCATTAGTTGATGCCTCTTTGCATGTGATTATGATATAGGGTTGACTTAACAATGATTTATAGATGTAATTGCACTAATTAGAGTTATTCATTGACGTAGTTATAGAATTACCTTAGTATTTATTTTTGAGTTTATCCAATGGCTAGCTATTACTTTGACTAGAAGAGCTCTAATATTTATCTATTTATGATGACTGATCATTATTTATCTCGTATCTTTTATCAAGTGACTTATCCCTGTTAAGAGTAGGATTCTAGTTATTGGTTACCGTTCACATCAATAGTATAAATTATAGTTATAAGTCCTACATATAGACCTTCCCTGTGGATTCGATATTTAAACCCTCCGGGTAAAATGTGACGTTGGTACGATATCTTTGCGCTTGCGGATAATCTTACTTAAATCTTATTTAAAAGAGTATAGTTAATTTATACCAATAAGCATTTTTGGCGCCGTTGCCGAGGATAGAGTTTATCTCTATTTTTAGTAATAACGTTAGAAGTGTCAACAATAACTGATGCTGTAATTTCAACGGGGGAACTGGTCAATTCTTCTACCCCCCTCGCCTCTTCATTCCTCTATTCTAGAACAACTGTCCCAGTCTACTGTGATGAATGACTCTGCAGCTCCCGGTGCGCCCTCTTCTTCCTCTGAGGATGAACGCTCGATCCACCAGACTTTCAAAGAAGTTGTCTGCGTGCCCCTACAAACACCTCTACTCAAGGCACCGCGCTTGCGGTGGTCACGGACACCTGCATCACCCGCTGGCCTGAGGAGGAGCGGAAGACTGGCGGCTAAGCCGAGAGCCGTTAATGCTGTCTAGCAGGCCCAGGTGGTGATGCTCAAGAAAGCAGGGATCAAGGTGAACGAGAATGCACCTGATGCTGACATTAAGGAGAAATTCAGGTCGATCCTCTGTGGTGATATGCCTAAAAGCAAAAAATAGTTCCTACATCGTATTATGTTTGGCAATATTGACTTCTCTGCAGTGGAGCTCGAGCTGGATGGGCTCGAGGAGGAGGATGCTTAGTCGTCAGGAGGCTTGCAAGCTCTAAGCCAAATTGTTTCCTATGACGCAAGAAGCCAAGTGTTTTATCTGCAATGTGCGTGGTCTAAATGGTGCGCGAGTTCGTTCTCCAGGAACGTCCACTACTTGTCTGCCTCCAAGAAACTAAACTCAATGATGTACGTGCTGTGCTTGCTAATGAAACTCTAGTCCCTACCTTTGGCTATGTGTTCCTGCCTGCGATCGGCACTGCGGGGGGTGTCTTGCTTCGTTGGCACCACGAGCGTGTTTTGGTATCTGACATCACCCGAGGGCATCACTCGGTCTCCGCCAAGATCAAACTAGAGAGCGAGAGCGTTGAGCCATTTTGGTTGACGGTCGTCTATGGACCTCAGCTCGACCAAGACAAGGTGGAGTTCCTGGATGAGCTCCTCGCCTTTAGAAATGGTGTGGATGGACCCTGGTGTGTCTGTGGTGATTTTAACATGATTCTTAACAGGGCTGAAAAGAACAACGACAGGATTGATAGAAGAGGCATGGCAAGATTTCGGGCGTTTGTTAATTCGGCACAGCTTGATGAGGTTAGCCTCGCTGGACGCCGCTTTACTTGGTCCAGTGGAACGGAGCTTTCGATGCTGGAGCTTCTTGATCGTGTCTTCGTCACGGCGGATTGGCTAACCCAGTTCCTCAACCATCTTTTGAAGTCGCTTTCTTCCGACTGCTCTGATCACTGTCCCCTACTCCTGAACTTCGATGTACTGGGTCGAACTAAACGTTGTTTCCGTTTTGAGGCGTTCTGGGCTAAGATACACGGCTTTTATGACGTCGTGGCTGCGGCTTGGGCCTCAACGATCCCACAGGCTGATCCTTTCCGCAGGCTTGACCACAAGTTTAGGAACATGGCGAAAGAGCTAAAGAGATGAAGTAGCGTCCAGATTGGCAATGTGCGGCTGCAGCTGCTTCTTGCATGGGAGGCCATTCTTATACTGGATGAAGAGATGGAGAGGAGACCGCTGCTGCCGCATGAAGCGGACTCTCGTAGATCCCTAAAGATGCGCATGCTGGGGCTCGCGTCCTTATCCAGGTGTATTGCACAACAACATGCACGGGTGCTGTTCTTGCGTGAAGGGGATGCAAACATGAAATTTTACCACCTGCAGGCATGTCATAGGAACCGCAGAAATCGCATTGACAGCCTTGAGGTGCAAGGGGTGCAGCTGGTTCATGACGAAGGAAAGGATTTGGCACTATATGACTACTTCAACGGCATCATGGGCACAAATTTTGAGCGCTCAAGACGCTTCGACTTCCATGCACTTGGTCTGCCTGTGGAGGATCTCCATGACTTAGAGCTGCTGTTCTCGGAGGATGTAGTTTGGGCTGCCATACAGCAGATGCCTAGCGACAAAGCACCAGGCCTTGATGGTTTCACGGGCTTATTCTACAAGCGCTGCTGGTACATAATGAAGGTAGACATCATGCACGCTGTAAACGCCTTCTGGGCGCAGGACTATAGGAGTCTCCACCATCTAAATGAGGCCTTTATGATCCTCATAAAGAAGAAGGAACAACCATCACAAATCCACGATTATAGGCCCATTAGCCTGATTCACAGTTTTGGCAAACTGCTAACCAGATGCATGGCTCAAAGGTTGGCACCTGTGCTACACCAGCTTGTGCAGACAAACTAGAGCGCCTTCATCCGAGGCTGGAGTATCCATGAGAACTTAAGATCAGTTCAGCTAAGTTGCATGGCTATTCACAGGGCTCGACTACCATGCTTACTCTTGAAGATTGATATCGCTAAGGCGTTTGACAGCGTTGCATGGTGCTTTTTGCTCGAGGTCCTTCAGCACATGGGCTTCCCGAGAAGGTGGCGTAATTGGTTTTGTGCTTTACTGTCAACTGCACGCATGAGAATCCTTCTCAATGGCAACCCAGGGCGTCGCATTTGCCATGCTCGTGGACTAAGACAAGGGGACCCCTTGTTGCTGCTTTTGTTCATTTTGGCCATGGAGGTGCTCAACAAATGTCTGGGCTAGGCAGAATCCAATGGCCTGCTAGCGCTGATCCCAGCTGCCGAGGGCTTCTGGGTGAGCATGTATGCGGATGATGTGGTAGTCTTCGTCACGCAATTGGAGGCCAACCTACACACGATTAAGGCTATCCTCGAGGTCTTTGGGTGTGCTTCAGGCTTGTTTTCCAGCCTGGAGAAAAGTGTAGTGACCCCAATGCACTGCACTGAGTCGGACATGCTACGTGTGCAGGAGATTCTCGCTTGCGGGGTGGCCGAATTCCCTATTCATTACTTGGGGATTCCGCTATCCGTCTACAAGCTGAAGTGCGCTGATGAGCAACCTCTTGTTGACAAGGTTGCGGTGCGCCTGCCCACTTGGAAAGGAGGTCTCCTCAACATAGTTGGGCGCACGACATTCTTCAAGGCAACGCTATCTGCTATTCCAGTTCACACTACCATCGCGCTGGTACTCTCGCCTTGGGCGATCCAGGCAATCGATAAGCTCAGGCATGGTTTCATCTAGGCTGGGACGACAGCGGTGGTGGGAGGGAGGTGCAAAGTTGCTTGGCTCAGGGTCTGCATGCCAAAGGAGCTCGGTGGTCTCGGCATCAATGACCTTATGCAGGCGGGCATGGCCTTCAGAACACACTAGGTTTGGCAAGACAGGTGGCACGGATGACCGACGAGAACGACCGAGCGTGGGGTTATGGCCTTAGCCTAGCCAGCCATGGCGATCACTCTTGGGGATTGTAGGTCCGTGCTCTTCTAGACTGAACGATGGCTCAATGGTAGGAGTATATGCAGCCTCGCACCGATGCTATTTCTCGCTGTGCGCCAACGGAAGAAGAGAGCGACGGTGGCTGAGGCCTTGCCGCTGCACGCCTGGGTGCTGCACCTGACTGGGACGATCACCTTGTAGATGGTCATCGAGGCAGCTGCCCTGTATGATATGCTGGAGCAAGTTCAACTGCAGGACAGGCCGGATATTTTCATGTGGACCCTCTCGCCTGATGGCAACTATTCGGCTGCCTCTGCTTATGGTGCCATGTTCTTAGGCTCGACCATACCACTCGGTGCAAAGCAAATTTGGAGGACTACTGCACCGCCAAGAGTTCGCTTCTTCTTCTTGCTCATCCTGCATGGCCGGTGCTGGACGGTGGAGCGCCGTTTCCATCACAGCTTACAGGCGACGGATACTTGCATTATGTGTGATCTAGAAACCAAGTCCATGGACCATATCCTTTTGGGCTGTGTCTTTAGTAGAGAGGTTTGGCATCGTTGCTTTCGCTGGGCACACTTGTATGGCTCTCACTTCACCCCTGCTGGGCACGCCATTCCTTGGTGGCTGGCGACAAGGAAGCTGATCTCGCGAGAACGCCGTAAAGACTTTGATTCCCTCTTCTTCCTGGTACGGTGGAGGCTCTAGAAAGAGAGGAACAAGAGAACTTTCAATGGTATTGCTACACAGGCAATCTAGCTAACTTAGGAGATCTAGGAGGAAGCGGAGTTGTGGTGCTTGGCTGGCAACAGACGCTTGGCGGCGCTTCTAGCTTATTGATTGGCTCATCGGTTGTACTTAAGGGTAGCAAATCTGTTGAAATGTAATATGTTCGCCTTAGCGAGTGGAGGAGTGAGGTGTTTTGTGAAGGTAACCGTGGTTGCCTTAGCTATTTTTGTTTAGGGTTGGACTCTTTTCTGCTTAATGAAATACATGCCCTAGGGGACGGGCGTGATCACAAAAACAATTATCAATGACCTTAATTGCCCAAGGAGGTAAGTCCATTGCCATGGCTAGGTAGATCATCATGGCTATTAGGACAAATTGCACATGCACTACCCTACCAGCTCGTGTCATCAAGTCTGCCTTCCAACCCGGTAATTGATCCGCTATTCTGTCAATTATTAGCTGGAATTGTTCCTTTGAGAGACAAGGGCAATCCCCGGTATTTGCATGGAAAGTTCATAATTCCACAGGGCAGCAAACTCTGTATCACAGCCATATTAGCATCTGAGCACTAGATTGGCATCATACTACTCTTTTGAACATTGGTCCTGAGCCCGGAAGCATCCCCATAAAGTTGGAGCATGCTTAGTGTCAAAGAGATGTCCTCTACCGCCGGTCTGAGAAATAGAACCACATCATCTATGTAGAGGGAAATTCTGGGCTGAATTGGTCTACTAGATAGGGGCTACAACAGACCTGCCTCAGAAGCCCTTGTAAGTTGTAACCATCCAATTTAAGGCATCAATGACCAGAATGAAGAGTATCGGAGAGAGGGGATCCCCCTGATGGAGTCCTCTTTTATGTTGGATGAACTCTCCAAGGGTACCATTAAGAAGTACCTGAGTTGAAGAAGATGCCAAGAGGCCACTCATAATGTCACGCCATCTCGATCCAAAACCCAATTTACCAAGCACCTCTAGAAGGAACGACCAATTTGCCGAATCAAAAAGCCTTAGTAATGTCCAATTTAAGTAGGATTCTAGGCTCCTTTTTGGGAGTCCAAGAATCTTACCGTTTGTTGGACCAACATAAGTTATCTTGTATGAATCGATTCTTGATAAAAGCACTTTGATTAGGGGAGACCATGTGATCAAGGTGACTTGCCAATCTATTTGCAAGGATTTTAGTCACCAACTTAGCAAAGCTGAGAACTAGGCTAATAGCTCTGAAATCCTTCACATATCAGCCTCTGTCTTCTTCTACTGAATCATTCCACAAGAAATTGGCCATATGAGTATTTAGCAATTTCATTGCCTATTTTAGAAACATAATAAAAGAGAGCAAATAAACAGGGATACTAGCAAGATAGGTTTGAATGAGCATGGCTCTAGCAGCAAGGGATATGAGTTTCCCCCTCCATACTGCTATTCTTTTGAGAACTTTAGCTACTAAGGGTTGTATGTCCTCCCTAGATAGGTTTTTATAATGTAAAGGAACACCTAAGTATTTCATAGGTAGAGACCCCACAGCAGGATAAAATGTGTGCAAACCTATTTGCTTCATCTACTTCTAAATTCATAAAGACTACCTCACTCTTGTGGAAATTGACTCTCATTTCTGATAATTGTCCATACCACATTAAGATACACTTAAGGTTTCTGAGAGCTGAATCCTTAGCTTTAGAAAATAGGATTGTGTCATCTGCATATTGCAGTGAGACAATCCCTCCCATGCTAAAATCATCTAACAGGCCCTTGACTAAGCCCCTATTAATAGCTCTATCTGTCATCCTTGATAGGCCATCTCCTACAAGATTGAAGAGCAAAGGAGAGATAAAGGATCCCCTTGCCTCAAACCTTTTCCTAGTTTAAAGAAGGAACTTTCTTCCCAAATATCTAATGAGCCTCCTATCACTATTTGTTTGATCCACTTTATCCAAAGGAGGTCGAAATTCCTATCCTGCAACATATCAAAGAAGAATTGCCATCTGACCCTATCATATGCTTTTTCAAAGTCCAACTTTAGAATGACCCCTGGTTCACCACTCTTATGTATACTATGCACTAACTCATGGGCCACTACCACACTCTCTAGGATACATCTACCTTTAATAAAGGCAGATTGATTGTTGCTCAGAATTATCTGAGAAACAGGACTTAATGTACCGGTCAGCAGTTTGGAAAATATTTTAAAACTACAGTTTAACAAACTAATATGCCTAAATAGTTTCATGTTTGTTGCATCACCTACTTTAGGAATTAGAGTAACTAGGGAAAAATTCAATCTACTGAGATCTAATTCAACTTTATGAAAACCTTCAAACATAGCTAGCAGGTCAGTCTTAACTAGATTCCAAAATTTTTGGTAGAAAAGAAAAGAGAGGCCATCTGAGCCTAGGACTTTTGGTCAAACTACCCGTACTTAGCATCTACATGCAGCCAGCGATATTGTTAGCTCAAAAATCAGAGTTAAGAGCCATTAGAGATAAGGATTTCATAGTACAAGGATAAATGTATATGGGACTAACTTTTAAGGTTGGTTGAGGTCTTATACACTTTAGATGCTCGCTCTAAGCTATTTTAATTATAGTTTAAAATTCGTTAGCAATCCTTAGAATTATTAGGTGGTGTTATTGAGATCCTGCAAGACCTAAAATGCATTTTTTTGACTCATGATTGATATAAATATTCACTTGGGCCATACTTGATCATCAGTGATAGACAAAGAGATGAAAGGCAGACAGAGAGGCGGTGTGCCCGTAGTTACTGGTGGTGTTGCTAGTTGTACATCATTGGCATGGTTGATGATGGCACCAAGATTGTAGGAGAAGGGAGGCCCACTCTAACATATGGTTATAGTTCATTCAATCTTGGATTATGGATGTGTAGTGTAGTATGATGTTGGTCGTAGTGTGCATATATAGATGACATGGTGATGAAACTTAGCTTTGGTGTCTAGGATTTGCGAATTTGTGGGTTTGGGGTAGAGATGTCAATGGGAAGTCCCTCAGGGGACAGCTCTCCATCCTAATCCCTGTGAAGAGAAAATTTCATGTCCCGTCCCCTTCTAGGGAATTTATTCCTGAGGGAACCCGTCCTTGTTATGAAATACAACATTTGAAGAGAAAAAGCTAATCCATGGTGTCAAATCAATATAAATCAAACAAGCAAAGATTCTATATCACAAGAGACACCTAGTTTAGGGTATAATTTCCTATTTATACTAGGCTATGCATTGATCTTTTGTGGGATTTTAATAGAGTAAGAGCATAATTTAGAGTAAGAGCGTTTCGCGAGGCGAATAGGTGGTTCGCCATCCTTGTCATGTCCCTGCAAAACCATATAGAATTGATCCCCCCCCCCGCATTTAAGTGGGGACTAAAACGACCTCATCCCTGTCCTCTATTAGGAGAATTCCTTGTGGGGAATCGAGGATCAGGGCCCCTTTGCCATCTTTAGTTTTGGGATGTCATGTTGGAGAATTTGGGATTTTCTCTTAAGGTTCTTTGTTAATCATGTGTGAGATCAATGTGAACCACATAGTTATGGTGGGTTGTTGAAGTTGATGAATTGAAATGTATCATTTGTTTGTTCATGGTTGTTGATTAGAGAATTTGATGCTCTGGACATGATAAATTGTGTAGGTGGCAGTGCTCCGATCATCTAAGGATGCATGTAAATGAGAAGGTGTCATGGTTTGATCATTGTGAGGTTGACACTTAGCCACTACACTAGTTCGATGATTTCATAGAAGAGCTAGCCGCTAGGCTATATATACAAAGACAAAATAGTTGAACTATAAGTCCCAACCAAAGCACAAAACCAAATGGAATAGGAACTCACCTTGGAGCTAGGACAGACATAGAAGTAGCGACAACAGTTCTCGGTGGTCATTTCCTTCAACACCTTCACCACCATGTTATATTACACTCATTGCACACAATAAGAGGAAGGTCCGCCATCCCATTTTGTCCAGACAAACTTGATGAACTCCACTCCCCTTGCAAGGCATGGACCACCCAACAGAGAAGCTCAAGAAATTAGAGGGAACATGATTGTAGAACCAATATTGGTGCCACTTTCGTAGCATCTTCATGATGACCCACTCTAGCGGTGACCTCCTCATGTTCTAGCGCGAGTATGACATCAGCCTTCTCTAGCATGCTGGCATGGCCAAGTATCACTCCACCATAACACCATTGAACTCAGGCCAAGCTGTCACCACAGACATTGTCACCCTTTGTAGTACTGGAGCCTCACTAGGGCACTCCACTGCCTCATTGTGATGTGTCCGAACCTAGCATATGTAGTTCAATACATCTACCTCATCTTGCATGATCCTTGCAAGCGGCACCTTGCATTGATTAAGAGGATCCTCCTCTATGCGACTATGCCAAGGGCACCCTCTCCATCAGCTTTCACATTGTTGTTAGTCATACCAACTCCTAGCAATGCACTTCGAAGATGATTAGGCTAGTTGTCCTGACTTGTGGCATTCTAGTTCAAGTTTTTGCATCTTCCTCAACAACAATCTAGTGTGTCTTGGTCTATCAAATGCCATACCATTGTCTCCTGCTCTAGTGTGGAAGCGGAGTACTGCACAGCTGCCAATGCCATTGCCAAGTGTTGCTGGTTGTGATAGGTACATCAGGAGATCCACATCTCGATTACTTCGGCGATGATCATCTATCGTGAGAAAGTGAGTGTGTTGTCTATATGATAGTCAACCCCATCCATCACCATCGCACGAAGCACATCGAGATTGACATTCACTTAATCCGTGGAAAGGTTTCCTTGGGCCACTTCCTAGTCCTTCATGTCTTGTTAGCACACCAAATAATCTGCAGATATGATGATGGAAGGGCGACTTATATGGTTATTTACTGACTTTAGATCCAATACGTGTGTTATGTGGTCCTACTGCTATGATTTCTTGAGGGTATTAGGCATTATGTATAGCCTAACCTTGTTGTAGTATTCTTTTGTGTACATGGCTATATATGTGAAAGTCATCCCCCAATGGGTGTGTGGTATTCTCTGGTACCTTTCTACATACTAAAACAAAATCAAAATTTAAAGAAAGTGTTTTAAAGAAGAGATCAAGAAACAAAGAAAATAACAAAATTACAATTGAGCTTTTAGCCATGCATGACCCTATTAGCTAGGGGTAGACCTTTTTTGTTCCAACCAAAGCAAAATCTATCGTGATGATCGAATTGCATTCAATTGTTGTATGTGTGCATGAAGATTTGATCATTTGTGACTGTCCAACTGCTCCAATGAAGTAAATTTCTTCTTATGTACATGCTTACTAGAAAAGGCAACCATATAGCTGAATATTATTAAATCATAACATCAAAACCATATCTAAAGGCGACCATATAACTTACTAGAAAAGGCAACTATATGCCTTACTTGTTTTAATGGAGGCATGTGCCTGAAAACACTAGTGAAAGCAAATATTTATATTAATATTATTTTCTTTGTTGACATTTAAAAGAATGTTGCTCTAGAAAAAGATAAAATATGTAGTTTGTAGTACTCCCTCTGTCCTCAAGTATTTGAACATGTAGAGCCATCTTAAGTCATTTTTTAAAATTTGACCAACTTTGTAGAGAAAAACATCAATATCACACAAGTCCATACTACTCTTTACTCCAACACATCCATTTTCAATTCCTGTTGCCTCCCAAGCATATCCTGAATCAGCATATTATTCTCTACACATGTAGATAAGGGCTTTGCTGCGATACTCCTAAATAATTGTGAGTTGTCTATTTATTTCAGAGTCACTTGTTACCTTTTAGAAGGTAATAGATGAAATGTATATTTATTTATTTTCTTGTTTTAGAAAATAGGATAAATAAGAAAAGTTTTAGATATAAAAAATATTTTCCTAGATTTGATTGATGCATGCATGATCTCATTGATATAGTAACTCCATTTTTATTTTAGGGTGTGCTTGCATGGTTGTTGAGGGGTTAGGGTGTATGTTCGTGTACGTGATCTGCGTGTGTGTATGTGGCTAGTGTATACATGCATGTTTGATTGACATGGGTAACTTTAGTGGATAACGTGTTAGTGCAGGTAACATTTTATTATTTGTAACTTTTAGATACAACAAGTCTTTTGATCCGACAAGTTAAACTTTCTTAAGTTCGATCATGTTTATACAAAATAGTATGAATAATTATTTGTTGAAATAGATTTAATATGAAAACATATTTTATAGTTATTCTGATGATACTTACTCAACATCATAAATATTTTATTTTTTGTGTACAAATTTAATCAAGTTTAGATTTATTTGATTCTCCAAGAAGTGACAATATTTTTCTTGACCGAGGGAGTAATCTCTTGTAATATTTCTATAGTGCTCATAGACATAGAAGAAGAACAAAAAATTGTTTTGAGTTGACAGTGAGGTCAAATTCCTGCTCAATATTTGCACAGTGCCACAAATTTTTCCCGCACACAAATGGTTTGAACCAGGTTATCGATCATATAAAAAAAAGAAAAACACATTGATATTGAACTATTCTCTCTTCAAACCTTACACAATGTATAATACAATATGCAATAGAAAAATGTCATTTGTATAAGGAAATGAACATGATTAGGGAATAGATGGACATTTCCATTTTGGGAGGCATGCATGATTTCCGCCTCCTGTTATTAGGGGCATGCAGAGGAAGTTTTTTGTTTTTTATATTATTTAATTTATTAAATAATTTATAAAATTTGAAAAAATGAACGGCTCTCCAGGAAGGTAAAGGGTATACCTTAATAAACAGAGTATTGTGGCTCCCATTCATGGGCAGACTCTTCTAAGCTAGAATTGATTACGAGTGGATCTCTTTGAACTGATGAAACTTTTAGTAGTGTTAAAAAAAGATTAAAGAATAAATAAGAGGGACACCTAAATGGCAGCTAAGATAGTAGTTGAATGAAACAGTACTGTACAGCATATGGATACAGATAGGGATGAAAACGGTATGGATATTTTCCGACCGCATTCGAGACCGAATTCGTTTAGATGGATTCAGATCTGTTCGTATTCGAGTCTGAATATTCAACATCCGATTCCGTATCCGTATTCAAATACTTAAATCGTATAACATCCAATCCTATCTTATCCGACATGGTTGATATTATCCGTATTCGAATCCGAATTCGACCAGAAATATGAAAACAAATATGAATATATGATATCAAGTAATAGGTACTATAAATAAGAAAATGTTTGGTGCCAACCACATTCTTTGTGGTAAGAGCATCCCCAACCGTTTTGCATAATTGGTTTGGCAAATGAGAGAGTTTGCCAAGTCTCAAAATAATATGGCAAAGGTGAAAAGAGGCAATCTCCAATGGTTTGGCATTAATCACTTCGCGCCAATTTCCCAATGCCAAGTGTGAACAGGTTTGGCATATATGCCAATCCTTCCTCTCTTTTTGCCAAGTTAACAAAATTGCAAAGTCTAAATGTCAAACCGTTGGATAAGTGTTTTTAAGACTTTTTTGCAAATACATGAATGCAAAGCTTATTTGCAAAACGGTTGGGGATGCTCTAAGGTAACCAAAAAAACTAAAAACATGCTTAGAAGTTATAATATGCAATGCATATCATCATGCATAATGTAAATTGTTTTGTAAAAACTCATAAAAAATTGATAAATTTCAATTGCATGTCCACTAGAAGACAAATTCTCGTGTGAATATTTATGAATTTTGAATCCTAACTTTTGCGATAAAGTACATCTATGAATGTGCATTGTTTCAATTTTCTTTCCAAACTTTGAAGTGTGTTTTTTACTTTTCCACTTAGAAAGTTATCTGTGTTTGCACCGAATATGTTCCCCTTTAAAAAATTTGGGCTCACTTAAACGATTTTACTTTATTTATCTAAATGCTCGATCAGTTGCCAGGGTCAGGACCCACCAAATGGCATAAAATAAAAATCTGAAGCAGAGAGGTCTAGATGCCGGCATGCTATCTTCAGAAACATATCCCTATCAAGTTGTACCCATACATGCATCATGCATGGCCCATTGTTCGCTTAAAACCTTGCGGTATCAAGGAGCGATACATATTGCAAATAAACAAGCTACTATCAAAAAGTTTTGCTGGGAAGAGCATACAATATTGTAGAAAAGCATGTCCCATCCAGTGCAGCGCAAAGTGCATATATATGAAATCAGTGAAAAGACGCGCAGAAAGAGATGGCAAGCGCAGAATAATTACTTTGGGCCGGCCTTGCTTGAAAAGGTGTTTTCTTAGACAACACTCTCTGTGAGGATCAAGCTAGGTAGACGAGATGTCACAAGTTCTTTCGCAGGGAAGCCATTAGTAGTGCGGCAGGCTACTCCATCTCCACTAATAAAATGCAATCAGATTCTTCACCTGTTACACCAACAAACCCATTCTCTGGACAGCACGAGAACAACAAGTGATTTGTTTATTGATACTCCCAGCTTTGAAAGTTGAAGCTATTGGAATTCAAAGCTTGAGAATGAGTCTCTCTCCCTAGCAGCCTAGCTGAAAGATTGTTTTAGAGATAGATTATACACTCAGCTTTTATGGAAATCAAGAGTGGGGTACAATCACAGCTGTGCTCTGTGGAGATATATATATATATATATATATATATAGCACATATCCATCATGTCAAAAGTAACAGAAATCTGAAAACAAAAGATGAATAGGTAGCCTAAGTTTCTAAATAATCTGTGCATATATCTACGCATGTCGAAGGAGAAGATGTGCCACCAACCGTTTCTAAATTATACATAGTCGTAGCTGAGGAAGTTTGTGTGTACACAACACGGATGACTGCTTTTTACCTGAAAACTCTCAAGAGAGAACAAATTGCAACCATCATGACAAATAAACAGAATAAGTTTCAGGCGAATTTCAGCCCTGTTAATAGGCCTACATTTTTTTGTTGCGAAGAGAAAACAAAAGGCATCAAACCTGTCACAACATGTATATATATCTTTCATTCGGTCCTCTTCTAGAGACTAGAGTTGCAGCAAAACTCAACGCCGTCCATGTCCATTGGTTAAGTTGGCGCTGATGTCCCTATTGGCCACCAACCAACCGGACCGGTCATGAGATCGATGAGAGTACAAGATGGGGGGCCACTGCTGGAGCTCATGAGATGAGCTAGGTCTCATCAGGACCGACCCTCCTCCTCCTCTGGCGTCGCCCCTTCTTTTCCTTCCAAGAACACCAGGTAGGTATCCCCATGCATCCATCGCCTCAGATAGTGCTAGTGCTAGCTTCCTGGTTCAGTTCAATTCAATTCAATTGAATTCAGCAGTTTTCTCTACAGTTTTTAGTTTCTTGGTCCTCGCATCTCGTTTTGGTCTGAGGTTGCTACCTTTTTTTGGTCGTGTTTTGGGAGTTTGAAGTTGTACAGTTGCAGATGAAATCTTGTTGCATTATCTAAAGAAATCACTAGTACAATTTATAAACGATAGCATACATATATATATGGCTCTTCTGTGTCTGTATGTATTGTGGTTGTAGCTTCAACTCACTGACTTTTTGTTACTAGAAGAGAGAGTGTGTAATCATCGGTAACTTAGGCACAGGTTTTCAATTGTGATTTCTAGAAAATTAATTTCTAGATGGTGTGCATGTAACATGCTCCACAATGACCGTGTTTTAGTTCTGCGTGTACTAGTAAAACTTATATATTGAGGTTGTTCTTCCTGCTTTCGTTTCAATGAAATTGATAAGGCAGTCTTGTGATAAGTGGTATTGGTTCCAAGAAAACAAAACAAAACTTATGGTTGTTCACTACTACCTGATCCTAGTGAAAGAGCAGGGGACAAGACAACTTCAACCTTCTTTAAGAACCAACAACCCTGACGCTAGATCGTTGTGTGTGTGTGTGCGCGCGCGCATCTGCCGATTGTTCTTACAAATTATATATACCCTGCTTGGCATATATACCTTTATAATGAATTCATTTCTCATCTACTCAGGCTCTAGTGAAAGGGAAGCTCAGTCTCACACTGACTTGAAGACAACTGCTGTCGAAGTAATTCCTTTTATTTTGTATAGATAAGGATTTTATCTGAGAGTGGTTAAAACGTTTTGGCTTAGTTGTTAAGTTATAACAAATGCCTTCCACTACGATGGATGCAAATGCAATCCAGAAGCTCTATGAGGTCTGTAAAGTATCATTATCTGAGAAAGGGCCTCTATCTTCTGAATCTGTCGACAATGTCCGTGCTGTATTAGGTATGAACTGCCTTCAATTCCTTTTTGGTTCTGATGATTACATAAGCTTAGGAACATCCCACATAAAGGATGCAAAATCGATATGAACCAAGAAAAATCTGGTGTTGTTATTGTTTTTCTTACTATTGGTTATATATAAATCTTTCTGGCAGACATGATTACCCCGGCAGATGTTGGCCTTGAGTGCGAAGCTGAAGCTGTGCGTGTTTGGAGGAGTCCACGGGCCCTGAGTAGGAAAAGAGTTTTTCATTCCAGCCCGGCCATCAGATACCGTCATATTTACGAGTGCAAAAGCTTCTCAGTAAGCCCAATAAAAAGATTTTGCATTTCCACTGCCAAATACTGTATTTGGTTTTCACATCACACTGCAGCATTGAAGTGTTTGTCAGATCTCCACCATTACTATATTATTGCATACATACGACACTGATGTAAGATTTACTCCCACATTATACCGGCCTGCAGATTGGAATATTTTGCATACCAGCATCATCCATCATCCCACTCCACAACCATCCTGGAATGACTGTACTCAGCAAAATTTTATATGGCACGGCGCATGTCAAATCATATGACTGGATTGACACAGCTGAATCTCTTAACTTATCAAAAGGTAGAATTTTCTTAAACCATGATGAAATTTTTAAAGATGAATCTGAATCAAGTACTGCATTTACCTGTCTCAATAACATGGTTTTTATTGTTTGGATTTAAACCTGCATTAAGTCCTCTGGTATATGTTTTCTACCAACTGACTGCACACTTCTCTTTTTTTGTAATCACAGTGAGACCTGCCAAGGTTGTAAGAGACGGTGAAATGTCTGCGCCTTGTGGAGCGATGGTTCTTCATCCAGAAGGCGGTGGCAACATCCACGCCTTGAGAGCCATTACTCCCTGCGCCATCCTGGACATTTTGACGCCCCCATACTCTTCAGAGGATGGGAGGCACTGCTCCTACTTCCGTAGATGCCCAAGATCAGACCCATCGGGTTAGTTAGTTTCAGATCTTGTCCGAATATGTATATTGACACTGCATTGCTGCATTTCACTGATTGTTGTCTTTGCTGTGGTTTTTTTTTCCAGGCGTTTTATTGAACCGAAGAAAGGGATCTGAGTTTGTGTGGCTGGAAGAATACCAGCCACATGATAACTTTATCATTAGAAGGGACCTGTACACGGGACCTGCTTTAAAGTTATGATGAGAAAGAAGATCATGCTCCCAACAATATATATATATATATATATATATATATATATATATATATATGCTTCCCTTAATTAGCTTCTTAAGTTATCGATTGAGAGGCCTTTAGTTGTGCAAAGCATTTCATTTCCCCTTACTGCTTTGCACTTTTATTTATATTACAGACAGTTAACTATTATGCACGTACGGTCTGGTGTATGTATTTTAAGATAATGTTATTGTACATTTCATGATGTAACTCACTGACAGAACATTATTTATATAATTATATGAAAAGTGAAAGGCATTTTGAGCCTTCCTTTGGATACAGACCTCTCTCTTGGAATTACTGTTTTTTTTAGAAAGGAGTTTCCTCTGCTTTTGTGAAAGCTGTAAAGTTTACAAGGTATCAGGGGTACTGATTGCAACACCAGCTTACAAGATGGCATTTTAGGCCTCAATCACACACTGAAACTGTTCTATTACAATTAAATTTCCCCAATGTCTGAGATAGAGCAAGGTCGCTGTCCATTCCATCCAGTCGAGGATGATCTCTCTGATCTCTTTTTTTTTAAAGGACGGCAAAAGCTTTGTCGCAAATTTTATTAGACAATAGAAAATAAAATGAAACTGTACAAGCAAAGCAAAAACAAAACAATTTATAACTCGGACATCATGACCCCAAACGTCGACTCTACTTAGCGTAATAAGTTGGTGGTGTCTCTACCCACACATCTGCTCAGCAGATAAGCTGGGGACCTGAAGAAAAAGAAAGCCTGTATCCACACTTCAGTCAGCCCAGTGCCTCCTGCTGAAACTGCACCTCCACTGCCCTTGATTGATATCATCTTTACACAAACCCGCTACCTGCTTGGATTCAAAGCTCTTTGCTGGATAGTTCGTCAGTTTCTTTCCTTCTAAATATTCCACCAAAAGTAGATTATTATCCCATCAAACTTCCGTCTTTGATTTTTGTCCACCTTTCTCCTGCGTTTTCGCCAGTACTGATGCAGTGATCCACTTGTGTTCACTGTGTTCAAAACCGACAGATGGAACCATAGCTTGATGACTTGATCTCCCTGATCTCATCTACCCTTTCCTTCTCCTTTGGCTTGAGTACAACAGACCGCTTCTGCAAAAATAATAAAGACAAAAACATCACATTAGAAGGGTTACTACTTACTAGGAAAGATCTTCTCGATCGCCAACTTTTTGCGTCTGCTCCAAACAGCCCAGGCTAGACATGCAAAAAGAAAGAGCAATGTTGTTTGAGGGAGATGAAGCTTGCTGTGGATCTAATTAACTTCAAGTGAATTAAGTCTAGCCTACCAATTGCATGCCTCTCTCAATGTTCATGCTTGCAACATAAACAACAATTCATATGTGTCCTTTGTAGCCCTTCTTTAGAACTGTTGCAGCTTGTAGTTTGTTGTCAAAGAATTGCCATAGAAACACTTTGATTTTCATAGGAATCCTACATAGCCTATGGATCCAAAGAAACAGGGTCGTTTTCAAAGGACAGGAGAGGTCGCCGTCAGACGTCCTGAGGGACATCAAAGACACAGCAAGCTGCTGAGCTTTAGCTCGACTCCAGACGGCTGCTCCACCTGCAGTTGGTTCTCTAGGTAGTGAGTAATCCCTTTTCTGTTTCCTTGCCCTGAGGCAGCTTAGGCTGTTTTTCAGGGAACGCTCCTCGCACGTGTACGCTAATATTATGCTTCTTCCTTAATATTAATCAAAGCCGGAGTTTTTCCGGATCTTTCTAAAAAAAATACATATGCTTCATGCTCCTGCACTTCCGCTAGCTTCAACAACTGCCATGTGCAATGATCTTGTCGAAAACAAGTGTGGTTTCTCCGCACTCCAACTTATTTCATCCTCTCTGTTAGAATCCATGATCATGTCTTCCAATTGTTCCATTAATTGCTTCCATGCATTCTTTTCACTCTCAATTAACGATCTTCTAAAGTTAACCAGCCAACCCTCGCCTTCTTCAAATCAATATGCAGCTACCATAGCCATCGGTCTATCTCATATTCTATATAGCTCAGGGTATATACAACTCCTTTAGAGGAGTATTACCCATCCATATGTGTCCCGCCAAAAAAGGTATTGCGCCATTCTCTCTTGGAATTACTGTAAGCAATGAACTTGAGGAAATAAATTTGGGGTTAGTAGTGATAGATTATGTAAAGTTTGGGAGATAGCCATGCATGCATGAATCCGAGTTCGATTGCAGAAGATGCTTGTGGCTAGCGTTGAGCACAACCGGAGAGATTGGAACAAGGTTTGTAAGATTAAATAAAAAATTTAAAGCCTAACAGGTATGGGTTACAATTATAAAGGCATGTAGTAATAGTTCGGTAAGGCTTACAAGAGCAACGTCCTAGAAGCGCTAGTAGACACATGAATTTTACTGTTGCCTATCATTTTTAGGTGATTTCCGAAACACTTACTAGTAGGACGGAGAGCACTACAACTTTTGAACCTCATATATAGAAATCTATTTTTCAGCGATGGTACGGTTCTCTTGAACAAACCACTCACTAAAAGTGTATCTTTTTTCAGGAACAATATTCTTAAGTAGTTTGATCCTAGCAATCTCTCATTTCTCAAGGTGGTAGTCTTAAAGAACCGCCTCATGGAAAATTATTTAGGACGAATTACCCCGAAAAATACTCAATATAAAACTTTTTTCTACCTATCAAATGTTCACCGTACGCTCCCAATCCGCAAGCCCCTCCATCCTTGAGCTCGTGAATGTACACAATACACTCTCAACCCACAAAAGCCCCTCCATCCTTAAGCTCAATTGGAGACAAAAAAAAAATCCGATAATAAAGTGGAAGGTTTTGCCTTTTAAATTCTTTGAAAGAGCTGTCTTTAAGAGGTAAGATTATGCCATCTCTAATGTCTTTTTAAATTTGACTTATACACTGGAGAAAACAAGGGGGCTAGCAGGGGCAGTGCCCTCCCCCAAGTATAGTGATTCATTTAAATACTTATATAGATATTGATGTTTATAATACAAAAAATAACAATTTTACCTTTTTTTGTAAAATATGATGATTTTGGTAAGAAATAGTGTAATTTTTTTAAAAAAAATTCTTCAAACATATCATTATGTATATTTTATCACACTAAAAAATACGATCATATTTGTTCGACACCCTTAATCAGAATCGTTGGTTCCGCCACTGGATATATTTGTAACTTAATTAGGTTTTCATCTAGAGAGGTAGGATGGTTAATTTCCCATTTTGATATTAATTTGGGCTGTTTTTTTCAATTTAATTGTATGGATTAGGCTCATATGGTTCTATAGTTATTTTGTCAAATTTTCTTGCTTCTTGTAGAATTTATAGGATTTTTCTTATAATATACTCCCTTTATACCTATAAATGAAGTCGTTTTGGACAAGGTTTGGGTCAAACATGAGAATGTAAATCATGAATAACTTTTAAGTTGTTGAGTTTGAAAATGTGAAAACTATATGAATATATTTGTCTTGAAAATACTTTCATAAAAATATACATGTATCATTTTTTGATAAATATTTTTATAAAACAAGAAGTCAAAGTTAGGTTTTGAAGACCGTGTCATTGTTCTAAACGACTTTTTTTATGGGCATGGAGGGAGTACTAAGGCCTTGTTTAGTTCACCCCAAAAATAAAAAAAATAAAGATTCTCCGTCACATCGAATCTTACGACATATGCATGGAGCATTAAATATAGATGAAAACAAAAACTAATTGCACAATTTGCCTATAAATCGCGAGATGTATCTTTCAAGCTTAGTTACGCTATGATTGGACAATGTTTGTCAAATAAAAACAAAAGTGCTACCGTATTAAAATCTAAAAACTTTTTAGATCTAAACAAGCCCTAACACAAGCAAAATTTCTAGTCTTAGGATACATAGTTTTTCAAAAATATGATGTCACAAAATTATAATTTTGATAAGCTAAAGAGATACAAAACTATAATAAAAAAGAGGTCGTGAATTAAGTTTCTAAAACTTCAAAAAAGTATTTTGACAAAGACAAAACCATCTTTATATAAACAAATATGATTTGTTATATCGAAGCACCCTACAACTTGAAAATCAAAACATTTTGCAAAATTTCAGCATTTCTCCAATATTTTGAGAATACTTTGCATCCAAACAAGGCTTTAACCACAAATCCGCGGTTCAGCCAAGGGTGTATCTGCAAAAACCCACACGCGCACGTCTCTTCTTCCTCGTCGAATCGCGCGTATCTCTGCTCCACAACCTTCTTGATTTTCTGAAGCTCGGGCGGGATCTCGTCTCGCCTCTGCCTCTGCCTATCACTATGGCGCCGCGGGGCCACCACCTGGCGGAGGTGGCCCTCCTCGCCTCCGCCTCGGCGGACCTCGCAGCCACAGGCGCCGGCGAGAGGGAGGGGTGGCTGGACGACCCCGCCGTCCTCCCGTCGCTCGGGCCCCGCGCGCGCGCCCTCGCCGTAGCCAGCGCGGCGCGGTCCGTGCTCGTGATCGTCCCGGTAGTAGGAGGTGGAGGCGGCGGGGTCACGGTGAAGCCTGCGTTGGGGCCCGACGAGGGCCGAATCTCCGCCGTTGAGTGGGTCCCGCTCGCCGGGGAGGACGACGCAGATGGGGACGAGGGGGTGGCCGTGGCGGTCGGCACAGACGCTGGGTGGCTACTGTTCTACTCTCTCGCCGGCGATCTACTGCACAAGCAGGTCGCCCATATTATCCCATCCATCTGGATCTCCGTGCATACAGAGTTCTGAGAAATTTTTCTGATTTCGGTGCTATTTTTGATGTGGCATTCGTATAATTTTTCAGAATGTCAGGCTGTTTTTTTCCCTTCCAGTTTTGCTATATCATGCTCGGGTGAAAAACTTCAATAATTTATTGTTCACGTGACAAAATACTCTTACTAGTATCACATAAGTTCCAAAGATATTATTCTAATATGTGAGATTTTAGCAGTACATTTCCGAATGTAGTTTCAGTCTCCAGGTGGCTGTGTAAACTGCCACAATAGTTTTGTTTCCCTGAGAAATTGGTTTCATTAGCATTTATGTGTTTTTCGGTGATATTAGAATGCACAATGAAGGCTTCCTAGTTCCTATGGTATTATTGAAATTATTATATTATAGGCACAAAGAAGCGATAAGCTTAGATGATTTCACAGGCACTATTTTTCTTTTATATACACAGTACACTTATGTTTGGTTATTATTTCTAATCCAATGTGTTCAGTTCAGTACAACATAACTGTATGTTTTCTTCGGTAATAGTAATACTAAGAGTCCAAGACATTATTGTACAGGAAAACACGATGCTTTGTCTATTGATACAGTTTATTATGTAGGAAAAACATGCATCGTAGTGCAAACAGAAGATGCTCTGCTTAGATGCCTTCTACTTTTCTTGACTATGCTGTCTATCTCTAACCTTTAGCAAACATGAATATTCGTTTTGTTTTTTCCCTTGATGGTAATAATTGCAGTCCTTGAATTTGTTTATTTCAGAGTATATATCCTGCAAAGATACTGAAACTCAACTTTCGTGAGAGGAAGGAGAACGCTTGGGAAGATTCAGGCTCAGATGAACTTTCTGCAGTGTTTCCTGGTGTTATTGCACGCTTTGATGGTGCTGATCTTCAGGTTTGTGTGAAACCCTCACCCTCTATTTCTGTATAAGAACTAGAGAATTTGGTGCTCACTGCTCAGTTACCAATGATGGTCAGGCTCTCTGTGCATGTTCAATGATAATAACTGATTTCTTGGTTGCTCACAGAGCATTCTTAAAAAAACATTTCAAGATGTGAAATCACGCCTGTGGAAAGATAAGTTTGAAGAGCAAGATGCTGAGGATGAGGAAACTTTTGGACGGATACCCTTCCAGATTTGGAATGTAAGCAAGTTCAGTTCATGTGCTGATGCTGCAATTGTTGGTCTGATGCCACCTCCCTTGTTAGAACTTCAGGTGACTTACGGCGCATCATTCTTCTATTGTTGTTAGATATAACTGTTACATGAACTTGTTATTTTGCCTTTACCATTTGGTTTTATCATATCCTGATTCTCTTAAAAGCTACCTTTAGTGGAAGTTTTCTGAAGCCACGATTATATTGAATTCAGCTGCTTTTATATTGCTGGGCAGTCAAGTCAGCGCCACTACTGTGCCATCACAGTTGGAGAGGATGCTGTAGTTTCAGCATATAGGTGAGTTTCACTACGCAATGGGTTCCACATTTCTATTTGAGGTGATCATGTGAACTTACATTATGAGTTCTATGGATATGGTGTGTCCAAGACATGACAGTGCCTGTATTATTCATGTGCAACTGTACTTTGTGTATTATGTTTCACAGTTCAATTATATTGCAAGTTTGCAACAGAAAACTAGCTATGATAGCTTCCATTCACATTTGAATTGCAATGAATCCATACTATTGTTTCTCTAGATGTTGGCTTTGGAAAGTTAGCGGATGATGTTGCCATATTATTAGTTTCACACATCTTCTTACTTGTTATTCTGTAGGCTATCAGAAGATAGAAGCAGGTCAATTGTTGGAGCTATTTTGTCAAGAGGTGTAGCTGCAACATTTTCGACAATATCATCTTTGTCCAGAATACTATGGCGGAGTGAGCCATCACCACCTAAAAAGTCACGGCCAAAGCCTCAGTCCTTTGCAAAAAGTAATGGCTGAATAAGTTTCAATATCCTTAAAATATATACTGAAATTTATTACTAACTGTCACATAAACTACAGCATCGCCCCTCACCTGCTTGAAAGACTCCCCAAGGAAGGGAGAACGGCTTACACTCTCTCCGAGTGGTACACTGGCTGCTATAACTGATTCACTTGGGCGGATACTACTGCTGGACACCCAGGCCCTTGTGGCTGTACGGTTATGGAAGGTGATCTCCTGAGTTAAATCTTATTTTATTCTTAATAATTAATCTAAAAGAAATAATGAACCACTGAGTAATATATAGTTTCCAATAGTAAGACTAAAGTGTTGTTGTGTGGTTTTTAGTTTTGGATTAGTTTCTTGTAAATGTTTCATCTATCACCTTGTGGAACTTGAACTTAAACCCAACAAAACAACATGCATGAGAAAAAGAAAAAGGCAAAGATGGGACAGTAAAATGGGCTTATCCCTTTTCAAATAGTGTAAAGAACTTGTCTGCCATGCTGGGATTAATATTTTTTGAATTGCTGGGCGGTACTGTCCTATAATAGTTGTAAATCATGGTAGGATCAGGAAAATGCACATAGAAAATACTGTGGTATAAATGCCATTCTCACATCTGATCCAATTGAGCATGATTTGCAATGGATATTGTGAGAGTAGCAAACCATAGCAATCATGTGCAGTTCTCTGATCACTGTTGCAACCAATCTTTAAGTAGCTGTTAATGGTATTTGGATAATAAATTGCCATAAGCACATGAATATCTGATTTCAAGTTGTGTTGATAAATAAATTGTTACCGAATCCTCAAAAAAGGATAAAGTGTAGCCAAGGACTATGATGTTTTCATCCACTTTCATTTTACTTTGTGCCTAAATGGTTGAAGTTCATTGCTTAGCACCAGAGCCCAGTACAAGTCATTTGCACCAGAACCTTGATAATGCAGAGTGTTACCTTTTGCATATATCTCAAAACCAGTCTACCTTTTGGATTGTCATTTTTTATTTTCTATTATTTTACTGTACAATTTTATAGGGCTATCGTGACGCTTCATGTCTATTCGTGGAAATGCTTCTGAACAAAGACAAGGCTTTGTTAAGGTCGATGCACATAGAATACACAAAGAGTGACTATTGTTTGTGTTTAGCAATTCATGCCCCGCGGAAAGGAATAATAGAGGTAAGTGTCATTGTTGACTGACATTCTTGGGGTGGTTTGATTTTCTGTTGGTATTTAATCACTTAGAAGAATATGGAATTAATTACATATTTTGTTCTAAGGGTATTTACTTTCTGGTAAAGCCTTATGGTATTTTGGCCTTATGTATTGTCAGGTTTGGAAGATGCGGACCGGATCACGCGTCCTAACCATCCCATGCCCCAAAGGAAGCAGAATCTTGCAACCCTCAGCGAGGCTCTCAACACAGTCATTCTCATCTTCCTATTCCCCGCTGGAGGTTTACTTGTTCAATGGAGACTCTGGGCAATTGTCAGTTTTGAATAGACACATTGGATGAATTGTTTGTTTCTTTTGTTGTATTAAATTGTTACTGCCAAGTGCTGTACAGAAATACTTGTTTTGTGATAGTGTTTACGATTTTGTTAATCAAGAAAAAAAAGGGTGCCTCAGTCTGAGGAACCAGCAACGGGTGGATGAAAAAACCGGAAGCAGACATGAACGCTGGGAGGGGAGGGATGAAGAAAAAAAATAATAGGAGAGAAAACTTTCTTATTTCTAGCCCGTGGGAACTGGGAATTTTACCATCGCCGGGGCACTTGTGGGCTACCGGAACAGCCTGATCGGACGTCCCTTCTCTTTCCCATTCAATTGGTCGTTACATTTCTCTTCCCCCCACATGGAACACTTTAATACTCTTATCACTTGGCTGAAAAACCATGACTAAAAATACAATTTGCTAATTTATTGTGAGAGAAAAACACTACTGAATGACTGTCGGATAGTTTTTTTTGGCCAAATTCAATTGATCATGGAGGGTGGGGAGCAATGGAAGCCCTGGTCCAGTGGTGAAGAAGTCATTTGGGACTAAGAATGAAAGGTGGAGCAGGAACAAGTGAGCAAATGAGTTTCCTACCAAGGCCAAGAAATTCTCTAGCAAAGAGGGATGTGAAGAAAAAGCTCTCCCAACGAAGACACAATTAAATGCTACTTTTAATTCGTGGAAGTTTTTGTATATGTAGTCAGGGAACATAAACTTGTTTGGCGTTCTACCAGTAAGGCTTATTTGCCTCGATGATGCATGTATGTAAGAGCCTTGTATGGATGCTACGAAAGAACTGTTCTGTTGCATTCGCCGTTCATTGTACATGCTGTGGCTGTAACTTAGTTCCATTACGTAAAAACTGCACATGCTCTTATTACCGATGCTTATACTGTTTCTGGAGAAATGGTAATTAGTTCTATTACCTAAAAATTGTATATGCTCTTATTACCGATGCTTATTATACTGTTTGTGCAGAAATGGTAAAATTTCATTATTACAAATGTTGCACATAGTTTACACTTGTGACATTTTCATTTCATTATTGATCATCTCATTCTTTTGCACAAAACTGAGAGACATTGGTTCACAAAATTGATTTATTGCATTGCTCTGGTTCATTGCAGTTTACAAGAACATTAGCCAATGCACAACTGTGCACCTCCTGAACAACAGCAGAACTCACAATTTTTTTTTTACACACAATTCAAACCAAAGAGATAATTGGGTTTTTGCCATTCTCAAACTTAAGTTTCGCCTGTTTGCCATCCCGCACAATTGGGATTAGCCCAATTTCCATTCTCAAATTGGTGCCACGCTAGAATGCCATTTGCACCTATTCTCACCAAATTAATCATTGTTTCTAATTTTCCGCACAAAGCATTCTAGCATCTGCTGCCTTTTCACAATGATAGCGATGACCATTTGCTGCATCAACAGAAGTTGCTTAGCACAAAGCATTCTAAGGGATACCCTAACATAAGCTGCATATTATAAAGCATACACGGTGAAATCAGTTCAAGTCTGAATTACATGTTTTGATATTGTAGACTTATCAGTTCTTGCATTGCATGGTATACACAGCATGAAAAACACAGTTGAAATCTGAACTGCAGATCCAGATATTGTAGAGGTTTTTTTTTTTTCAAAAGGAGGGATATTGCAAACTATCAGCTCTCGCACTGCATAGTATACACAGCATGAAAACAGAATTGGAATCTGAACTACATTACTGTTTAAATTGTCATGAAAAAAGACAACATACAGGGAAAAACTTAACTATGATTTGCTTAAGTTCAGGAACTGGCAGCAAGCCTAGACTTCCCAACAATAAAACCCTAGTTGAGCATTATGTTTGAATCAACATCAATTCACACCTAAAGTGGAACAAAGCATGCACTAGAAGTACACTAGCAGGTAGCTTTAACTCATAAAATTTCAACACTAACAAACCTTTACAATTTTGGTAACATATCAAGTTCAAAGTACTTACATGGCGATCCAGCTTATCAGTAAGTCCACCATGGCTGGGTATGCTCTCCCCAGAATCCTGAAAAGTACACACAGAAATCAGGATGAGCTTCTGAGAATGAAATATCTTCCTGACAGGTGATATCAAACATTAACCATCCTAAATGCTCCTTGAATCCAATCCACTAGCAAAAAACCCTCTAACTCGCACACGAAAACAAAGATTTCCTTTCATTAATAGTTAAATACCAGCAATGTACATGAAAATGAAGAAATGTTAACAAACTTTTTTTAAAAAAAAATGTTAACAAACTGTGTACTGGCCTGGCTGACTTACTTCAGTTGCCCAACTATCAGCAAACATGAGGTATTCACATGGAAGCATCTCCACTTGGCATCTATCTTCCTAAATACGCCTAGCGAAATAATGCATAACTCTGTTGGAAATCTCATGGAACAACTAATTAGGTTCCCTCCTATAGTTGAACACTTCAGATGGTTGTTTCACATGCACACCCATCTCACCCAGCAGCGAAAACATCACATAATTCTGTTGATATGAAATATCATCTTCAGCAACATGACCAGGCTCACTTGATCTTACAAGGCTCATCCCCACATCTTTATCCACTACTTTCTCCTTCATCACCTTCCTCACTTTTTCAACATCATCCCATCTTCCTTCCGCGGCATAAATGTTTGACAGAAGCACGTAGGAGCTGAACTCTGTTGGCCTCATTTCAATCAGCTTAGTTCCAATAAATTCTCCAAGTTTGGAGCTGTCCTGAGTTCGAGAGGCTGATATTAGGGCACCCCATAATGCAGGTGACACCTTTGCCTGCAAATTCTTGATGAGCTTCTCTGAGTCTCTGAGCAGTCCAGCACGACCAAGGAGGTCCATCATACAGCCAAAGTGCTCAGCCTTGGGCTCAATATTGTAGAACCTGACCATCCTATCAAAACACCACCAGCCTTCAAGCACCAAGCCTCCATGGGCACAGGAGCTCAAGATGCAGATGAAAGTCGTCTCATTTGGCTGAGGCCCATTCTTCTCCATCTCCATGAACAACTCAAGGGCCTTCTCACTGAGCCCATGCAACCCATACCCGATGATCATTGAGTTCCAGGATGCAACACTCTTTTCGGTCATAGAATCAAATATCTCCTTTGCTGTCCCCATCACCCCACACTTGGCATACATTGTCAGCATAGCAGTAAGCAGTAGTACGTCAGGAATAAGTCTCTCCCACCTCTCACGAACCAAGCGATGCACCCATCTTCCCCTCTCAAGATCACCCAGGTTCCCACAGGCTGTGAAAACGCTCACAAATGTCTTCTCATTTGGTTTGCATTCCCCCACAGCCATCATCGCATCAAACAGATTCAAACACTCACGCCAGTCCTTCACCTTTGCGTATAGCGCAACAATGACATTCCATGACACAGTGCTCCTTCTCGGCATGCCATCGAAAACCATTCTTGCCATCTCAATGTCCCCAGTCTGGGCATACCCATCCAGCATCGAGTTCCATGACACAACATCCCTCACAGGCATTACATCAAACATCTTCTTGGCGTTCTCCATGTCCCCATGCTGCGCATACCCAGCAAGCATTGAGTTCCATGTAACCACGTCCCTCTCGGGCATTCCATCAAATAGCTCCCTGGCGTTGGCCATATCTCCCTCCACCGCGTACCCAGACAACATGGAATTGTACGTGACGAGATCCCGCTCCGGCATTTCGTCGAACAGGCGCCGCGCCGCCGGGAGGAGGCCCATGCGGAGGCAGGAGCGGAGGAGAGTGTTCCAGGTCACGGTGTCGGGGCGGGGGATGTCGGCGAGGAGGCGGCGCGCGGAGGCCGTGGAGCCGTTGGAGAGGTAGAGAGAGAGGAGGGAGTTGGCGAGGCGGAGGTCAGAGGGGAGGTGGCCAGAGGACACGGCGAGGGCGTGGAGCGCGCAGGCGGCGGGGAGGGAGTGGGCGCGGTGGTGCTTGGCGGAGGAGAGGAGCAGGAGCGTGAGGTGGTCGGGCGGGAGGAGGCGGAGGAGGGCCGGGAGGCGGCGGGCGTGGACGTGCGGGAGGAGGGAGTTGAGGAGGCGGGAGGCGAGCGCGGGGTGGGAGGAAGAGAGCCCGGAGGTGAGGACCACTGCCATGGACTGGAGGAGCAGGCGGCGCGGCGTGGTCGGCCCAGCGGCGGCGCGGAGACGCGGCAGCAGGGCGGTGATCGCCGGCGGTGAGCGGCGGCGCGTGTGGCCCGGTGTTGGGGAAGGCATCGGACGTTGTGGCGGGAATCGGAGCTCGGAATGTATTTGCTCCCTGCCTCCACCCTGACCAGGCTCCACAGGGCTAGGTTGAACATGTTTGGTTGCTTGACTTACCTCTTAGGTCTTGTTTATTTCACTCAAAAAAACAAAATCTTTTCAAGATTCTCCGTAATCTTTGCGACACATACATAGAGCATTAAATATAGATAAAAATAAAAACTAATTGCACAGTTTGTCCGTAGATCACGAGACGAATCTTTTAAGCCTAGTTACTGCATAATTAGACAATGTTTGTCAAATAAAAACAAAAGTACTACAGTGTCAAAATCCAAAAAAAAATTTAATCTAAACAAGGCCTATAGCCAAGGCATGGTAAGGCAAAATCGGTCCGTTAGCCAGGCTCCAGAAGAACGTGATAGAGATTGGGCTAGGTTGAACATGTTTGTTTTTTTGGGAGCTAGGCTTGCACCAGCTCGCTGTGCTGTTCCCATCACCTCTTCGCAACGAAACAAGTCGTCGCGCTCGCGCTCGGTGGCTGATGACGCCACTGGCACCGACGACTTCTCTCTCTCTGCTCTCTGCTTTCTTCCTGGAAACTCGCCACCAGCACCAATGGAACACACAGCAGGGGCGGTCGGATCTGAGGCAAGGCTCCTCCGGTCTCTCCTCTCTCCCTGGGAGCGTGTGTAGCCATACTCCTGCGCATAGAAGGTGGAGCAGCTCGGCGAGGACGACGAACCGCTGCGTCTCCCCCACCGCGGCGACCTTCCCGCCGGTACCCGAACCTGTACCCGAGCGTGACGGCGTTTGTGAGCGTGGACGCTAGGATGACGAGCACCTGGAATGACTACGAGAACTCGAGCCACAGGAACGCCATGGCGACGGAGGCAGCGTGCGCGAACACCCGCGCCGTGGTGCCATGCGCGGTCGGAGCACCACAAACATGCCACGCGCCGCGTGGAGGTACCAGGAGAGGTAGTAGGCGTAGGACCAGGAAAAGACACGGCCGGAGGAGCGGGTGCCCGGAGGGAAGCAGAGGAGCCACCATAGCGAGGTGGTGCGGCTCCGCCCGCGCCACGACCACTACGTGTCGCGTATCTCGACTACCACTGATAGCAGCGTCCCCACAAAGATGGCTGATGATGTGGACCTAGTGGGACGGCGAGCGGCGCGCGGTAGCGCTTGGGAGGGTGGAAGGCGGTGGCGGCGGCGAGGCTCAGTGTGGCATCCAGGGCCAGGCAGAGGATGATGTAGGCGGCGAGGGAGCTGAGGAGGGCCAGGCATAGAAGGTGTTTGAGGAATTGCTAAACTTACCTAACCTCAGATGTGGTGATTCTATCTAAGAAACCCAACTAACCAAACAAAAACTTCCTGAAGCACGTCTCATGTTTGCACACAACCAAACACGCGCTGGTTGGCTAGTTGGGACCAGGCCTGACCTGCCCAGGCTAAGTTTTCTGACCAGGCTCCAAGAAACCGATGAACCAAACACACCCTATATGTACTGTATTTGATACGCAAAATGAAACATTGGAGTGAACAAGAGCATGTCCAGTTGTCCACAATAACTGGGGTGCAGGCACTCCGTTATAAAAATAACAAAAATCGGGTTGAATAATTTAGGTTTTAAGAAATTTGGGTTTCCAAATTTTTTATTCAAAATTTGTCTTGAGGAAATAACATCTTTTTTTGCGAACCTAAGTTACTCAGCCATGAATTAAAAATGTAAATTAAATGAATGACTATGTATCTATGGCTTAATAAAACCATAAAGGCTATAATGACCGTGCACATGATGAATCACAAGTAATATGGATGCCATAAAAACATAGATCTATGTGTTATAATCGAATTATAGAAGGGGCTATCGGCACTATCAAAACATAAAAAGATTCATGGATACTTCATAATTTGTGCTATGTACCACTTTTTTAGGGGCGGAGGTTGATATATGGCTAATCTTGGATGCCATGCCATAGCGACAATGATAATGATGTATATACCTAGATCTCTAGGTCACAATCAAATTATAATAAAGTCATCTCTATTAAGATGTGTTGGTGCAAAAGCTGATCTGCAAACACAAAGGGCTAATACCCGATTCAAACGTTAAGGCGTGCCAGCCGATTTGACCTTATAATCGACAAAGGTGATAACTTGAACACTTTGGTCCCGACAACAGCGATGCGTCCGGATGTCACGGCCAAGAGGTGATCACGCGGAACTCGAGAACACGCCGAGTTTGACTCGACGAATTCCTAAGAACTCGTAGTAAAAAGAAAATATGACGAAGTCGTCGAAAAAGTAGATGCTGTAGTATGAGTAAAAACTTGTGTTAGATTGATTGATATATTTTTTATTACATTGCCTTAGGGTCTACATTTATACCCTGTTCAAAGGAATTACAACCAGACATGACTAGGACTCAAATTCCAAATTAACATTTATACCCTGTTCAAAGGAATTACAACAAGACACGACTAGGACTCGAATTCCAAATTAAACAAAAACAAACTCTAATAACTAAGGAAAACATTAGACTACCCCCGTAACCGATCGGGACACTGCCACGCATCAATCGGCAGCCTCCGTCCCTTTCTTCAGAGTCATCGGCAGACCACCTATCACAGCCATCGGCAGACACCGATACTGGTCATCGGCACGAACACGTCACCACTTCTGGATTTGATCATATTCGGTTGTATTCCCATCGACAACCACCTTCATCGGCAACTCCTCCGTAGACTAGTTATCACTGCTTCATCTGCCGATCTACATCTCATTAACTCCAGATGCGCATCAAAAGATACGTGTCCAAAAACGGTGTCAACACATGCCCCCCAATTTCAGAGTATAAAATTATTAATGCTCCGAAATTCTCTGCAGTAATGACGCCTTTCCACAATTACTTCTCCCAATTTGGTAATCAGCCACCAAATCTAAACAACCTTAGCCAGATTCTCCTACAGGTTCCTCAAATTTCTCAACCTCTCGAACCGAACCTCCCTACTCATGCGCTCATCGGCAATATTACCGTTGGAGAAAGTTGCCGTTGAACCGACCAAGCGATCTTGCACAGTAAAATATCTTCAAAATTATGACCGCTCACTGTCAAATCACCTGCGCAATCCTTTGATTATCGTGCGAACAGTTACCATATCTATCTGAACACCCTCAGATTTCACGGATGCGGCAAAGAGATAAGTTAGATTTGCCCCTGTCTGTTTTGTCCTATAAATACTTCCTTCTCCGGTACTCTTTCTCCATCTTATCATTCCACAGCCTCAAGTCCACTTTCCTGACGGCGGCATTGCCTGAGATCTCCAAGAACTCCAGCAAGGGCTTCCTCCATCAATCTTCCAAGCCCTCGATATCTCCTCTTCCTCGAGAAGAAATGGCCATCAACTTCATCGTTCCTAAGGTCAGCCTATCATCCCCTTTTTTTATACTTTTACCGTACTCCTGTTCATCCGCAAATCTGGTTACTGAGTACTTTTTTCTTCTTTTTCTATTCTTTCATCCTCTATCTCTTTAGGAGTTGGCTGATAAAATCATTATCCCTACCGATCAACCTCACTTTCAATGCCTCGGTCCATTGGGAAACCCAGATCCTACCGATCTGATAAACGCAGAAACAAATAGAATCCCTTTTAGAGCCGAAAACTTTTCTTTAGATCTGTGGAAAGATGCCTTCCGTTCCTGGCCCAGTCCTACCAAGGGATGGAAAGTCTGGTTTCTGAGAGTCAGCCACTCAAATGAAGTCCAATGGGGCGAGCGAAAATTAGACCAATGCATCAGATTATCCATTGCCGATATGGAGAGGAACGAGTCACTATTGATAGCTGCCTCGTACTTTTGGTCCGACACACTCAACGCCTTTGTATTCGGCCATGGCCCTGCTTCACCTACTCTTGCCGATGTACTCATGCTCACTGGTTTAGACATATCAACTGCCGATAATAGTCATCTGTTTGACACCAAGCCCAGTTCTAAGGTAGAGACTCATGCTTTCGGCGGTTGGTCTGGATATATTCAGAAGTACCGAAAAACAGGATCTGTCGGGGAAAGAGAACAGGCCATTTTCTTGAATATGTGGCCGGATAAGTTTGTATTTTGTGGCCGATCAGCAGGACCAACCTCTGTCTACCTATCGGCAGCAGAGAGACTGGCCAATGGTGGCCGATACTTGCTCGGTTCTGTTTACCACCTTCTCCATCAGGTAGCTAAGAAACTCCTGCTAGGCCAACCCATCGGCAACTTAGGGGGACCTTGGTGGTTCATCAACATGTGGCTTAGTGTCCACATGCACAAACGTCTTGAATTTGACCTTTTTGCACAGCGCTTCCCCAGAGATATAGCCGAAGATCATGAGCTAGACGAGGAAGAATCGGCAACTCGCCCCCCTCTGAACTATGGTGAAGCTGCCATAGTTCTCCCTGGTACCGGTGGCAATGAAGATCAGGTTAGCCAATTCTTTCAGACCCTTTATGAGGGTTTGGCCAAAGAACAGTGGGCATGGTTGCCTTATGAGGATCCAGACACCAGATCTCCCCTGACTTTTCATCGCTTCGACAACGCTCTCAACAAAGACCATGATCTGATGATGGCAATCATCACTCCGAGAGCTATACCAGTGAACTTCTTTGGTAGTGGGAAAGCTTCCAATCTCACTTACGAGTTCTACAATCCATCGACATTAGCCCGTCAATTGGCTTTTGGACAGCTGCCGATTCCGCTCTGTTATGCCAATGTAGTGAAACCAAGGGAGATCATCACCAGTGGTCTTGAGTGGATCAGAATAGCCCAACTCCCACCAAATGCCGATACATCAAATATCGACCTATCGGCTTGGATCCCAGCTCTCTTCATCACTCAGGCGTACAAACAATGGTGGGCAGAATGGAAGGAGCATTTGTTCTGTAGATCGGCTCTCACATACCGCGGTATGATCGACTCCACATACAAAGTCCCCGAAAACACTGTAAGTCTTCAACCGATGTCTCAATTCTTTTATTTTCGTTCTTATCGGCAACTTACTTCTTTTGTTTTATATAGATCGACGACACACCCCCATCAGTCAGCAGAAGTGGCAAGCCAATCGAACTCCTCCCATTAGGTCCGATCTCTTTGATCGGCAACAATGCCCCAAGCTTAGCGGCCTTAATGCACCGGGGCGCACGTTTCAAGAAAATCACCACCAAGCGGACCAAGACATCTCCATCGGTCGCTGCTGCTGCTATGGCGCAAGTTTTCAAGGTAGAAAGTTTTTATCTCTTCAAATTATACTGATTCCATTCCACACTTACACGACCTTTTTAGGATACATCGGCCGCCATGGGCACCTCATCGGTAACTTTCACTTTCTCAACCAAAATTCCATTAATACCCTGTTACACTTGTTCTGATGAAACTTTTATCGTTGTATCAGCAAACGGGCAAATCGGCAAAGACCAAAAGTACCAAGAAAACTGCCGATGCCCCCAGTCCAGTCAAGTAAAGAGAAAGGGCCCCAAGAGCACTAAGTCACAAGCAAAGCGTCAGAAGACAGCAGCGCCTCCTCCTCCTCCTCCAGGGTCGCCGATTAATGTAGAATCATCCCCTTCTTCACCAGGAGCTCAGACACAACAAGCACTGTCTCCATCTCAGCCACAAGAAGCACCTCAGCCAGAAGAGACATCAACCGATGGACATGAGCAGACCGCTGATCCAGTGAGTTCAATCATATCATCGGTAGTCTCTTCGATTCAGACAAGTATTGCACCCCCTCAAGGTAAGGTTCTGTCCATAAGATTATTTGTCGATGGATTTTTTTAACTTGTAACACTCATTATTATTATATCATTTTCAGCTGACATCATTCCATCGGCAACTCCAGCCGATCAACCCATTATGCCATCGGCTTCAGCTAGCCAGAGGCAAGAAATTGCCCTGAAACAAGTAAGTCACCTGATTTCTATTTTCCATCACTAGTACTTGATCATCAAATAACTTATTTTATCTTCTTTTTAGGAACAAGATTCTCCCGACAGCCTGTTCTCCTTTGCCATCGAAATTTTCGACAATGAAGGTGAGGAAGCAAGCTCTTCTTAAGCAATCGGGATTTCATCGGCAGAAATCAGAGCAAAGCTGGAAGATTTGCTGACCCTGCTTCATCAGGATACAACCCAACTGGTTGATGACTCTGATCCAGCCAAGGCTCTGTTTAGGGCTCTCAAAGGCCAAATCCCCGCCGATGCCGAGGAGACTCTTTTTCAGGCTGCGCACTTAGAGAGCCGCCAGCTTCAGTATCAAAAAGCTGCCCAACGCCTTGCCGATAGAGCCACTCATGCCCAGCTCTCAGAGGAGGTAATGAAAGTGAAGCATCTTGCCGATGAGAAGTACAAGAGCATCGGCATTCTAAAATCCTCTAGAGATACGCTGAAACAAAAGATCTCTGATCTATCGGCAAAAAGGGAAGCCCTATTGGCAGAGCTTAAGCAAGTAGAAGAGGCTCTGTCCCAAGCTCAACAAGAAGAAAGTCAGCTGCCTGAAATGATCAAGACCCTCGAACAAGAGCGAAACATTCAAGCCCGCAAGGCATTGCAGATGAAGAAGAAGCTGAAGCCAGCGGAGGGTTCTGCCGATGAAGACATCAAGGAGATAGAAGAAGCCGATCAAGTCCGTCTGCGCGCTATATCGGCGATCCAAGCTCTGCTAAATGTATGATCTTTTCATCGGTGGCGTGTTTTGCTCTTTCTTCAAAGACTGCTAATTATTTTAGTCTAGCCAATAGGATTGTTATCGGCACCCTTTTGAAACATCATCTTTAGTCCCAGATACATTTCAATCCAGCCGATAGGAGTGTTATCGGCACTTAAACTTTTATGCATCGACCCATATACTTGGGTAATATTTCTTTAAATATTTTCCATTCAATGCTTTGAGAAATTCAACTCCTTCGAGAGTTTCCAGAATATAGGCATTACCAGAAGCAGACCGACTTATCCGATAAGGACCTTCCCAATTGGGAGACCACTTGCCAAACTTTGAACTTTTATTCCCAATCGGCAATATCAGCTTCCAGACCAAATCTCCATCGGTAAACTCCTTAGCCTTTACCTTTTTATCATACCACCTGACAACTCTCTTTTTATTTTCTTCTATACTTGCCAAAGCTTTGAGCCGATGCCCTACTAAATCATCTAACTCATCTTTCATCAAAGTAGCATAGTCATCGGCAGTCAACTGATCCTGAAAAGATAATCGCCTAGACCCAGCCTTAATTTCTAATGGTAGTACTGCATCGTGCCCATACACCAACTGATAAGGTGAAACTTTGGTCGACCCATGACAAGCCATCCGATATGACCATAAAGCTTCATTCAACAATGTATGCCACCTCCTAGGATTTTCCTCAATCTTCCGTTTGATAAGTTTAATAATTCCTTTGTTAGATGCCTCGGCCTGCCCATTGGCTTGAGCATAATAAGGAGAAGAATTCAACACTTTAATTCCCATACCGATTGCAAATTCATCAAACTCTCCCGATGTAAACATAGTACCCTGATCGGTAGTAATTGTTTGAGGAATACCAAATCGGTAAATAATATGTTCTTTCACAAAATCAATCATATTGGCCGACGTAACTTTCTTCAAAGGAATAGCCTCAACCCACTTAGTGAAATAATCAGTGGCGACTAAGATGAATTTATGCCCTTTACTCGATGGTGGGTAAATCTGGCCGATTAGATTAATAGCCCATCCCCGGAACAGCCAAGGTTTAATAATGGGATTCATGGCCGATGCGGGTGCCCTTTGAATATTACCAAATTTCTGACATCCCTGACATCCTTTGAAATATTTAAAGCAATCTTCAAGTATGGTTGGCCAATAATACCCATTTCTCCTGATCATCCATTTCATCTTAAAGGCCGACTGATGTGCTCCACACACCCCTTTATGGATTTCTCCCATCAAACTTTTAGCTTCATCATCGCCTAAGGATCTGAGAAGAACCCCATCTATTGTTTGATAATAAAGCTCATCCTCGAGGAGCACATATTTGGTAGCTTGAAACCGGATACATCTCTCAACCTTCTTAGATGGATTCTTTAAATAATCAATAATCTCTTTTCTCCAATCATCGGCACTAATTGCCGATAACGCATTCAATATGGGTTGACATCCCGAGGCATGTTGAACCAACCGATTAGCCTCCTCATTATGTAATCGAGGAACATGCTCTAATCAAAAATCCTTGAATTCCTTTAATAGTTGTATACTTTTTTCATAATAAGTTATCAAGACTTCGCTTCGGCATTCATAACTTCTAGCCAACTGATTTATGACCAACATAGAATCCCCGAAAATTTCAATAGCATCAGCATGAACCTCTTTTAACAATTCTAACCCCTTGATCAAAGCTTGATACTCGGCTTGATTATTCGTTGACGTGGCAATAATCGGCAAAAAGAATTCATACTTCCTTCACTGAGGGGAAATTAATACTATGACGATTCCTGCCCCCCGGTCACACGTAGATCTATCAAAGAAGAGCGTCAAAGGCACAATTTCCAAAGCCTCCACTACACTGCAATGTTGAGTCACAAAATTGGCCATAATTTGCCCTTTAACTGCTTTAGCCGATTCGTAACGTAGATCGAATTCCGACAGCGCCAAAATCCATTTCCCGATTCGCCCACTCATAATCGGCATGGACAACATGTATCAGACTACATCATCTTTGCATATAACAGTGCATTCGGCCGATAGCAAATAGTGTCTCAACTTAATGCATGAAAAATATAGGCATAAACATAATTTTTCTATTGCCGAATACCTGGTCTCAGCATCAACCAGTCTTCTACTTAAATAATAAATTACACGCTCCTTCCCTTCAAATTCTTGAATCAAAGCCGAACCGATGACTAACCCATCGATAGACAAATATAATCTGAAAGGTTTTCCTTGCCGAGGTGGAATTAAAATTGGAGAATTTGTCAAATAATTCTTGATTTCATCCAAGGCCAACTGCTGCTCTTCTCCCCACATAAACTCTTGATCGGCTTTCAATTTGAGTAAAGGACTGAAAGCACGAATTCTACCAGATAAATTAGATATAAACCGTCTGATAAAATTTACCTTGCCGATCAAAGACTGGAGTTCAGTTTTGTTGGTAGGAGCAACTATTTTATTGATGGCATCAATAGATCTCCTACTAATCTCAATTCCTCTCTGATGCACCATGAAACCAAGAAATTGCCCTATATCTACCTCTACTAAATCATCGGCCGATGTAAACCCCTGGCCTAATTTTCCATCATCGGCGAACATATCCATTAAAATTCCTCATCAGAACCAACTGCTTGGATCGGTGGAATTTCATAATCGGCAACTTTGAGAAAATCCTTCTCCCAAACTTCTCCTGAGATGCACCTGGTCCTTTCATAAGTATCCGCTTCTGCCGATGCGATGACATAAGAAGAATCTCCCGGGACAATCTCAATCTTGTCACCTACCCACTGAACCAAGCATTGGTGCATTGTTGACGGGATGCAACAATTGGCATGGATCCAATCTCTCCCTAGTAGCAGATTATAAGCACCCTTTCCACTGATCACGAAAAAAGTTGTCGGCAAGGTTTTGCTGCAGATGGTCAACTCGACGCATATTGCCCCCTTAACCGGAGACACATTCCCTTCAAAGTTATAATACCCTAAATTTTGCAATTTGAAAATAGAGCTAAAATAATTTATTTTGTATTTCTGTGCTCATGAAAATATAGTAAAATGAAAATTTTCCTTAAATTAAAATTCATCATAGGGTTTAGCAACATTGTTGTGCATACATGCTGGTACATATGTTTTAAGTGATGTTTATTTGTTGCTCCTTTGTGTGTTGAGACTAAGCAAAGTTTTTAAAATTACGTTTAGTAGAACGATCTTCCGGGTAAGTATATCTTTATCTTTATCTACAACCAAATTCCTTGTTTCTAAGCTCAAGTTTTTATTAGGAGCTTTCTAAAATCTTTTCTTTGTCACTCAAAGCACTTCTTTTAGTTCCTCATCCATCAAGCAATCTCTACAAACTTTTCAGGAATTTTTTTTCCAGCTTTTGTTCTCACTTTTCTATGAGCATGATCTAATTTTTAGATGCTCAAAATAATCTTATCATGAGATCCAAATACTTTAATTGGTTTTCTCTTGTTCCATAATGTCTCCGAGATTTTTCCTTGAATTTCTGGAGTATTTGGAGTATTTTTCATGACTTAAATAATAATTCTAGACTTTTTTAAGGATTATTTTATTTGCCAAATTAATTAATTTTGAAAATAATAAAATCTTTCATTTTATCCCACGCTCAAGCCCATAATCTCAATGGCCAATGTCTTTATTTACTAATGGGCTTTAATAATTAATTAGGTCTATTAGTAAAAATAAAGGTTGCAAATCAATTAGTACCATATTGCTAATTGACGTTGATGTGGGGAGTTCTTCTCCCTATTTATATCTGCCAACCCTTTGAGCAAAGCACGAACAAATCACTGTAACGGGTAACCTTGCATTCATCATCGATTATCCCTCTCGAGGAATTTCACAGAAAGCCTCAGCAAGCCTCTCTGCACACCGTCGGTGGCTATATCTTTTTGCCATGTTGTCAAAGCCTTAGCAAGCCGCCGCAGTTCGATCGCCTCGCTTCCCGACGAGCCACCACCACCAGATCCGTTCATCCCTTGCTGGTGGACACAACCGCTCATGTGCGCCCCCTTCCGCTCTGACTCTGCCGAAAATCTAGACAAGCCATGCTATTGGATGCCCCCGTTGATGTCGTCGTTGCTCCCTACTGGCCATCAGGCCTTGGAAAGAGAGATGGGCTGTCATGCACCAGACAGAATGGCTGCCTCTCGGCCATGGAAGAGAACACCATCAGCAATCAACCAACCAAAGATAAAAATGCAGCCGGCCATGAAGGAGAAGGACGCCAAGCATATAGCCATCTGTGAGGAAGCGAGAGTTGCTGCCTGTTGAATCATGACGCCGTCGTCTCTGGTTCAACTAATCACGTCATCCACTTTGACTGTTCGTGGCGTCCGTCCATGCATGGCACCTCTAGACATCACCAAAGTTCCATCTATTTGTGATTATGTGCCTCCGTCAAGGTAACAAGGCGGCCATGCACCACTCCATCTGCGTCTAGCCATGAAGTTCAGCATACCGACTCGTTCACGTCCAACTGTATTCAAGAATGGGCCTTATGCAGTACGCAAGCAATGCAGTTATTTTTCCTGATGAAGAACAGAGAACATGCATGCATGACTAAAGGTCAGCCGCTCCATCGGTTCCTTGCCCAAGTTAATAATTGTTTCTATCTCTGATCTATCGTTTCACCGTGAAGTACTAAAAATATTATTCTTGTCAAATAATACAATACTGATATCTGTATCATATTAGCTCCGATTTAGTTTGTGTAGCATCCTTAACATGGCACGTGCTTGAGAACTTATAATTTAGATATTAATTTGATTAATATACATACAACTATAGTTTTATAACTAAAAGCAATATAGGTGTCGAACTTTGGTAATCATTAATATAATTAATTACAAACATAATCATGTTTCACAATCTTAACTACTTAGCTTGAACATGATCATACATAATTCCAATAGATTTCCACACGTTACTTCCTTTTGTAAAATTAGATCTAATTTGTTTAATTTATACGATAACATTTATAAATAAAATATTATTAGTTTTAACTTGATTTTGTTCAAGTATAATTTAGTTTAGTTCAATCTAGGTATTTTGCTAAAGTATCTTATAGATATTTTATATAACTATTGAAATCAACGAAGCATGTAGTTTTCTTTTTCTCTTATAAAGTAAATTTTACGATAGTTATTTCTCTTTCGTCGTAGCTCCGATTAGAGTGCTTTTCACGTCTTTGTGCTTGTAGTAATGCGTAGATTAGTTTTAAAACTTTTTTATTGATTGGTGTACTGTTCTAAATTTATTATGTTTGCTATGCATGTTTGTTTGGATGCTTGTGTGGTATGATCATGTCTAGTCGGCGAGTTTTATGTGGTGATCAAGAAGGACCGGAGTTGGTAATAGTGAGCGATTTGGACTAGCAGAATCAACAAGGGCAGTAGGAAAGCTTTTATCAAGGCAAGTATAGCATTTGGATTTTATTTCTGTGACCATGATCTTATGACTTGATTAATGTTTACGCAACAAACGATAAAAATAACTTTTTAGCAACTTGAGGATTTATCTGTACGTGATCACCCGGGACAACAGTGCAACCATGAGGGCTATAATGGCTCTGGCTTTAGCTCAGTATGAAGACCTTTTCTAGCTTGTTAGCGGTTACCCGAAAGGGCGCTAGAGGGGCTGAACCGACACGGGTATAGTGCGAGCCCCTGTCCCTATATGTATAGGCTGCGTGTCATTATGCCATTCGGAAGGGGGGGTATCTATATCTGCTCGCGAAGGAAATCTTGCGGCCCTAACATGTTAGACGAACTTTTGAAAGGCTTCATAGTGATCCCTGCCGACCCTCCTTGGTAGTGGGTTAAGAGGCTGATCACCTTGGGCGAAAGGGTAAATCATGACTCATGGGTAAAGATGTACAACCTCTGCAGAGTGTTAAAAACTAGTATACTAGCCGAGTTCACGGTCAGGAGCGGCCTTGGGGACATCTACATTAAGGGTGATGAATCTTGTGTGTTAAATATGCTCATTGTTTATTGTTTAATGCTCTACATTATTTATGTCATATTGATCATGAGATTGTGGGAGCTATACAATCTAGTTGTTATACTTGTGGAGTTCGACATGGACTCACTCTTGCTATTTCCCCCAAACCTCAGGAGGAGTTTAGGCTTGTGATCAACCAGTCAGTTGGATCCTATAGAGTGAAGTTAACACCCAAAGTTTGGAGTTGTCTATCCGTTGTTTGCTATCAAAGGTTATCTCTTTTATACTAAGTATGTTATATATTTATGCATTGTCTCTTGATATTACCCCTTATTTGTAGCTATATGTGAGATTTGGCTTCTAAGACTCACATATGGTGTATATCCGGTTTTGTCCTTAAAATCGGGTATTACAAAAGTCCTTTAGCATCATATCGGTCTTGGTTAAATCTTGATCTCCTTTCCCAAGCTTCCGATAGACTGCATACGACATAATATTGATAGCAGCACCACCATCAACTAATATTTTGGTCATTGGCTTGTTGACGGTCCTTAAGTACTAAATTTAACCATCAATTAAACATGGAAAAGGATCAATATGAAACAAACATCTAGAATTAAGGTTTTATCTGAACGAATTCCACGAGCTTTGGTGTTTATCTATTTCTGCAGGGGGTTATCAGAAAATATGGAGAGAAGGCCCATATGTCATGTTTACATCGAGCTAATTATGGTGCCGCATAATTTTCCTCAATCTAGAAGAGTCCAGAAGCCACGGGAATGAACGGGAGACCGGACGGGCTCGGGGGTAGGGCGCCCGCCCTCCCCCCTTGGACGCCCGCCCAGGTCTCGGGGCCAATCCGAACCAAACTCTTGGATCGTGCTCCACCGACCTAATGGATCAAGAAAAACCGTGCGATCAATGTCGGTTTGATCCGACGGCCCAAATTCACTTGAAAGGACTATATAACCAAGGCCTCTCCACCCTTGGGGGAGAGAAGAGAAGAGGAGAAATCATTATTAGAGGTAGCCATCAAAGTTAGGGTTTAGACATCTCTCCCACAGAGAATTAGAATTAGCTACTCCCCAATCCTTCAAGTTTAGAGGATTGATTAGATAGCAATTAGAGAAGTAGAGCACTACGCTCTGGATTCGGATCTTCGGTAATAAAGATTGGTGTTATTTCATATCTTTCTCTAATACGTTGTTCTAATTGTATTATGTCTCTATTTATTATGCTCTTAGTTTGCTCTAGTTCTATATTTGATATAGTTATGATTGATAATGAGTTTATGTATAAGTTTACAAAGCACTTAGCTCTTGACGCGAGGGAGTTAAGTGGTAGATCACATGTGGGCGTGGTGCTTAGATGTTGTTTACCTGCAAATGTATCCTATTGGCCGGGTCATGTGGTAGTTCGCGATAGTGACAACTTCGTTGATTCTTATATAGTCCACCCTCCGTTGATAGGACAAGCAGAACTTGTATTGCGGAGTAAGTCTTGCGATGTTTTGACTTACTTTAGCAATGTTCCTTATACATGAATGAAGAGTCTTTTATGCTATATATGATCTTGTAGATAACTAGAGTAGATTGTGACTTAGTAGATAGTAGATAACTTAGAATCCATTCTCTAGCTAATCCGACGTCACCTTACATATATGAGGAGTAGTCTATTTTCTAATCGCTGTGTTATTTACCCATGAGCTTATATTTCATTATCATTATTATTATGGCTTACCCCCTGCCAAAGTAAGTGACTGTGTGACGAGTTTCTCATTAGTAATCACTTGCAAGTTTATCTCTAATCTATGCCTTGATAGATTTATCCTTATTTTCATTTCATCCTTTTTCCTGAGCAAAATTATAAATAACGATACCTGGAATACTTACCTGGTGAAATGCTACAATGAGGTGTTTTATCTGTGTGCTTGCGGATAGAATAGATTATTTTCTAGAGAGCCTTTACATTTATAAATATCTTTGTACACTCTGGCACCATGCTGGGGATGACAACCTAGTATCTAAGTGGTGTTAGCTAGTGTCAACAAGCATTACTGGCGCCATTGCTGGGGAATTAGAAGGGAGATACATGGGAACGGTAAGGAAAGTCAGGAAAACAGTCAAGGTTATTCACATAAAATATTAGACTAGACTATATAGAAATAATTGCATAAAAAACAGCTACTAAGTGAGAAATCATAACAAGGCACCTCTGCTTTGGTAGGTTCACCTTGTTGTTTTTTCTATGTTTATATTTTTATACAGGGTATATTAGGATTGGCTTTGGTACATTCAACTCTTCATCATCAGAACCAAAGCAATCAAGAAAGAAAGAAGAAGCTATCAACCAATTGCTGAAGCTATGGCAAAGAAGACCCTACGGGAATTCTCTGCTCCAAACCTTGAGAACATTCCAACTGGTCCAAGATTTGCAGTAGAAGAAGGAGCACCTGAGTTCGAGCTCAAGTCAAGCCTCATCAATTTGGTACAAGCTACACAATTAAGTGGAAAGGCACATGAAGATGCTTGTGAACACTTACAGAATTTCTTAGAGATTGGAAGCACAATCCACATCAACGGAGTCGACAAAGACGTCATACTACTTCGCCTTTTTCCATTCTCACTAGAAGGAAAAGCGAGGAAGTGGTTCTACACTCATCAAGATAACATCAACAACTGGACGAACTTGTCAGATGCCTTTCTATCAAAGTTTTTCCCAATGGGAAAGACCTGCCTTAAGAGGAAATATTGTCAGTTTCTAATAGCAGAAGACAGAAACCATTCAAGAAACATGGGAGCATTTTCAAGGATACATATCAGATTGTCCTCACCATGGAATGGCCACATGGTTACTTATGCAGACCTTCTACCATGGATTAACCCAGAAGGCTCGTGAGTGCCTAGATGCATCTGCTAAAGGATCATTCTTGGAGCTTACAATTGGAAAAGTAGAGATACTTTTGGATAAGATAGTAGAAAACCAACGCTGGTTCCAAGATAAAGCTCAACAATGTCATCAAACTGAAGAAATACCAGAAGAAGTAAATGCATTATCAACCAAGATGGAAAATTTGCTCCATTGGATTGACCAGAGGGCCAAGTTCAAAGAAGATCAAAGGGCCATTGAGACAACATACAAATATCAACGTACCTCAAGTCAACCCAATAGCAAAGGTATGAATTCAGGTAACACTTCAAAGCAACTTTCATTAAAAGAGATAATTGCTCAACAAACAAAAACTAATGATGAAATTAAACAAAGGCTAGACACAAATGAATCATCTCTAAAAGATATACACAATAAAATGGATTTTCTATTAACTGCCTTTGATGAGCAAAACACTCTTAATAAAAGGGTAGAGCTTAAATTAATAAAGCTAGCTGCTGCATTGCCTGTTGCCACTAACATTGAGGAGGTAAAGAATATAACTACTAGAGGAGGCAAAGCCACCAGGGATCCCCCATACCCAAAAGAGAAACAGAGAACATAAGCACCAATGCAACCAGCAGTAATAGAATAAGAAAACTCAGTTGAAGCAGAAGATCTACTACAACCACCAAGAATTGGAGAAATGAGGAAAGATTTTTACGACACCAACTATTTGCCATTTCCCAGAAGAAACAGAGGACTGCAGTCGGATGAGCAGTTTGGTAAGTTTGTAGAGGTCATTCAAAAATTATATGTCAACATACCTCTACTTGATGCCATACAGGTACCCACATATGCAAAGTACATTAGAGATATTCTTAACAAGAAGAAGGATCTAGGATGTCCCACTATTGATTGCTCGATCGGAAACCAACATTTCAACAATGCACTTTGTGATCTTGGAGCAAGTATCAGTGTGATGCCAGCATCAATCTACAAGAAGCTTGAGCATATGATCCTAGAACCAACATCAATGTGCCTACAACTAGCAGATCAATCAGTTCGACACCCGTTGGGCATCGCCGAAAACATTCCTGTCAAGATCAGAGATTTTCTTGTGCTAGTAGACTTCGTGGTACTGGACATGAGTCCTAACTCAAAAGTGTCCATCATCCTTGGAAGGCCATTTCTGAGCACTGCTAATGCCCACATAAACGGAAAAGAAGAACACTTCACATTCAAGCCCAGACCAGAGACAGACTCTATAGTGAAGGAAGTTCATGAAGAAGAACCACTGGAGACACCATCTCCAGAGGAAGGTAATTCAGAAGATTAAAAGATTTGGAGGTCCAGCTTGGGGGACCCAAAAATCCCAAACCCTCATCGGGAGGTAAATCGGTATTTATCTGCATCAGTAAATTCCTGCATATTTAATTCCTGCATTAGTCATATATATTCATAGCATTATTATAATAATAAAAATCCCCATATAAATAATATTTATGGTGTGTAACAACCCATATTTATTAATTATTGTGGAGGCACAAAAATATTTTCCCTTATCATTTCAAATAAGTTTTAATCCTCATAGATTTTCCTGCATTATATTTAATTATAGCAATCTTCTAGAAGCTTGACCCACACTCCTTGGGTCCCACATGTCATACACCACACCTCACACACATCCCATCACATTATTTGATCCACCAACATAACTCCACTCACAACACTTTTCCACCGAACAACCACCACCCATGATCTATTATTTTGCGTAAGAGTTAAGCAAAGGAGGGAGTGGAGAAAAGGCAGCCAGGATGGCCACCACAAGTGGGCGCCCGCCCTGCCCTTCCTTCCTCCTATAAATTGCCACCTCCTACCTCCATCTTCTTGACACCAGCATTCCAGAAAACCACGCAAGTTTCAGTTTCCAGAAAAGGAGCTCTTGTAGTGAAGTAAGAAGGGAGTAGAGAGGAAGAGAAGAGTGGGAAAGAAGTTGGTAGTTTTTGAGTGAGAGAGTGAGTTTCACCTAGTAAGTAGTGATCCCGCTATCCAAGCAGAAGTAAAAGTTGTTTAGGGGGAGGTGCTGCCAACATAAAAACTTGTCTTGAACGACTAACCCTTGGACTACTGACATTTCGGACAGATAGGCACTAACATTTTCTCTTACATTTTCCACTAGTTGTGTGTCTGTCAACTTTTGTCTACAGGATGTTCAAGAAGGTGAAGAACGCAGAGAAGGCTCTCAAGAACATAGGTACAAGGAGTTCATCCTGACACTCCTCACACTCGTCAGAGATGAGCGTCGACCCAACGCCTACACAAGCTCCGTCATCTTCATCTAATCAGCAAGTCAAGGTCCTTCTCAAGATAGGAGACCTTAGACTGAAGACCCGCAGGAAAAAAGAAGTTTACCAGCAGCTAAAGAACAAAGATTTCATTCACACCCCTACTCTTGATCCAATCTTGCTACAAGAAACAGGTATGGATACTGAATTCGACTTAATTTTCCAGATGTTAGGTTGGACAAATTTTTGGAACATAACTGAGCTGGGTTCTCGTCTTCTCACCCTTGAATTTCTTTGCACTTTACAATATTATGAGGGGGGAATTGTTTTTCGGATGTTCAAACAGGAGATTTTGTTGTCTTGGAGAGAACTGAGCGACCATCTCGGTTTCTCTTCAAGATGCATCCTGAACATTGACTCCGACCTACCCAATTTTGAGAGACACCAGTTCTGGAGAGAGATATCTAGAGATAATTTTTATAATCAAGCCCGAACTAGTGACATGGAACACCCCACTCTTAGGATGTTCCACAAATGGCTTGGGTACAATCTTTTCTATCGTGATGATATTAGAAAAGTAAGGGTAGGAGACTTACAATTTCTATATGCTGCTATAAATAAAGTACCCACTTCACCTGTTACACTTTTGGTTTCTCATTGGCTTAGTATACCTAGTCTTCAGAGACCAGTAGGGTGTACTTCACTTATCACTCGTCTAGCCTCTAATCTTCATTTACTAGAAAATTCATCACTGGAATTCATAGATGAGTTAAGAATTTATCATGGCTATGACACATTTAGACAAGCTTGGATGTTAAAGAAAGAGGGGACATAATGTATATGCTATATGATGATAAAGGCAAGATTCGGTTACCTAACCTGAACCTTGGCCTCTATGTTGTTCAAAATTTTTTGATTGAGATTGCAGTGACATCGGTAAACCAGAGAGCTCCACAACGAGTGGGATCTGAAAGGATGACCACCCATCGAGAACGCACCTGGTATGAAGCTGATCCCGGACCAGAAGAAGCAGCGCACCTGCATTATTGCGACTACAACCCTCGAGTCCTTCGAGACCTATGGGTTCGACATGCGCAACCACAAAAGCCAACACAGGAGACATGGCCGGAGAGTCAAGATCACCAGTGGACAAACCCACCTTTTCATATGGGCAGGTACTCCACTGATCTATATGGAGCTTCAGGATCCAGACCTCCACCCCAATTCGATGCAGGACGATACTCTGACGCCTCCTACACTTTCACGAACGACTACTACCAAGAGGCCGGTGCTTTCTTCACCCGTACCGACAACACTCTCCTCGACATCCAGAATACGCAAGCAGAACATGGACGACTCCTGGAACAGCAACAAAAATGGAACCAGGACCACGCCACTGCATTACAAGAACTGAGGCAAGATACCACAACAATGAACGACAACATCACCACCATGATGCGATTCTGGAACAATGGGTAAGACCGACAACCACATCCAGCTTGGGGGAGTTCCTCCCCAATTTATCAAGTAAGTTTTTATTTGCTCTTCTTATTTATTCTTTTCTATTTTAGTGTTTTACTTAAAAGAGAAAAACTTAGAAAACCCAATAAATATTTTCTTGCTTTAATTTACTGCATTCTATAAACATAAAAACAAAATAAAAAGAGTGTGTAGATAAGTGTGCTTTATTTTCATATTAATCTCTAGAAAAATAAATAAAAGACCAAAAAGATGCTTGATGGAAATGATGAACAGTTGCTTTGTTTCAAGTACCTAGCTTTTATATTAGAGTTCTTCCAGGAATTACTAAAACTGAAATTACTATCTGTGGGAAGCATAAAACTAAAGTCTAGGTAAGAGAAGGACATAATATAAAGTTTGAGCTACTATTTATCATGTTCCTACTACACTAAGTTCTGGAGATTTATTTTGAAAACTTACAAATCACATGGTGAGTTCCTAGCATGACAAACCTCCTACCACAGCCATACTTGCTATAACATCTTTCACTATATTCACATTGAGTTTGATCGAGCTGTGTAGACCCTTAGGAGCTTTTCATGTGGTTAAATTAAGATATTCACTTGCACACATCTACTACACCATTCACCACCATTCATTAAAATTGCTAAAAATATTATCACTCACTGTCCCAAGTGTTGTTATTCTCTCTCTCCAATAAGATTCAATGCAGAAGAGGCATGGGTTATACAAAAGTATATGAGGAAATAAAAAGGGGCAAGTGCCCGGAACCTCGAAAAAGAAAGAAAAAGAGTGAGACGAGAGGTAAAAATGGACAAGTGTCAGGAGTAGAATTAGGGGGTACAAAGATGCCCACTTGAGCGGAAAAAATGGACAAGTGTCCGATAGTGGAATTAGGGGTATCTACTACCCACCTGAAAAAAAAGAAAGAAAAGAGATAGCCCATGTTCTCCCAAAGCAAAGATCAAAGAAGAGGAGAGATAACAATATGAGGAGCAATGAGAAGTAAGTTTTATTATCACTTATACGTTTTTTATCATTACTATCATTTACTCCACCACACATGCACATTTAATTATATGCTGAGTTCCTTTGGATCCATGGCTCGATTAGACAACATATGTATGAGCTGTTTTTCACTCCTATGAGCTCCACTTAAATATTCCATTAGCTATAGGTAAGTGACATTTTGGTAAGGATCCACAAATACCACATATAGAGAGACTTGAGAGAATCATTGCTGGGAACTTTGAGTTTTATTTTTGAAAACTTATGCAAAACTCCGGAAGAAAAGTGAAGTATAGATAGGAGGAATAGTGCTTGACTTAATTATTTTGTCTTTCAATTACATAAGACTTAAGTGCAGGTACTAAGCTCCATAACACTTCACTCTAATCTAGAAGAATTTTTATAAGCATGTGTGTCTGTCAGGAAAGAAAACATCGAAGCAACTCCTGATCCATCCTGTTTGCTCAGGGACGAGCAAAGGGTAAGCTTGGGGGAGTTTGTTGACGGTCCTTAAGTACTAAATTTAACCATCAATTAAACAAGGAAAAGGATCAATATGAAACAAACATCTAGAATTAAGGTTTTATCTGACAGAATTCCACGAGCTTTGGTGTCCTAACTTTTTACTTTTTAGCCTTTGTTTTGAAAAAACTCACATTTAGCCTCTTCAGAAACTTAAACTCATGTTTGGACCCAGTGGGTCGCCGCCAGGATTTGTGGCTCCGAGGTTACACATCTCGGCGCCACAAATCTTGGCTCCGAGGTGGTTACTCGCGTACAAAGTGGCAGCATATGTGGCGATGACGTGGCTGGTACCTCGAAGCCACAGATCTTGGCTCCAAGCTCGGAGCCACAGATCTTGGCGCTGAGCTCGGAGCCAAGATCTGTGGCTCCAAGCTCTGATTTAAGAATCACCCCTCAGCTTCCCTGCCCAACCGTGATCTTTTTGTTATACATCCTTCTCGGGTTCTTGCTCTCCTCTACCCGCCCAATCTCTACTAATCCATAAATTTAGGCTTAAAAACTTAGATTTGATCCGTAGATCTTTGCTAGCAAGGTAATCTCAGTTCCCTCCTTATTTTTTACGCATTGATTTGGTATATATTACTTGTATTTTAGAACCCTAAATATATTTAGTCTTGACAATGGTTATTTATTTTTGTATTATGTTACTAGCTTTACCATGCTTTAGCATTCTACCGTTACATAATACAAAAATAAATAACCACTGTCAAGACTAAATATATTTAGGGTTGCAAAATACAAGAAATATATACCAAATCAATACGTAAAAAATAAGGAGGAAACTGAGATTACCTTGCTAGCAAAGATCTACAGATCAAATCCAAGTTTTAACGCTAAATGTATGGATTAGTAGAGATTGGGCGAGTAGAGGAGAGCAAGAACCCCAAAAGGAGGTATAACAATAAGACCACGATCAGACAACAAAGTTGAGGCGTGATTCTTAAATTAGAGCTCGGAGCCACAGATCTTGGCTCCGAGCTCGGCGCCAAGATCTGTGGCTCCGAGCTCGGAGCCAAGATCTGTGGCTCCGAGGTACCAGCCACGTCACCACTTTGTACGTGAGTAACCATCTCGGAGCCAAGATCTATGGCGCCGAGATATGTAACCTCGGAGCCACGAGTCCTGGCGCCGATCCACTAGGTCCAAACATGAGTTTATGTTCCAGAGGGAGCTAAATGTAAAATTTTTTCAAAAAAAGCCAAAAAGTAAAAAATTAGGGTGTCCCAAGTGTTTATCTATTTCTACAGGGGGTTATCAGAAAATATGGAGAGAAGGCCCACATGTCATGTTTACATCGAGATAATTACGTGCCGCGCAATTTTCCTCAATCTAGAAGAGTCCAGAAGCCACGGGAATGAACGGGAGACCGGACGGGCTCGGGCGCAGGGCGCCCGCCCAGGTCTCGGGGCCAATCCGAAGCAAACTCTTGGATCGTGCTCCACCAACCTAATGGATCAAGGAAAACCGTGCGATCAATGTCGGTTTGATCCGACGGCCCAAATTCACTTGAAAGGACTATATAACCAAGGCCTCTCCACCATTGGGGGAGAGAAGAGAAGAGGAGAAATCATTATCAGAGGTAGCCATCAAAGTTAGGGTTTAGACATCTCTCCCACAGAGAATTAGAATTAGCTACTCCCAAATCCTTCAAGTTTAGAGGATTGATTAGATAGCAATTAGAGAAGTAGAGCACTACGCTCTGGATTCGGATCTTCGGTAATAAAGATTGGTGTTATTTCATATCTTTCTCTAATACTTTGTTCTAATTGTATTATGTCTCTATTTATTATGCTCTTAGTTTGCTCTAGTTCTATATTTGATATAGTTATGATTGATAATGAGTTTATGTATAAGTTTGCAAAGCGCTTAGCTCTTGACGCGAGGGAGTTAAGTGGTAGATCACATGTGGGCATGGTGCTTAGATGTTGTTTACCTGCAAATGTATCCTATTGGCCGGGTCATGTGGTAGTTCGCGATAGTGACAGCTTTATTGATTCTTATATAGTCCACCCTCCGTTGATAGGATAGGCAGAACTTGTATTGCGGAGTAAGTCTTGCGATGTTCTGACTTACTTTAGCAATGTTCCTTATACATGAATGAAGAGTCTTTTATGCCATATATGATCTTGTAGATAACTAGAGTAGATTGTGACTTAGTAGATAGTAGATAACTTAGAATCCATTCTCTAGCTAATCCGACGTCACCTTACATATATGAGGAGTAGTCTATTTTCTAATCGCTGTGTTATTTACCCATGAGCTTATATTTCATTATCATTATTATTATGGCTTACCCCCTGCCAAAGTAAGTGACTGTGTGACGAGTTTCTCATTAGTAATCATGTTATTGCAAGTTTATCTCTAATCTATGCCTTGATAGATTTATCCTTATTTTCATTTCATCCTTTTTCCTGAGCAAAATTATAAATAACGATACCTGGAATACTTACCTGGTGAAATGCTACAATGAGGTGTTTTATCTGTGCGCTTGCGGATAGAATAGATTATTTTCTAGAGAGCCTTTACATTTATAAATACCTTTGTACACTCTGGCACCATGCTGGGGATGACAACCTAGTATCTAAGTGGTGTTAGCTAGTGTCAACATGCTGTCCATCAACCCTTCCTTTGACGAATAGAGCCTTAAGATGCTGCCTTTTATTGTCGGCAGGCTTTTCAAAGATAGCCGTCATCGGATCTAGAGCCAACTGAGCTATCTGGTCGGAAAAATCCAACTCCTCATCATCACTGGACGGTGCAAGGAACTCCATCGGCAACATAAATACCATGTTAACATCTACCGATGGCCTTTTTCCTTTAGGATCCGGCTGCTGCTGATATCCAGATTTGCCAGAATCCTCTCCTCTGCTCAAATCTTCTCGTCTTTCGCGCTGCAACCTTCTTTTCTGCATTCTAGTCAATCCCTCTGGACACCATTGCGGCTGTCTCACCGATGGATGATGATTTTTCCTTGACTCCACTCGATAAGTATTAGCATCCCTGCAGAATATGAACTCATCGGGAACTCGTGCATCTGCCATCTCCTCAAGTTCCTCTTGGTTCCGGGGAAAGTACCTGACACGGTCACCAAGTCTGTCATGCACACTGAGTCTGCCCTCCAGCCGATCATGAACTGAAGCTCTCCCCCTAATCGGCCCATTAAATCGCCGACCATCATTCTGATACTGCCGATTAGGTCTATCATATCGATCATAACCATTGCATTTAGGGCAATCTCTAACAGTGGGCAATTTAATGTTTTGCTCCCAACAATGGATAAAGAATGGGCAGTTCCAGTGATCTTTATGCCGATTCCACTCCTGTCGGCGCCTTTCTTCCTCCCGATGATAATCTTCTTGTTGGTGCCGATACCGATCTTCACGTTGCTGCCAAGTTTCCCGATGCCTTCTATTAGTTATCACAGTGCCAGATCGGAGAGGTCTTCCTGAGCTAGTTCCTTCCTAGATCAAACCTTTTCCTTTGGCATCGGCAGCAATAATCTGATGCTGAGGATCCACCGATGCACTTCTCTCAGCTGCTTCTGACATCAAGACCTTGATTTTTCCCTTAGCATCCAACATATTTGCTGGGAAAGGATGTTGATCGATCTTCATCGGTTTCTGAGCCTTAGAATTATCAAACTTGATCCTCCCAGATTCTATAGCCGATTGCAGCTGTTGCCTGAAAACCTTGCACTCATTTGTCCTATGGGACGTTGCATTGTGCCATTTGCAATATTTCATCTTCTTTAATTCCTTAGCCGATGGAATCACATGATTGGGTGACAACTTGATTTGCCCTTCCTGAAGTAGAAAGTGAAATATCCTATCGGCTTTGGCGATATCAAATGCAAATTTCTCTGGCTCTTTATGCCCAAAAGGGCAAGACATTGGCTTCTTGTTTTTTACCCACTCTGCCAAGCCGATGACTGGCTCTTCATCAGAATCTGAGCTTGTTGCCTCATCGACAAAAGACACCTTTTTATTCCATGCTCTCTTGGGCTCAAAGGGTTTGATATCTTGGTCAGAAATCCTCTGCACCAGGTGACTTAGGCTCTCAAACTCTTGAGAAGCATACTTGTCTCTGATATGTGGCAACAATCCCTGAAAAGCCAAATCGGCTAGCTGCCGATCATCCAGAACCAAACTATAGCACTTATTCTTAACTTCTCGTAACCTCTGCACAAAGCTTTCAACCGATTCATCATTGCGTTGCTTCAATTTGACTAAATCGGTAATCTTCTTCTCATGGACTCCAGAAAAGAAGTATTTATGGAATTGTTTTTCTAGATTGGCCCAAGTGATCACTGAGTTGGGAGGTAACGATATAAACCAAGTGAAAGCCGATCCAGACAAAGATGACGAGAACAAGCGAACCCTTAACTTGTCTCTGTTAGCAGCCTACCCACACTGGATGATGAACCTGTTAACGTGCTCCATAGTTGATGTATCATCCTGTCCAAAAAACTTAGTGAAATCTAGTACCTTGTACCAATTTGGAAGTGGAATCAAGTCGTATGCAGGAGGATACGGTGTCCGATAAGAGTAAGTGTTGACTTTGGGTTTTATCCCAAATTGGTCTCTCATTACTTCAACTATCTTATCAGCCCAATATGCATCGGCATCTTGCCGATGAGGCGGCTGTAGATCTGGCACCTGTTGATACGCTTCCACGTGTCTCTATGGTACCCGATCCCCATGGAACATCGGATTAACCATCTGGCCACCAATTTGCTGACCAAGATTCATCGGCTGGTTGACCAACCCCTGATTCTTAAACCCAGGTTGGATTTGGCCTTGTTGAAACCCTGCAGCCTGATGATTCTGCTGAGGCACCTGTGGAAAGACTAACTGTCCTGTCCATGCACTGTTAGCATTCATCAGCATAGGCCCTGCCGATGACTGGTAATTGGGCATCATCATTGAATTGACATACCCTGGCTGTGTCATAAACCTCTATTGCGTCGGTATTGGATCTGCCGATGCATTAGGCATCTGAAACGTTGGAGCTTGAGAATTCCCAGTATAAGGTCTTGCAGTGGTAGTTGTAGTGTACTGGGGACTCTGATTCATCGGTGGATTTGGAGGTGCCGATGCCATAGGAGCCTTGCCTGTTACGTCAGCCACTTGAGATGTTCCAGGAGTTTTTACCATCATCTCTGGGGGCATACCATAACCCCACCAATTAGGAGGGACAGATCCTGACATTGCCGATGCTAATAGATCTATGGCAAGTTTGATTTGCCCGTCTAATGTTGATGGATTGGTCGTCATCGGTGTAGATTGCGCATTAGTGACCCCTAATGTGCTTGGAGGAGAAGTAGCTTCTGTACCCGCAATGGCTGTAGTAGCCGATGGAGCTGTAACCAATGATGACCCTGGCTGATGATAGGCAGGACCCACATAATTTGGTGGCAATTGTCCCTCTCTGAAAGTTCTAGCCACGGTGTTGAAAACCATATTGGACAGCACACCAGATTGATTGATTAGAGCACAGTTGACAGCACTATCAACCATCTCTTGTAATTTACCAGGATTGGCTTCAAAAGTTATCTGCTGAGGTGCCGACAATGTTTCCTTTTGGATCACCTCGCCACTCCGGTTGATACTGAAAGATTTCAAGCATAGCTGCTTGTAGTCTTCCATGGCTTTTGCCATAGCTTGCTTCTGCTCATCTCTGAGATTGGCTTCCGTCACGGGGATAACGTTCTCCAAGTCGAAATTGGTGTTTGACATGTTGATCTTGATCTCGAATATGTCCCACTGGGCGTGCCAAAAGATGTGTTGGTGCAAAAGCTGATCTACAAACACAAAGGGCTAATACCCGATTCAAACGTTAAGGCGTGCCAGCCGATTTGACCTTATAATCGACAAAGGTGATAACTTGAATACTTTGGTCCCAACAACAGCGATGCGCTCGGATGTCACGGCCAAGAGGTGATCACGCGGAACTCGAGAACACGCCGAGTTTGACTCGACGAATTCCTAAGAACTCATAGTAAAAAGAAAATATGACGAAGTCGTCGAAAAAGTAGATGCTGGAATATGAGTAAAAACTTGTGTTTGATTGATTGATATATTTTTTATTACATTGCCTTAGGGTCTACATTTATACCCTGTTCAAAGGAATTACAACCAGAAACGACTAGGACTCGAATTCCAAATTAAACAAAAACGAACTCTAATAACTAAGGAAAATATTAGACTACCCCCGTAACCGATCGGGACACTGCCACAGATCAATCGGCAACCTCCGTCCCTTTCTTCAGAGTCATCGGCAGACCACCTATCACAGCCATTGGCAGACACCGGTACTGGTCATCGGCACGAACACGTCACCACTTCTGGATTTGATCATATTCGGTTGTCTTCACATCGGCAACCACCTTCATCGGCAACTCCTCCGTAGACTAGTTACCACTGCTTCATCTTCTGATCTACATCTCATTAACTCCAGATGCGCATCAAAAGATACGTGTCCAAAAACGGTGTCAACAAGCTTAGACACTAGATTATTACAGGGCACCCGAAGGGTGTCTAGAATTTACTGATAGGTGTTCAATGAAGCCTCAAAATTAGTTCTCCCAAGACACAATAGAAAGAAAGATAAATTCATAAAAATTTAGAAACATTTGCCCATCAGTTTTGTAGACTCTATCTTCGTTGGCAATAATATCTACTAGATCTATTATATTTCCTAAAGAATATATTAGCCACATATGTCATATGAATAGAAAATAAAGTAAATTCTAAATATACATCAAAATTACTCACCTATGCTATTATAAAATATAATTTAAAATAAACTCTAAGCATCTAGATTACCCACCTATATCATTAAGATAATCAAAGTAGCCCATAGATTTGCAGCTAAATTATTCACCTATGTCATTATTCATAAAACTAAAATATCCTCTCCTACATATTTCAAAATTATCAATATCTTCTACAGAAATAAATATCCATAAATACGCCTATATATGTTTCTACATACTCATTTATATACTACTATTGATTAAAAAGAATTAGCTCAAGGTAAAAATACATGTTGCATGCAACCATGCGGAACAAGTATAAGGCATGGAAGTGTTCAAAATCTGTTTCAAATTATTAAGGATTCTAGGTGAATTAACTCCTCAAAGCCCTAATCACATATGTATGTGTCATTAATGCACATGATTAACCCAAATCGCCCATATCCATATCCGCTTTTCTTTGTTGGATTCGGACCGAAGAGGACGATATAACATAGAGCAGATAATAATCATGCATTGATGGATATCGTCAGAATGACATAACTAGTACTTAACCGGGATGATAAGTTATTAGCCAGTATATAATAACAATCAGCAAGAACATCAAACGACTATGTCAAAAAAAATTACAATAAAGTACACTGGCAAATACAGTCGCCACAGCTTACATGCATGCATAGTCATGAGATGAATGTCTTGAGCAGAAAATGTACAAAACACAACACAACACAAACACAACAGAGTATGTGGAAATTGCAAGAAAGTGACACAAACCCAAACCACATCATTTATTGGAGACTCATGTATAAACTCCCTCGCAGACAGAGACGCACAGGCCAAACACACCACACACATCATATAATTAACCAGTGCCTCTTTTAAGTAAACCTTGCTGGAGCTTGTGCTGGTGATATCGAGATTGAAATAGTATTGTTCCTTCCATAAGCGGCCGAACTGCAGATTACTATTAAGAGACCTTGTACTACAGTGGTCAAATTTACCTGGACTAGAAATGTGTACATCAAGAATGTCCCTTTTCTAGCTTGTATTGGCCGTGCAAAAAGGAACCAATACCACCAAAAGTCAGAAATGTTGTATAGCACTACAAGAGGACTGATGACGCAGATCAAAATGGCAGTCTTTTGGGCAACTGGAGCTAGTACTGTGTACACACCGAGTGCGAAGGCAATTGTCAAGGCCGTAATGGAATATTGCGTGGAGACCATGGCGCCAGAAAAATGAAGTTTGCGTCTCGCCAAGCTAATCCCCGCATCCCCAGCAAACATGAAACCAAGAGTAGCAATTGTGGACGAAATGAAAGCAATTGTGTTGGCTATCATGAATGCATGGAAGGCATACATCCCAGCGGGTGTAGGTGTACCTCCAAAAGAGTGATCGTCAGCTTTGTAACCACCAGGCAACGCAAACATTGCACCAAACGTCACAGTTGCTATTAGAACAGAGCCAATAGATCGAGACTGCGTCGAATCTTTCAACATCTCCAACTCTTTGTCTTTATTATAATCAGAGTTTAGTCCATGATGATTTTCATACTCTTCATCAAAATGATCCTTGCGATAAACACCTCGAGTAGCACCAGCAATTTGGAGTGCCCTCTTTATCCAGATTTCAGGGTTTGCCTAATCAATCAAAAAACATGCATGTTACTTTCCCTTCGAAAACAGATCGACAGGCGCATATTTGTATGATCGAGAGGAGATATTTTGCATGGTTACGTACGTACCGTTTCAAAATAAAAAGATGGGCGGAGATGATACAGTGCTATATCTCGAGGCGTTTGCTTTTTGGCATTTGTTAAATTCAGGTTGACTTGCATGCTCCCAAATAGATGACGAAATATACCAAGAGTATTCCCATCCCTGACAGCTAAGTGTAGTGCAGTGTTCCCTTCTCCGTCTTGCATATTCAGAACCCATGCTAGAGATGGATGTCTGCAAGCATACCACACTACATCTACATTCTTTTTCTCCACAGCAACATGAAGGAACGTCCTCCCCTTAGCATCACGTAGACCGGCACTGCTGGGGCACTTCTTCACGAACATGGGTATGGGATGTCTTTCGAACCTCATTAGCCAAACAGAGGCGCCTACTACTACGGCAGCCACGTGTATAGGGTATAATCCATTATTGTCCGGTTGATACAGAGCAGCTGTGTTGGCGTGCACATGGGCTTCCACGCCGTCCTCCGTCCGGCAAGCTTGCTGCAAAGTGAAGTGGCGTACTGCCATTTTCATCTGTCTCCGTGGTAAGGTTCTTATTCGTGTTCCATTCCAATAACATTCTTGTAAGCACTGCGAAATTGACAAACTTAAATCAGCATGGAGAAATGATCCACCACACAATATACTACATATGTTTTCAAAGTTTACGCACCTATCTATCACTAGAACACAATGCTATGTGTGACATCGTGTAGATGCATGTATTATGATGATATTTTTTTGTAAAAGTTTCATAGGCAAGAAAAACTGTTATAATAAACCACATACCTATAGTCCATGAATATAATTTATTTCAAGCTACTCTTTCAGGATAATTAAGTTTATATATTTTGACTGAAACATGCAATACAAAAAATAAACACCCTGAGTACTATGGTGCAGGCTAAAACAACTATTTATACCGTTACATTAAAAAAATGTTATATGATTTTTGAATAAAAAATATAATAAACACTAGAGTTTCAACTTAAAATGTGGAATAGAAATTGAATAACTAAGAAGATCAATAGTTGAAATGCAGAATATTCATGTGATGTAACAAACAGGGATTCTAGCTACAAGAGTTTTGTAATTTAACCTTAGGCTTTAACTAAAAATATTACCGAGGACCCACAAAGGTGCAATGCAAAAGAGACAAGAAAATCTTGCTGAATGTCCTCAATGGAACTTCCACATAGATCCAAGAAGTCATCATAAAAACGAGCAAGAATTGGCCAACACTTACATATAGTCACCATTGACAATACTACTTACTACATCTATAATATTTTCTAAAGACATTATCCATCTCTGCCACTATGAAAACAACATAAAGTAACTCATGTATATGTATCTAACTACCCACCTATGCTGTCATGGAAAAAAATACAATGTAACTCCCCTTGCATCTAATTATGATAGATAATCTTGTTGACACCTTAAATTTACATATAGATTACCATTTACGCGATTATTTAAAAAACTAAACATATCCTCTAAAATGTACATATGAATTCTCATCATCTACAATTATAAATAAAATGTCTAAATCTTATTGTTACTAATTGAAGGCTCCACATTAGTTGTCACTAGACACGCTAGAAGAAAAAGATAATTTCGAGAAATTCTCACGATAGTCAGAAACATCAAGCCTAATTGGATAGACTCTAATCATTATCGTTGATAATAAGATCTATTATATAATAATTTATCAAAAATTTACCAACCCTTGCCATTATGAAAAATACATTAAGTAACCCCCTAATCCTACGTTGAAATCACCCACCAATGCCATTATGAAAGAAAACCCAAAATAACCCCTAAATTTATATATAAATAACCCACCTAGGCTCTTATTATAAAAAATACTTGAAAATATCACCTAACATTGCATCTTAACGACTTGCCTTTGTCGTTATGAGGATAATTTGAAATAACTCTGTAATAACTTTGTATCTAAATTACCTATGTCTGCTATTATAAATGTTAATAATTAAAATACGACCAAAATAATTTGTGAATTACCCATCTCTATCATTATGAAAGATAATACAAAGTAAACCCGTAATTTGCATTCAACCTATCCATGTATGCTATTATGAAAGATAATATAAAGTAACCCTTTATATTTGTTATAAAGAAATATACAAAAATATTTCTCAAATTTTCATGCAAATACTAATATACACTATTATGAAAAATAATTTAACATCCATATATATTTTAAATTACACATTCTACAACTATGAAGTTAAAAACAAGCATAATACATAGGATAAATGTTTATTATCCTATGCTTGCAAGTGAACACTAACATATAGACCAAGTGGACATGTATACATAGGATAAATGTTTGTTAACAAACCACATAACAATAACACTAATGACTCATTTTAATTTATATTAATACTCCATGATAATAAATTTCACAATTTTTATTTTGAATAAGTTTATAAATTTTGACAGAAATATTATGCCTTAGCATTATTCATAATTTATTTTTGAGAACTCTGTGTTATATAAAACAATACTATACTACTACACATATAAGAGGTATAACAATTTATCATGTTGAGTGCTAGGATGCAAGTTGTGTTGTGTTCAACTTAACATGTGGAGAAATTGCAACAATTAGATTAATTATAAAAATTAAAAGCATCTTGTGTGTACCTGGGCCTCGTAGAACGGCAGCATGCAGCGCATTTTGTCCATTTGGGCCGGCATAGGACAGCACATTATTTTCAGACTCATCATACAACATCTTTGCAATGCTGCCTTGGTCCAGTAGAATAGCTAGGTAGAGTGGTGAAGTTCCCTTTTCAGGAAAACAAGCCAATTTGGGGTCTTTTGCCAATAAATGTTTGACCAACTGATGATCCCCAGTACGCACAGCCATATGCAAGACCGTCTCATTACTATTGTTCTCCTGTCTTAGGAGTTGTTCAACTATATTGTCCACAGTTGCTAGAACAATAAGATGAGAGACCATTTCGGACCTCCCTGCAGTCCTGGCAGCACAATGCAAGGGTGTGTCACCCTTGTTATTTTGCCTACACAGCAAGTCTTTGTCCTTGCCATGGATTACGACGGCGCATTTCTGGAAGCTACTGTCATCCCCATTGGCTGCCACCAAATGCAGTGCTGTGTCTCCTTCCATGGTGACACCCTTGAGATGACGACGAGGCACTGCATCAACAATGCCTTGTTCCACGTCAGCAGGAGTTGGCTGCATTGAGCTTCTGCTGGCCTGGCGCTGGTGGTGGTTATTACCTGTGGAATATGCCGCTAGCTTATCAAGAAACTCTTTGCTAGGAGGAGTCTTACTTGAATGCCCTTGCAGGTCTTCTTCGCTCTCGAGAAGATAGCACGTTGAACACACAACACAGAGAAACTAGGGACACTACGCTGTTGAAGACAGTCGACTAAACTAATAAGCTTTTGTTTAGTGAACACCTGCCATCCATTCGACCCTTAGTTCCTTATTGAAGCGTCACCGTTTTGTTCATACCCCTTGTCAAGCTCGATGCTCTCGCTTCAATTATTAGTTCCATAATAATTAGCTAGTTTTGAAGATATATGGGATGGTATGAAATAGGATTGAAGGGGCATATGCATGCAATCACACGTCTCGCAACTACTTATAGGTTTCATTAATTGTTTTTTTCTTTTGTAATAAACGTATAGATCAAAGTTACGTACAGCCTACAACTAAGAGTTTGCTGCCTCGCTCTCAAAGCTTTTGACCTATCGACTGATAATCCGTCATATCTTATGTGAGATGTGACTCATATATATATCGTTCAATTTCTCTCGAAGTATATCGTTTTAGTTTGTTGGCCATCTCCCTATATTTTCCCATACTGATTAGCACTCTCCCTCTCTCCCCTCACCAACGACCACCACACCTCTGGATTTCATTCTTGCGTGAGTTCTATAACCACTACAGGAAATTGGAACTTTGCCGAGTGTCATATGCTTTGCCGAGTGCCAAAACTCGGGCACTCGGCAAAGGGCAATGTTGCACAATAATGTGTTTCAGCTTTCAAGTGCTATTCTATTGGGAAGTGTGGCGTTGTGTGTTATGCCAATAAGCCAATGCCAGCAGCCAGAATTAAAGCATCACCTTTTTTTGTTGTAAAGACCAAAACATCGTCTTGTTGGTGATTCTGCAACGTGCGCTTTATTTGTTCTTTTTTTCATCTGCTAAGAAAAGAATTATTTTTGACAGCCACAAGTTATCAGAGAGGCTGCACGTTGGAGCAACGTATCATGTTTTAGATATATCAAACTTAAAAAGTTATCAGATTGTATGGTACAAAAGTGTGTTTTGCATACTTAAGACTTCATACTATTGCTAGTGTGTCGTCTGAAACAAGAGAGAATACTAGATAGATTTATGAGGATTCAAGCTGAAGTCTCAATAAAGCTATGAAAAGCCTGCAAGCCTACAAGTTTTGTGAGCAGGAAGACGACACTAGTTGGTGGACGTTCTTTCTTTAACGCTTCTTCAAAGATGATGCGGAATAATTAATGTAAAAAGACTGAGTGTGAGCATTCGAGCTGAAGTATCTCCAGAGTCCAGAAAGAAGCCTCATAACGTTGACGAAACAAAGGAAAGATTTGTTGCAGCAGCCCAGCAACTAGCAAAAATAACAATCTGGCAATCTCCAGTCCAGAGGACTAATTAATCACACAACTAACAATTCTATATGTAAATCATCTGAAGTTGTGCTCCTGTGTCACAGTTTCAGCCTTCCAGAAGAATCGTTGTAAACTACTCAATCCATCCGAAATTATAAAAAATTTGATTTTTATTTAATATTAAAATTGACCATTCGTCTTATTTAATTTGTGCAAACTATAATTTTTTTGTCGTGCCTTAGTTTAAAAATAACTTAAATTAAACTATATTTGTATAATTTTTTTAAATAAGATAAGCGGTCAAATTTATGATAAAAAAGTCAAACGTCTTACAATTTAGCATGGAGGCGATTGACATCAAAGCTTTCATTTGCCGTTTTATTTGGGGTCTATTGTGGTAGTGCCAGGATCCGATGCATTCAAGTAACGAAGCATCATCCGCTTTACGCTGTTAGCTGCGTCATCTGTTCTTTGGTTAACCCCTCCACCGTCCTCTACCTTTGCGCAGCCGAAACAAATAATAAATGCTACTCAATCCATCCCAAATTAAGTCATTTGACTTTTTCAATATCAAGTTTGACCACTCGTCTTATTCAAAGTTTTATACAAAATATTACTTTTTTTTGTTGTGTATAGATTTATTAATAAAAGTTCTTCAAAAATGACTTAAATTTGACTATATTTGCATAAATTTTTTGAATAAGACAAGTGATGAAACTTGAAGTAAAAAAAGTCAAAGGATGAAGGGAGTATCATTCTACAACGTGCGCTTTAATCCAATTGTTCTGTTTGTTTCCTTCCTGCGTACGAAAAGAACTTTTATGACAGCCGCATGTTATCAACACTGCAGAATGGAGCAACGTATCGAATTGTATGTTTAGCAAAGACAAAAGGGGTGTCAGTAGCATCCTCTGATTCTCTATCTCTACCTAATAATAAAGAGGCAAAATTTCAGTCCACCTTACATTTTCTTCCACCTTAGATTTTCATCCAACTTATAATCATAAATTGACTCGGTTTTGGCTAATTCATTTGAGGTTGGAGTAGGATTGGAAGCGCCGCAGCGGGTCCTCCTTGGTTCAGGCTGTCTTTCTGCGTTGGGTGGACCACGTTGTCTTGCGTTTTCGGTTTTCCGCTTCAAGCTGTGTAGCTAGCCCTTTTTTTTATCCCGGCATGTTTTTTTTCAGTCATGTGTGTATAGCACGCGGATCTCAGTCATAATTGCACTGGAATCAACGCCTCCAATAATGTATTTTTAAAAAACACATACGCACCGGTTAGGTTTATTATGTATCCACCTAAATTTAAAATTTCTCGATCTATCATATTTTTAAAAATTTATTTTAGAATTTTAAAACACTACTCTCTCCGTATAGGATTTAGAAGTCATTTTGGACAAGATTTGAGTCAAATATTGGGAATATAAATCATCAATAAATTTTAAATTGTTGAGTTTGCAAACATGAAAATTATATGAATAGATTTGTTTTAAAAAATACTTATATAAAAATATACTTATATCATTTTTTCTAAATATGTTTTTATCTATATCTATATCTTTTCGGAATATATAATTGTGAAATCTTTAGTCCACCAATCTTTGTATCTGCCAATAATAAAGAATCCTTTCCGAACTCAAACTCAGCAGTCCGTCTATCTCGTGGAGTCTCGACACTGCTGCATGATCGGGCATTAGCACCGGTCGGGAATGGCCTGTTGCCCCGGTTCCCGAGCCGGTGCTGCCCTTCCGGGACTAAAGGCCCACCCTTTAGTCCCGGTTCTGGCAACCGGGGCTAAAGCCCCCCTTTAACACCGGTTGGTAATACCAACCGGTGTTAAAGGGTCCTGCCAGGGCTGCCACGTTGCAGGACCCTTTAACACCGGTTGGTATTACCAACCGGTGTTAAAGGGTTTCTTTTTCTTTTTTTGGTTCACTTCTTCGGTTCTGTTTATTGTTTATATATAATATATAATAATAGGTTTTTCAATACATGTTTTGCTGATACAATAATATATTTATATTACACGCATATTAAGCATATATAAATGAAAATTATAGGCTTAGCTTAATAATTAAGCTTTGCCTATAATAAAATGAATAGACCACATCAAAAATTAAATAGATATGTAAAAAGCTTTATATATATAGTTTTATATGTACAAAATTCGTAACACATATACATAGAGTTTTTTCTCCCAATGTCTACAAACGATACAAATGATCATCGTTGTTTGGAATAAGAGTTTCGTTGCCGTTGAAGTGAAACTCGCCGTTTGGATTGATCACTTGGTCGCGGAGAAATCCTATTATCGTCTCTTGGATAGCTTTGATTCGGTCTTGTTGTAGGACTTTTTCCCTCAGCCATTCCGTCTTTAATTTGAAATAAATAAAAAAGGTATTAGTTATCTAAGTTATTCAATATAATTCAGGAGATAATGAAAAGAGACATGTAACGTACTCTGAGCGTCTCTGTGGGTGTTTGATTGACTTGTGCCATCATGAATTTGCACACGTAATATGCACATAGATTGTTCCCCCCTTCTTGTCTTAAACACCACTGTACGATATATATATAAAAATATTCATGACCACGACAATAAGAAGGCTAAAAGTTAGCGAAAGTTTGTTAGCTAGTAGAACTTACTTGTGGATGTATTATGTTAAGCGGCGCTTTACATCCACTGAGATGTTCACGGTCAATGAATCTTTCCCAAACCCTATACACAGCCATTGTGGATCGTGAACTAATAATTACAGAGTCATATTATGATATTTTTGTAGCTGAGATCGACATTACGTACCTTTGAATAATGTTTACCATTTGTTGATAATTTTTTTGTGGTTTTCTCATTGAGTCAAAGATTATCAACCGGTTCTTGGGAATTTCAATGACCATGAGTATCCAGTGAAAGCTGTTTACACACACATATATATAGTCAGTCCTATAATGTAAAATAAAATATGCATGCACTTAATAACTATATAACTCACTCGAAGTTGAAGGGGAAGAGTATTTTTTGTTTTTCTTTTTAGATCACAAAGAACCTCATAAGATTGGTGCAGACTTCTGTCTCATGATCTGCTGTCCACACTGCCTGCGGAGCCTTGAAAACAATATAAGGGTCAACGAACCCAATACTATTGTCATTTCTCATTCTGAGCTCTCTCATTTGGTGCCTGCATATATACATACAAATCCTAAGTGTGTAAGGATTATATACATATAATTAAAGAAGTTAGAAGTATAATAAAAAGAAAAAAATACTTACAGACAAAAGCAGCTGACAAGAGATTTGTCAAGAGCGTCGAGGTGACATAATTGGTGCAATTCTTCGAACTGCACGTATATGAGGTCATCTCCACGGAAGTAGTGATGTTGTCTAATACGAACAGAAATCCAATTATCTCCCCTTTTAGACGCCTCAATGCACCATTTGTTTATTGCAAACATTTGTGTGCCGAGCTCGTGTAAACGCTTAGGGTCGAATAGACTTCTGCCCGGTTCATATCTTGCCCTCCATTGATCAACTACCTCGGCTTTTTCAAATGTTTGGCATCCAAGAATGGCGGCAATTTCTTCCATATTTAAACCGCTCTGTCCAAAGTAACGCTCAAGCGAGTCTAGCTCAGACAACGCTAAGGATTTCTTTGGCATCAAGTCTTCATTTGAGCCGTATTGATTTGGCACAATCAAAGGGGGCACCGGTTTTGATACTTCTCCGAGCTGTGGGACCCCCTTTCCTACTCTCTTCTTAGGCTGTGAAGACTTGACCAGAGACCGCTCATAGTCCGAAAGTGCTGGCTTTTTCTGAGCTTCGCGTTGCTTCTTTTGATGGTCCGCCACCTTCTGCCTCAGTTCCGATGGCTTCACATAAAAGTACGGCTTTTCTGGGTTAAGCCGTTTTTTCCTATCCTCCTTTACTTTATCAAAAAATTGTTGGACCTCAGCTTTGGATGCAGCAATTACCTCCTCTTCACTCTTTTCGTAAGGTAATTTTTCTGGTGTCTTAGCTCTCTTTGCTGAGGCAGCTTTCTTTGGAGGTGGGACCGATGACTTCGGTCCTTCTTGGGCGGACCGCTTCTTACTACCTCGCTTTGGAGGCGAGGGGACCGACTGTGTGGGGGTATAAACCCCTATACCCTTACGGCTAGACTTGGGCCAGGAGGCTTGGCCCATTACGAGACAAGCTCAAGGTTTGATCTGACAGCTTGGAGTTTCACGCAAGGAAACAAGACGTGAAGATCAAGCAGGATTCTAGTCGGTTAGAATAGGAATTGATATTGAACTATCTATGGCAATTGTAACCGACTAGGATTAGTTTCCAGATCTGTAACCCTCGCCCTCCGGACTATATAAGGAGGGGCAAGAGACCCCCCCTAGGACACATTATTCTCTCAACTCAAACCAATACAATCAGACGCAGGACGTAGGTATTACGCCAACTCGGCGGCCGAACCTGGATAAAAAGCTCGCCTGTGTCTTGCGTCACCATCGAGTTCGTAGTTCGCGCACCGTCTACCGATAAACTACTACCGTGGGTATACCCCAAGGTAGACTGCCGACCAGCTTTCGTCGACAGACCGTGCACTCTTTGGAGAGGGAGGTGCAGGCGGTGGAGGTGGTGGGGCTGATCTTTTTGGTGTTGGAGAACGCGGTGGAGGAGTTGGAGACCTCGGTGGAGGAGTTGGAGACCTCGGTGGAGGAGGTGGAGACCGTGGTGGAGGCGGTGGCGGGGTCGGTGTGGCCGCCGCAGGTGTTGGAGGAGATCCAGCATTGTCACCGCCCGCAGCACTGTGATGCGCTGGGGAGAGAACTGGACTTAGGTTGGAGGAGTCCCTGTAAAGAAAACAATTACAAGTTTTGTGAGCAAACTTTTTTTAATTTCAATACATAATAAATAATATAAGAAGTAAAATCACACACAAACCTATGTTGAGGAATAATTATGAAGCGCTTGCGCCAACAAATAAATGTCTTCTCAGCTTCACCTAAGGTCTTCTCTCTGTCTCCCCC